>NW_024062067.1:712500-1090609 GCF_006381635.1 Hibiscus syriacus | reverse complement strand
TTTTAGTTCGAAAAATTTATGATACAACCCGTTTGGCGAATAATTTTTTTAGAAAAAAAAAATATATGTAACGAATACAAAAGCTCACGGTAAAATTTTATGATGACAAACTTTTTTTTTTTGGCTTCTCGGTTCTGGAGTTTTATCTTGATTGACCTGTGTAGCGCATCTGGTTTTGGAGGGTGAGTCTCCTAGCAGAATTTTTCTGCATACACAATGACTCAAATTCGAGACTTTACTTAAACGATATTAAGCTACTTACCACTTGAACTAACCATGTTGGTATGATGACAAACTCTTTATTTGCATTAATAAAAAATATTTTTGATATAATTTCTTATTTAAAATAAAACTGATATAATTATATAGTTTATTATATTTAATATTTTTAGAATTTAAATTTCGTTATTCTACAAAAACTTTAGTGTGGTTAACAATGAATTTTCATATTAAATTATAGGGTAAATTATATATTTAGTCACCTAATTATTTTTGTGGTTTCATTTTGATCACTCAACTATTTTTTTCCAAAAGTATACTTAAAGTTACGTTTTGGTAACCCACTATTAAAAAACTAGTGGTGATGTTGACGTGTCACCATAAGTAATGACATGTCATCATTAAAAGAATAAAAAATATCATGTCAATAATTCTATGTATTTTTTAATGACTGATGATCGATACAAAATAAAAATGTAACTTATGTATGCTTTGAAAACAAATAGTATATGACTAAAACATACCGCGAGAATAGTTGAATAACTAAATACATAGTTTGCCCTAAATTTAATAGTAATGCCAAATGATTTCATTTTCAAGTTAGCCCAATATAATCAAACTTTTCTCTTGTTGGAACATTAACCAAGAATAAGATAAGAGATAAGAGCACTTATTACTTGTAAAGACATCCCTGCACTGATTTGAATTTGAGTTGTATAACGATTTTCGGAACAGAACCTTTATATGCCGATGAGCTTACCGAAGGCATTGGTCAGCGGATTGCCTTTGTGGTAACTTCATGGTTATCGTTATATAAGTTTCTGTCATGCCCGTGGCTCCCAAGTCTTCAGAACTTGATTATGGCAATTACGATTTCAGGTTGCAGATTCACAGAAAAATGCACATCGCAGCCAATCTTGCAGTGGTTGAATATGACAATGAAAATCTAGACCCCCAATATTATCTGTTGAAGAGGCAGTTGAGAGATGCAGCTTTTATAAGGTCCCTCCTCCCTTTTATCCTTAACAGGTCGGCGATTTTTCAAAAGGAATGGCTGAAGGTGATCACCAAATTCTGATGCTCGACATGTTCCTATTTTATTCGTTGCTGTTCGGTGACGACCTCGGAAATCTATATTATTTAGCATTCTTTGTATAAATTTAACCATACTACACTTCCTATTGAGTCATTACTTACCAGGGAACTAATGATAAACTTTTATCATGGAAAACCTGTTGATGTTCGGTTAAATTGTTCCATCTAGATCAAACTTGGGTCACAATACTACTTTTATATGGAGACTCAAACCTCTCTGCCATCCCGGACGAGGACGATTGCATGATTGTATACAGTTCTACTCAGTGCCCCAAGTTCGCTAACAATACAAAAGCTGCATGCCTCGGTGTTTCCGGCCATAATGTTTGAGTAAAAACTAGAAGGCTCGGAGGAGGATTCGGTGGAAAGTCTGTAAAATCCATGGCAGTATGTTCCTTTCTTCTTCTTCTTCTTCTATACTTGTTTATTGTTCATCTCTATCCAATTCATCATATTATGCAAAAAAGAAGTAAAGTTCATTGCAATGCCTCTAATTGAATATATCTTGTTCCATTATAATTTATATCCTATTTTGTTTTTCCATATATTGAAAGGTTGCATCAGCATGTGCAGTAGCTGCTTATAGATTACACCTCCGGTTCGAGTTTATGTCAATAGGAAGTTTGATATAAATGTCAGGAGGAAGGCATCCGATGAAAACAACTTACAGTGTGGGATGCAAAAGCAACGGGAAGATTACAGCCCTGAGACTGGATATATTGCTTGATGCAGGAAGTTGTTGATGAAAGTCCTACAATGCCGAGTCATGCTAGGTTCACTTATAAAGTATGATTGGGTGCTCTATCTTTCGATATAAAGCTCTGCAAACGAACCTTCCAAGCCGAGGAGCGTTAAGAGCCCCGGGAGATGTACAGGCCTCATACATGAAGCTGTAATCGAACATGTTGCGTCCTACCTTTCTATGGAAGTTGATTCTGTTCGAAATATTAATCTCCATACTTACAACAGCCTCAACATCTTCTTTCCGAGTTCTGCAGGAGAACCATTGGAATATACATTACCTTCAATATGGGAGAGGTTGGCCAATACTTCAAGCTTTTACGACAGGACTGAAATGGTTCAAGAATTCAATAGGTGCATAAATGGAAGAAAAGAGGGATTTCAAGGGTGCCTATTGTTTATGAAGTGTTAGATTTGTCTAGAATTAAGTTGACAAGTTGGAAATTTCATCTTGGTTGGTGGCCAAACTTTTGAACATGTGAATTTCATATTTGGTGGCTAACTTGTACACATTGGAAAATTCTTTGGTAGGTGGCCAAACCTTGAACATATTGTTCTTAAAACTCAACTATAATAGGCCTAAGTATTTCCATTAGAAATCATCCCAAAACAAGTTCTCTCTTCCTCTTGTATTCTTCATTCTCCCACTTTGGGAATTCTAAAGAATTCCATTTGTTGTAATATTGGCGATATAGTGAAGTTATCATCCGGTGTGGTGCCCGAGGAGTAGACGATATTCTCGACGAACCTCGTAAATTTGGTGTGTTCTCTCCTTTATTTTGTTTTTTCGGTTCTTTTCCATTGTGTTTCAATATTCAATAGTTTGACAGGTTTATCGATGTGCAACATTTGGCGGTTTTAATCTGATATTTTAGGTCAATTTTAAAACTACGTTTGTGTGGGAAATAACCTGTTTTCCCCAACAATTGGCATCAGAGCCAGGTTGAGGTTATCTTGGTAGTTCTGTTGCTGAAAAGATACAGTTCGTGATATTGAATATTATTCGTTAGAATTAAAATGCCAAAATACGGATCAGTTGAGATATCAAGCTCTTTATCTGGACCGGTGAGGAGGGTAATGTCAAATGCAAATTTCTCGGTGGATTTGTTCGATGGATCCGGTCATTTTGGCATGTGGCAAGGCGAGGTGTTAGACGCTTTATTCCAACAAGGTCTAGACATCGCCATTGAGGAAGAAAAGTCTGAATATATAGAGGAGAAAGAATGGGGAACAATCAATCGTTTGGCGTGCAGCACGATTCGATCTTGTATTTCCAAAGAGCAGAAGTATGGCTACAAGAACGAGACTTCTGCAAGTAAGATGTGGAAAGCTTTGAAGAAAAATTCCTGAAGAAATGCTCTCAGAATCGTCTCCACATGAAGAAAAGATTGTTCAGATTTGATTATCAACCAGGAACCAGTATGAATGAACACATCACTGCGTTCAATGAGCTAGTGGAAGACTTATTGGGCATGGATGAAACCTTCAAAGATGAAGATTTGGCTTTGATGTTGTTGTCATCTCTTACAGATGAATTTGAGCACCTTGAGACAACGTTACTTCATGGTAAGGATAATGTTACCCTTAAAGATGTAACTACTGCTTTGTATAGTTATGAACTCAGGAAAAAAACCAAGAAGGAGAGCAAGTACGAAGCAGCGGAGGCCATGGTGGCAAGAGGTCGCTCGAAAAGTCAAAAGCCAAAGTGAAGAGGGAGATCAAAGTTGAAGTCCAGACTGGGAAAAGATGAATGTGCCTTTTGTCATGAGAAAGGCCATTGGAAGAAAGATTGTCCGAAGCTGAAAAAGAAAGGAAAAGCTACTCCATATGCATGTGTTGCAGAGCATGATGCACATGACTCTGACATATCATTGGTTGCTTCATCAACAACATTTCATTCTGATGAGTGGATATTAGATTCGGGTTGCACCTATCATACGTCCCCTAATCGGGAGTGGTTCTCCGATTTAGTGGAACTAAATGCAGGAGTTGTTTATATGGGCAATGACAATGCCTGTAAAATTGTTGGGATAGGTTCAATTCGATTGAAGAATTAAGATGGATCAACCAGAGTTCTGACGGATGTCCGATACGTGCCCAGTTTGAAGAAAAATCTCATCTCGTTGGGAGCCTTGGAATCCAAAGGCTCAGTAGTCACTATAAGAGATGGAGTTTTAAAAGTCACATGGCGCACTTGTGATGATGAGGGCATCAATAAAAATAATTTGTATTACACCAAGGTAGTACAATTATTGGAGCAGTTTAGCAGCTTCCGGAGGTGATGATTTGGACGCAACCGTTGTGGCATATGCGGTTGGGACATGTTGGAGAGAAATCCTTGTAAATTCTGGCAAAGAAAGGATTGTTGAAAGGTGCAAAGGCTTGCAAATTGAACTTTTGCGAGCATTTTTCTGGGAAAGAAAAGAGAGTGAAGTTTGGCACCACTATACATAATACAAAAGGTATTGTAGATTATATTCACTCAGATGATGGGTCCTTTAAATACATCGTCTTTGGAGGAAACCATTATTTTGTAACTTTTGTAGATGACTTTTCTAGAAGATTTTGGGTGTATCCGATGAAGTCTAAAGATGAAGTGCTTCAAATTTTCCTGAAATAGAAAAATATGATCGAGAACCAGACTGGTAGAAAGATCAAACGTCTTAGGACGGACAATGGAGGGGAATATAAAAATGACACATTCTTTGGCGTTTGCCATGAGTATGGTATTATTCGACACTTCACTGTTAGACATACACCACAACAGAATTGGGTGACAGAGCGTATGAATCGAACACTATTGGAGAAAGTTCGATGTATGGTGTCTAATACTGGGTTAGGCAAGGTATTTTGGGCCGAGGTTGTGATATATGCTGGCCATCTCATCAATCGTCTACCGTCATCTGCGATAGGAGGAAAACACCATTGGAGGTATGGTCTGGAAAACTGCTACTGATTATGATTCCTTACATGTATTTGGATCCACTGCTTATTATCATGTGAAGGAATCCAAGCTTGATCCGAGAGCAAAGAAGGCTCTCTTTATGGGAATCACCCATGAGTGAAGGGATTCCACCTTTGGTGTTTAGACACCAAGAAGATAATTTGTAGCAGAGATGTTACCTTTGATGAATCTGTCCTAGTAAAGAAGGTAACAAGTGAAGTTGTCCAGACAAGTAGTACTCCGCAGCAGGTGGAGCATACTCCAAAATAGGTAAAGTTTCAGCAGACTATGATCCCAGAAGTTGATGCAGCTGATTCTTCAACTCTAATAGAAGAATCAAAGATGAAGAGGTTCAAACCCAAGAACCATTGGAGACACCAGAACCACTTGCAGTTACAAGGCCAAGGAGAGAAATTCGTAGACCTGCTCGATTTGTTGATATGGTGGCATATGCTCTTCCAGTTGTTGATGATGATATCCCTATCACTTACCAAGAAGCAATACAAAGCTTGGAAAGTGATAAGTGGAAAAGTGCCATGGATGAAGAAATGTAATCTCTCCAAAAGAACAACACTTGGAAACTTGCACAATTACCGAAAGGTAAAAGAGTTATTGGATGCAAGTGGGTATTTGTAAAGAAAGATGGATCTCATAGCAAGAAATATGTTCGCTACAAGGCATGGTTGGTAGCTAAAGGCTACGCTCAAAAGGAGGGAATCGACAACAATGAAGTATTTTCCCCTGTTGTGAAGCATTCCTCCATTAGAATATTGTTGGCCTTGGTAGCACAGTTGAATTTGGAGCTAGCTCAACTTGATGTAAAGACGGCTTTCTTGCACGGTGATTTAGAAGAGGAGATCTATATGTCTCAGCCAGAAGGATACAAATATGGTGGTCATGATAAATGGGTTTGTAAGCTGAACAAATCGCTATATGGATTGAAGCAATCTCCGAGACAGTGGTACAAGCGATTTGATAGCTTTATGAGGAGGTAAAAGTACACTAGAAGCAAATATGATCATTGTGTGTATTTGCAAAAGCTTAAAGATGATCTTTCATTTATCTTCTCTTGTACGTTCGATATGTTGATCGCTTCGAAGAATCAAAAGGAGATAGACAAATTAAAGGCTCAGTTGAATCAAGAGTTTGAGATGAAAGATCTAGGCGAGGCCAAGAAGATTCTTGGTACGGAGATAAGCAGAGATAGTCAGAGAGGGAAGCTTTGTTTAACACAGAAGCAGTATCTGAGAAAGGTATTACAATGTTTTGGCATGAATGAAAATACCAAACATGTAAGTATCTCATTGGCTTCTCATTTGAAACTTAGTTCTCAATTATCTTTTAAAACTAATGAGAACGCGTATATATGGCAAAAGTTCCATATGCTAATGCAGTTGGGAGCTTGATGTATGCAATGGTGTGTACGCGTCCTGACATTTCACAAGCAGTTGGAGTGATGAGCAGGTACATGCATGACCCTGGAGAAGGACATTGGCAAGCTGTGAAATGAATTCTACGGTATCTCCAACAAACCGTGGATGTTGGTTTAGTTTTTGAACAGGATGAAGTACTTGGTCAGTGTGTGGTTGGATATGTTGATTCCGATTATGCTGGTGATTTGGATAAGCGTCGATCAACTATTGGGTATTTGTTTACTCTTGCTAAAGCCCCAGTAAGTTGGAAGTTTACATTGCAATCTACGGTGGCCTTGTCTACTACATTGGCAGAATACATGGCAATTTCAGAGGCTGTAAAGGAAGCAATTTGGCTTAACGGGTTGATGGAAGACTTGGGAGTTGTTCAAAGTCACATTAGTCTATATTGTGACAGTCAGAGCGTTATTCACTTCGCGAAAAATCAAGTCTACCATTCAAAGACTAAGCATATCGACGTGAGGTATCACTTTGTGCGAGAGATCTTTGAAGAAGGAAAGATTATACTTCAGAAAATTACGACATCAGAAAATTACGACATCAGAAAATCCTGCAGATATGATGACCAAGGTGGTAACAGTAATCAAGTTCAATCATTGTTTGAACTTGATTAACATCCTGAAAGTATAAACACCTTCGAGTGTGTGGCGCTTGTGAGCGCAATTAGAGGTACTACAAATTTGGGGAGTTGAAGAAGTTGAGTATGCTTGGTAATTTCAAGCCAAGGTGGAGATTTGTTAGATTTGTCTAGAAATTAAGTTGACAAGTTGGAAATTTCATCTTGGTTGGTGGCCAAACTTTGAACATGTGAATTTCATATTTGGTGGCTAACTTATACACATTGGAAAATTATTTGGTAGGTGGCCAAACCTTGAACATATTGTTCTTAAAACTCAACTATAAATAGGCATAAGTATTTCATTAGAAATCATCCCAAAAACAAGTTCTCTCTTCCTCTTGTATTCTTCATTCTCCCACTTTGGGAATTCTAAAGAATTCCATTTGTTGTAATATTGGCGATATAGTGAAGTTATCATCCGGTGTGGTGTCCGAGGAGTAGACGATATTCTCGTCGAACCTTGTAAATTTGGTGTGTTCTCTCCTTTATTATTTTTATTCGGTTCTTTTCCATTGTGTTTCAATATTCAATAGTTTGACAAGTTTATCCGCTGTGCAATATTTGGTGGTTTTAATCTTGACATTTTAGGTCAATTTTAAAACTACGTTCGTGTGGGAAATAACCCGTTTTCCCCAACATGAAGTGATGATGAGCCCAACACCGAAGAAAGTAAGAATTCTACACGATGGATCAATCGTTGTTGAGGTTGGAGGAATCGAGATGGGGCAGGGTCTATAGACAAAAGTGAAACGAATGACTGCATATGGTCTTGGTTTGGTTAAATGTGGTGGATCACGTGATCTGTTGGAGAAAGTAAGGGTCATTGAAGCTGTTACTTTGAGTGTTATTCAAGGTGGTCTGACTGCAGGAAGCACAACTTCGGAGGCAATCTGCGAAGCAGTTCGACTCTGCTGCAATATATTGGTTGAAAGACTTATCCCTCTCAAGGAAAAGTTGACGGAGGAAGTCGGTCCCGTAGAATGGGAGACGCTGATTCTTGAGGTAGCCATCTCCACTTTGACATATCATGATCAAATAATAATCACAGTTTCACACTTTTTCATCTCTGGTATGCAGGCTTATGGTAATTCTGTAAACTAATCAGCAAGTGCACTATACATGCCGAGCCTTTCCACCATGCAATATATAAACTATGGTGCGGCCGTAAGTGAGGCAAGTTTTTGCGATAAGCCCTATTTTTCTTCCAGTTTCATGCTTGTATTACAAGTAATGCAGTTCTCTTCAAAGAACATTCGAATTCAAACCAATTAACACGATATAGTAGTTATAACAGATCATGCCACAGTCTTGGATTGATTTCATTGTTTTTAGTTCATGCTTGTATTACAAGCAATGCAGTTCTCGTCAAAGTACATTCGTATTCAACAAATTAACATGATATAGTAGTTATAACAGATCATGCCACACCCCAGTCATGGATTGATTTCATTGTTTTTTGTTTCATGCTTGTATTACAAGTAATGCAGATCTCGTCAAGGTACATTCGAATTCGAACCAATTAACACGATATAGTAGTTATAACAGATCATACCACAGTCTTGGATTGATTTCATTGTTTTTTGTTTCATGCTTGTATTACAAGTAATGTAATTCTTGCTGAAGTACATTCAGATTCGAGCCGATGAACACAATACAGTAGTCATAATAGATCATACCATAGTCTTAGATTGCTTTCACAGTTTACCAGCTTCGAAGATTTGATTCTGCAGGTGGAGGTAAGCCTTATAACAGGTGAAACGATGATTTTCCGGACAGATATCATATACGACTGCGGTCAAAGCTTAAACCCCGCCGTGGATTTGGGACAGAGTGAAGGAGCTTATGTTCAAGGAACCGGGTTTTTCATGCTCGAAGAATACCTCACGAATTCAGATGGATTAGTGATCACAGATGACACATGGACTTACAAGATCCCTACAGTGGACACCATTCCAAAGCAATTCAACGTTGAAATCCTCAACAGTGGGCATCATAAAGACCGTATTCTTTCTTCCAAAGGTAAGTCATTCAATTACATGTCGATTTTATAAACGCGACGCGACTGAAAATGCACATTGCGACTGCAATTTGAATACTTGGATATCATACTTCATTCTAAATTTCTACTGCTTTTCTCTTTTGCAGCTTCCGGTGAGCCGCCATTAACGTTAGCGGTTTTGGTTCACTGTGCCGCAAGAGCAGCTGTAAGAGAAGCGAAACAGCAAGTCCTTTCATGGGGTGGCGAAAAGGAGGCTGGCTCGGCATTGGTCCGAATGGAGGTACCAGCCACCATGCCTGTGGTGAAGGAGCTTTGCGGGCTTGACAGTGCTCAGAAGTACTTGCAGTGGACAATTGGCAAAAACTTAGGCTAAAACCTTTAATATGTGTGTATATATAAACGTACATGCAGGAACGTATTCACGTTTATTACGTAATTTCTTCATGCAGAATAAAAGACAATTTTATTACGTAGGATTAATTACATTTGATACTATTGAATTTTAACTTTTTATTGAAATTACTATTGAATTATAAATTGATATTATTTTAATATTAAAATTTATTTTTACGTGTAATTATATCAATAGGTTATTAATGAATAAATGAAATATTGACACATACTATATTTTTCATCAATACGATGAAGATTGTATAAACTTTTTAATTGTGTGTTGATTTTGTGTTGAACTATATTTTGATATAACAATTTAAGGCATGGACTTGAATTGAATTTGTTAAAAGTTTTTCAAAGTTTTCAAAAATAATTCAAAGTTCTTAAAGCTTGGAATTGAGCACAAAATGATTTCACATACAAGAAGTACCGATATTGTTCGATACCTCATGAACAGTATCGATATTGTTCATATGATACTGATACCAAGGTAAGGGAAGTATCTATACTCACTAGGTAGTATCGATACTACCAGCATTGCTCAAATTCCAGAATGCAAAAATGGTACTGATATCTAAAGGGGTACCGATATACCCTGTATAGTAGTATTGATACCATAGGCATAGTATCGATACCATCAGGCCCCAACGACTAGTAACGGCTAGTTGATTTAAAAAAACAAAGATAGTACCGATACTCCCTTTAGGAGTACTGATACCTTCTGTTCTGTGCAACTTTATTTTGCACGAAAATTGATCTCCAATGGCTCTAAACCACATCCAACGGCTAGAAACGGACACAACAACATTCCATCACATAAATACAAGTTGAGGACACTTGAAGAAGGGTTAGAAACACCTATTCAAGCAATCAAACACAAGAGAATAGTTTTCCAATCTTATTTTCAATTCTCTTGTAGATATTGTGTTTTAGTGAAATTCAATTTGTAAACACCTACCTTGTTAGGATTTTCTTGTTTACATTTCTTTCCTTTTTGTAAAGGGTTTTTGGTTCTATATTAGCCAATTGAAAAGATAGGGAATGTAAAGGTTATCTATTTCTCATTGAAAAAGAAAGAACAAATTAGTGAATTTGTTAGAAAATCCTAAGTGAGGAGCTTAGGTAGTGGATGTAGACTTGGTTGATAAGTCGAGCCACTTTAAATCATTGTGCCAAATTGTCTTATCTTTTTGTTATCCTTGCTCCCTAAATTCAATTTTATCCATTTAACCCCTTTGCACTTTTTCGGTTGTTAATTGAGCCTCTTTATAATCCCAACATTTTGCTACTAAATTTTAATTTTTTTTAATTATAGGCATTAAATTTTTCAATAGTCATTATCAATCAATCTTTACCCATCGTGACAAGATCAGTATTAAAATGTTTGTATTTCATTCCTCTTTCTTCTCTTCAAATTGATTTTAAAAACGAAAATTTATTTAAAGGTTTGACGAATTAATACTTTGTTCTCATTTGATGATATATGATGAGGATAATTTTGAGGTATGCTATTCGACTTCTCAAAATAATATTTTTCATTATTTTGAATTTTCGAACAAACACTCCAAATCTTTTAATCCAAGAAAATCCTTAAACTTTTGAAAATGATGGATTATATTAAGTTCGTGAGTTTTATAGAGAGGTTTTAGAAAAATTTAAATTGATAAAGTGGTGAAAGGTAATATGATGAATTCATCGATATCTACAATAATACGAAAGACGCATAAGATTGAAGGTTATTAACGTTTATAAATAAGTAAAGAATATCCAAACTTTGATGAAGAAGATGATGAAATAAAACTAAAATTTATTTTTTTTTAACTTTTTCGTTAATATCATATCATATATTTGTTAAGAGTCAAGGACTCAATAATATAATCGTATATATAATCAAAACTTAATGCTAAGAATTATATTAATTTATAATTCAATAATAAATTTCACGTAATTTATTTTATTATGTATGAAAAACACATTCCTCTTGAAGTCGTGGATGTACACAAAAACAACGAACTCAAATATTTGAAATGGGCATCACAGTTTGATTGATGCATTTCCTAAAAGCGAACTGAGAAGTTGAAATCCCGAACAGTGAACATAAAAAAAAAGACCAACTACTTTCCAGAAAAGATAATTAAATTTTACATGGAATCCATGTCGGTTGTTCATTGTTCCTGGTTTTGTTTGGTCCAGAAGCAACGCGTTGTTGGCCGTCAAAAGCTCGGTTGCCGCCTCGACGAGAGGTGTTCAACCAATGGTCCAATGTGGGTATGGGGTGACCATTTGTTTTCTGGATGAAAATGGTGGCTCTTTCACAAGTTGCAGCCTTCATTCATTTCATCTGCAAATACGAAATATTATGATTTCTGCACATAAAAATTATAATAGTATGTCGGTTGGCTTCATTTCATCGGATATGGGTTTATCGATAGTTTTTTTTTTATAGTTTGATCTCTTTTTATAGTTCATTTGTTAATATGATCATATTAAATTTTTTAGTTAATTTTTTTAATATTTTCTTTGTATAGTTCTTGTATGATCTTAAGTAATTAACTCATTGTGTTAATGATTATAAAAAATATTTTTATTATATGTTTAGTTTACGATAATAATTATAAATTTTTAAATATATTCTCTTTTTAATAAAACTAGCTACTTTTATTATTTTATAAAAAGAAAACAACCTTTTTCCTATGAGACTTGGCTGTGTTATATATAACAACTAATACAGCAGCACTTTACAATCAACACTAAACACACACCACAGCTTCATCATTCTTGCACTCATCTCAACTCCATGGCCAAGGGGAATTCATGTGTGTTATAAATGTTGAGTCCTTAAAATTTTTGTGTAAATTTTATTTTATTTTAAATTTTATCCATATTTATTTTAGTTTAAGTTTATATATTATTATTAGATTATTAGTTTCTGTTTTTATAATTATTGATTATAATTATATTTATATAGATATATTAATTATACTTATAGTTCTATTATTACGTTATATAGATTGAACTAATTATAGTTGTACAAATATATGTTTATTACGATCATCTATTTCACCAACCCTTCAAATCAAATATTATTAATTAAAATATACTTGTCCTATTTGAATAATTATTTATCAATTTTAAAAATATTTTAAGTTTAATTATATATATATTAGTATAATTATTGATATCTAATTTATTAATGACTATTTCGAATAAGATATTGAACATGTTTATTATGAAGTGGTCTTCTTAACATAATTTATTTCAGTGTAGATGGTTGTGAATTTTTAGAACAATACTACATTGTAATCATCCTAAATTAATAAAAAATAACTCATTAATAATAAATTAAGTCAAATTAAATAAAAGATGAACTTAAAAAGATACTATTGATTTGTCTCATTGGTTGAAGGCAGCGTTCTTTTTCTTCGATGTTCTAGGTTCGAACAGTTGTGGGTGATTTATCAATAGTTAAGAAAGATTATGAACATATATCATGTTTATAGAAAATTCTACAGTCAACGTCACACCGAAATATACTACTAATTAAATTGTATTTATTAAGTAAATATTAAAAGGACAAAATACACTTTATTATCTAAATTGTCACTTTTATTTTATTTAGTACGTAATTTTTTTTAAATAGACCTATCATTAATTTAAGTGTAAAAGTAATATAAAAATATTTGAATGTTTAATCTAACCCTATCTATGTATAAGATAAATTAAATTTATAAAAATAAAAAATTTCCAACAATTTAGAAACCGGGTTGAAATAGAAGTCTAAGCTAATAAAAACACTGACCAAAACAAAATCGAAGATTCAACCAAAACCCTGACTTTAAACCCCATCGATTAAAAAAAACAAAAAAAACAAAGTTATATTTTTTATGTTTATCCAACAAAATCAATATTCACCTACTTCAACACAAACTTGGAAACCTAAAACAAAAAAGGTTTATTTAATAGCAGAAAGATTTGGCATGTATCAAGATCACGACAACAGTAATCTGTTGTTTTTCGAGACGCCGACGCCGACGACGGGTTGGAGCGAGTGGACGCATCTCGAGGACAAGGTTTTTGAGTGTTGTTTGGTTGCGTTTCCGGAGGGAACTCCTGATCGGTGGCAGATGATCGCCTCCAGGATTCCGGGAAAGTCGGGTGAAGAAATCGAACAACATTTTGAGATTCTTGTTCGTGATGTTTATGAGATTGATGCCGGTCGAATTCAGTTTCCGAATTACGGTGACGATTGGTTGATGTTTGATTCGGAGTTCGACTCGAATTATCAAATCGGTTTCGGTTCAAAATCAAAACAGCAGGGAGACGGTGAAAGAAAGAAGGGAACTCCTTGGACATTACAAGAACATAAGTACGTTCATTTTTACTTTTATTTCTTTTTTTAATGTATATACATACACATTGATTGTGAACTTGATTATTCACATTCCTGACAAGTTCGAATCAATTAAATATTATTAAAATAATATTTATTATTTTATACATTGATACTTGATTTTGTTATTATCTCGTTTATGTATTGAATTACATGTTGAATTCAATTAATACATTTTAATATATTGTAGGTTATTTTTGCTTGGACTGAGTAAATACGGCAAGGGTGATTGGCGAAGTATATCAAGAAATGTGGTGGTAACTCGGACGCCGATTCAGGTGGCCAGTCACGCCCAAAAGTATTATCTCCGACTGTATTCGGGGAGAAAGGCGAGAAAAAGATCGAGCATCCACGACATTACGACGATTGATTACGATGTGATGGATGTATATCGGAACATGGTTTCGGGTCCCGCTAGTACTGTTCAACAGGCGCCTAACTGCAACAGTCGCCTTCTTCAAGTCATTTAGTAGGAGACTATGGCAATCCGATGCAAAGATAAGTGCTCCAAAACTATGTATATAAACGAATTTGTTACACTCGATGATTTTGATCTAAAATTTTTTGTGTAGAAATTAGTGCCGTAAGGATTTAATTTGTTTATTACGAGCTTTGTTTTAGAAAAAAGAAAATTGGGAATGAATGAAATTTTGAATTTTATGAATAATATCGGAATATTTTATATTGATAATGGTGTGAATATTGTAGATGGTTTCTTCATTTTGTACCATTGCAGTTTGGAACTCCGTCTACGACAGGGTTTTGTTGCATGTCACGTGAACTATCAACGCAAGCATATCTCTCTATTCTGGAAACTTTACAGCAAGTAGAATGCGAACAAGCAAGTGTATTTGGTCTGACCGGTTAATTTATTTATCTTTTTCTCTCATATTCTTTAGGTCATTATGACCCTACAATTGACACGTGCATCTAAGGTCATTCTCGAGCATTTTGACGATGACTAACAACTATTTTATCACGAATGGTATCTCTTCATCCAAATAAAAAGAAATGAATCACTTATAACCATCATGATATATTTGGTGTCATCAACAACCATTAACTTTATGCGAGCTAAACTTTGAAGATCGAAAACTATTGTTGGTGAATCTGAAAATATCCGAGTGTTTTTCTTACCAAGCTTTTTAGATTCGGGACATTATCTGGTCCCCTGGTTGCTTATTGACGGGCTGTTGTCGTGTGAAATGGCATTAAAGCAGTTGCATTGGGTTGTTGATCTTGAAAAGTACGTTGACTTTTAGTTTCGTGACTATGAGGAGGGATGTTAAGGTACAGATAGAGCCCATACGTGAAAGTGATTGAATATCTCTATGTGAAACAAATCTGATTTGATGGGAAAATTCACTTGTGATTTTCTTCGGAATAGCATATCTCATAATCACTCGAATACAAAATTTTAAAAAATATATTTTTATTTGTTAAAATGATTCAATAAATTTGAGTATATACGATTAATAGAATGATGGTCCATTATATAGAGGATAAGGATAAATTACTTGATACACTCCTCAAAATAAATGTAACGTCAACAAAATTAAATAAACGTGACCATTTAATTATTGATATAATTAAAATAATTATACATTTAATTTTCATTACTTATTATTAATCTGAATTTAAGTAGTTAAATCTAAACACCATCGGGCTTATTTGAGTCGGTTGGAGCCCACTTTTGATCATACATTGGCATTTGATTTCCACATCACAACGGCTATATTCCCACGAAGGCTCCTTTTACCCATGGATAGCTCCTGTGCAACATACTAAAAAACGGTTAAAATAAGACGTTATCGATTTTATTATTGTATTAAATAATAAAATCGGTAAAAATTACCGGAAACATTATTAGGTACTATTGGTTTTGTTATTATTGGGTGTTTTTATCAGATTTTTATAAAAAAAAACTAAAAACATTATTAGACTTAAAAAATGACCGGATTAACATAATATTTTAGGTAATTATCGGAAAATTTTAAATAATTTTTACTAATTTTATTATTTAAACGATAACAAAATCGATAACGCTTTATTTTAACCGTTTTTAATCCCGGGTAGAAGTTCCCACTTTACATAGTCTTTTGTTTTCTTCTAAAAAAAAGTAAATAAATATTCCATGCTTTAATCATCCTTTTGTCTTCACCGACAACCCTCATCTCAATCGCCTAGAACAATTTGATAAGATTCAAATTATTTATTTTTTAATAAAGTATTTTTTATAATAATTTTTAAACAAGATTTTAGGATGTCGGTGGCTCAACCTTCCAAAATACTTGTAACAACGTACAATTCAAGTTCAACAATACGTGACCTTCACTTCTAATATTGTCATTTTTTTAAAATAAAGTATATAAAAAGTGTGTAAATTATATTTAAATAATTTTTTTAATCATTAAATTTTAAAAGTTATTAAAAAAATTAATTTATTATAAAATAATCATTTTAATAATTATAATAATTACTTTATAAAAAAAATAATAAAAATTTAATGATTATTTTATAATTTTTGAAAGTACAACAGCAAAACAATTATTTGAAAGTTCGATAAAATTTAATAATTATTTTATAAAAATTAGATAAATTATTTAATTTTTTTATAACTTTTGAATATTTGGTGACTAAAAGAATCATTTGAATCTAGTTCATTCAACTAAAAAATGTTATATTTTTTCTGAAAACTACAATTTAATCACTCAATTAAAATGTAATTACAAACAAACCATCTTGTTGTTAAAATTGAAAAAGCATGTAGTATAATAATAATTTTATTCTAGAAGTTATATATGTTATCAATTTGATCGTAATTTTAAATAATTTAAAAAATTTATCATTTCAAAATTTAAAATTTTGATCAATTTAACCTTTTTTTCCTCATAAATTACTTGTTTTTATCCTATAAATAATGTTACTTTTTCGTTGTTTAGAATTCTCATTATCTTATATGGTATTGAATTGTGTCAATGGAGACACTGTGTTTGTTGTTTTGTGTGATAAAAGGGGAAATATTTCATATGAAATTATTATTTATTATACACAAGAGGATATCTTTTTTTATGTTTTATTGATACGTTCAAGGTATTAAGTGCGGGTTGTACGAATCATCGACCAATCACAAGTCATAGATTTTGTTACACATGTTTTGTAAGGCTTCAAGTCAATCTTGCTCAACCATATAATTAGTTAACATTAATTGTACGGATCATCGATCAATCCCATCTTCAAGTCATGCTTTGTTATACATGTACTTTATAAGGCCTTAAGCCAATCTTGTTCAATCATTAATATTCAATGAAATTTTAAATACAAATGTTTTTATCATTAACATGTTATTTTGTGTAGGATACAATTATCCAACTAATGCTTTGATCTGACTCATTTAGTTTGATACTATCATAAAAAATACTAAATTAAAGAAAATTTCAAACATAAATGATTAAGTTTAAGCTTAATATAAAAAGAAGTGTAAAAACTATACATCTTTTCGCATTTAGGATCATAAACATTTATGTTGTTGATAAATTTAGGGGCATAACGTTTTCGATGTTATCGTTTAGATGCCTACGACGTAATGATCGTTAAAAAATCTTTAAAAATAAGTTAATCAATCAGTATTTGACAAGTGATTTATTTTTATAAAAAAATTGAACTTTTTCCATTTTTCATAAAACAACAACCGACCACTCACTCACCCGCTAGCCACTCACTCACCCGCTAGCCACTCACTCACGGACCACCCTCAAACCATTCACACATTGATTGGGATGGATATATGTTGGGATTTAGGTATTTAGGGTTTTGATTCAGGGATCTTGGTTTCAAATTTTCAAGAGGTGAAAAGTCACGTTAGGAAGATGAACAACTATTCGGGAGGGACCAATAATGACATCGACTCATCTTTTGGGAACTAGAAATTTTATTGTACTATATCATGTTTAAAAGATGACATTGTGTCAATTTGGTCTCTATTCTTTTTGAAGTATTTTAATCTCGATGTTTTATTTTAGGATGAAAGGACTCTTAGCGTATGATTAAATAATCATTTTCACCCCGTCATTTTATTTTAGGATAAAAGATCCCTATTTTATAGTGGTAGTCATCTGTTAACTAACGGTTTCCACTCATGGAAGATTTTTGTTCTAAAATAAAACGTTGGGAGATCAAAATTTCACAAAAAAAATTAAAGTAACTATTTAATCAAACGTTATAACATTTTTTTACCATCATACCTATTTAGTATATGATTTTATATTGTTTTGAATTTGATTATAATTCTAATTATACAATATATATTATTTATTATTATATTCGTAAATATATTATTAAAATAAAAATTAGCATTTTAAAAAAATATTTATAAAAAAGTATTATTCTCATTGGGAAAATGCATTACGTATAATTTATTTCCTATTAGATATTTTTCATGAACTAAATTTGACTTTCATGATTTATAAGGATATAAATATACAGAAAATAAATAAATAAAAATCAATGGAAAAAACAAACAGATCCCCCACATTATGCCGCGTTCTAAGATATGGGGTTGTACAAGGGAGGCGTGTACGATTAATCAAAATAAAATACGAAACCTAATCTTCTTGAAAGAGATGGCCTACAAGTGATTGATGGGGGAGACTAGAGACATCTACAACTAATTACTTATTCAATTTTTTTAAAATATGTAATTTATTTAAATTTTTCAAAAATTATAGAAGTTATATAAATAGCAGAAAGGCTGATACAATGATATGATGAGAAAGAATTTTCAGATAATCCCTCGTCAGTTTATTCTTTGAAGTAGGATAATTTTTCGTTGAATTGCTCATATAGTGTTGTAAAATAAATTATTGGTTGAAATAAGATCTATTCGAAATTATTTTTTGATCTAGTGTGAATGTTATAGTATTCGATGATTTTAGGGTTTTACCATAATTATTTTATAATCTAGTGTAAAAGCTACAGTACCGTCAAAAGTAATCGGAAAGACAGTGCGTCTTCAACTAGTTCAACATCATAAAAAAGAAGAAGACGCATTGTGTTCCCGACGCCTTCCCCGGAAGATGCACTATGTTGACTCTCCGATTACGGTAACATTCACATCATCTTGAGAAATAATTCTAACGATACCTTAATTTAATTAATATTTTTTATGAACCTACAGCAGCAAATCAACCGATGATAATAATAATAAAATTTAGAAGATATCAAGACCACAATACATCTTAAACAAGATGTAGAAATCATAATATGTATTTGATTTTTTTCAGTAAGACGCATTAACGAGACGGAGGCAGAATAATGCAGTGTGTATGAAAAAGATATACTATAACTCACACATCTTCCCCAAGAAAGTTAAAAGCGTATTGTGATCATTGTATCTTTTAGGTGATAATATAACAATCATCCTACTTTAATAAATATTCGGAGTGATTTTCCACAATAATATCTAAGCGTTTTTGTCTTATAAAAACTATAAATAGCATAGTTTTAAATATAATACAAAATAATTGAGAGAATTAAACCTGAATTGATGTGACATAAGGAAATTATAAATTATAATATTAGTTAGGGTAAATTGTTTATTTAGTTACCCAATCATTCACACGGTTCTGTTTTAATCATCTAATTGTTTTTTTAAATCATAACTAAAATTATGTTTTAATCAATTAACGGTGATGTTGATATATTATCATAAGATAATATCACACCATCATTAAATAAATAAAAAAAATATCACATCAGCAGTTTTATTTAATAATTGGTGACCAAAATGAAATAAAACTATAACTTTATATATGATTTTAAAAATAGTTAAATAACCAAAACAAAACTACAAGAATAATTAAATGACTAAATACATAATTTACCCTATTTATCATGTAATTTGAATTAACTTCCAAGTTTGAATTCGAGGATAAAATACAAATGGAGGAGACAAAAGAATACAAATACAGAATATTTGTTAGAAAAACGACTAGTAGACAAACGGAGGAAAAGGATAGAGTATCTTAGAGATCCTTAAACTATATTTAAATGATTTTTAGTCATTTAATTTTTAAAAATTATAAAATAATTATTAAATTTATCAAACCGTTATAAAATAGTCATAATAATTTTTTTTTATGATCATAAAGTTTAATAAATTAATGATTATTTTATAACTATTCAATAAATTTAATGACAAAAATATTTTAATATAAAATAATAATAATTTAATAAATTAAATGATTATTTTATAATAATTTAATCAATTTAATTATTATTTTATTATTTTTGAAAGTTTAATGACTAAAAATGTTATTTGAGCATAGGTTACTATACCCAGAAAAAAAAGGGTAATGGGACCAACGTTCTACTCATTTATCTCTATAAAAAGCTGACACTATCATGTTCTCATCATTCCTACTTTCTCACTCAATAGTCTTACAACTTCATCATCTCTCTCTTCTTCTCTCTGTATAATTTCCCAGGTACTTTGTTGTTTCCAGTAAGTTCAAGTTCAAAGTTCAAACTTTTTTTGAAACACCTCCTAGCAATATAGCATTTGCATTCATTCTTCTTCATTTTTCCTATACTGGGTTTTAGTTCAAATCTTTTTTAGACTGTTTGCCTTTTTTTTATTTTGGATTCTGTTATTTATCTTTTCAACTCAGCTGATAACAATGGAAATGCTCATCTTTTAAGTCACGTGATAGCTATGAAAATACTTGTGTTTTAATTTAGCTGATAGCAAAAAATGCTACAAGTATTTGAGTTTTAGCTTACAAAAGATTTGTGAAGTCTTTTGTCATTTCCAAGATTGAATCCTCACTCTTACATACGATCTACTGGTTTATCTCTCTATAAAAATAGTTACTTTATGTTTTTTTTAGCTTCATACCATTCTAATTTTCTTTAAATCTTCAGATTTTCAGAGCAAAAGCTTGATCTGGGAACTAAAAAAAAATGGGTAGATTTTCAATACCCAAGTTGGGGTTTATACTTTTATGCTGCTTAGCAGCTGTTACAGAAGCAACGTATGTGAAATACAAAGACCCAAAGCAGCCATTTGGTGTTAGGATCAAAGACTTAATGAGTAGGATGACTTTGGCTGAAAAGATTGGCCAAATGACTCAGATCGAGCGCACAGTTGCTACCCCAGATGTGATGAAGAACTACTTTATTGGTATAAAACTGAATACATCTTTTAACAATCTTAGTTTTTCTCATGTTTGTTTGCATGTCTTATTTTTTGTTCTGAGATTGTATGTTTGATGGTAATTCCTCTATGATTTGTGCAATTGGTTTCATTTACCAGTAGATATGTAATGAAAAAAACAAATGAAATTTTTTTTCTTATGTTATTGCTGTTTTAATTATCATAAATGAGTTGTCTTGTAATTGGAGGTGGTTTCATGGCTTTTGTGAAGGGAGTGTTTTGAGTGGTGGCGGGAGTGTACCAGCTCCTAAAGCTACTCCGGAAGCTTGGATCGAGATGGTAAATACCATGCAAAAGGCGGCTTTATCCACCCGTCTTGGTATTCCGATGATATATGGGATTGATGCAGTCCATGGTCACAACAATGTGTATAAGGCCACCATTTTCCCTCATAATGTTGGTCTTGGAGTGACCAGGCAAGTGATTATTTAAGGTTTTTAATTTTCCCTTAGATATAGAGATTCAGATAGTTTTGCCTGCATATGTGGATGGAAGTTTGAGCAATTGCGATTCTCATTGCATGTCGTTTAAATAATCGAATAGTTTAACCATGAATGTAGTTTTCCATACTACTGTGCTTTTTGGAGCAACAAGAAAACGAACAACATTATGAGAATTTCCATCAAGAAGAATAATGAGAGTTTAAGGTGACATTATAATTGTTTATCGGAATCATTTAGCCCTTTTTTAATCTGCAGGGATCCTCAACTTGTCAAGAAGATTGGAGCTGTAACTGCTCTAGAAGTTAGAGCCACAGGAATCCCATATGCTTTTGCCCCATGCATAGCGGTAACTAAACACAAAACATTTCTTGGATGCTGAAATATTGTGAAAAGGATCGACCATGTGTACTAATTTTTTGTTTGCTTTTATAATACCGTAAAATCTTTCACAGGTTTGCAGGGATCCGAGGTGGGGTCGATGCTATGAAAGCTATAGCGAGGATCACAAGATTGTTCAACTAATGACCGAGATTATACCTGGTTTACAAGGAGAACTCCCTGCCAATTCTAAAAAGGGTGTTCCTTTTGTTTCTGGAAAGTAAGAGTCTTTATCATTATTCAACCACTTAATAAATCTTGTGTTCCTAATATTACTTATAATGCCGATCTCCAAAACTAGGGCAGTTCTGCGGTGCGGCGCCTTAGTATACGGCTAAAATAAGGCGCTACTGGTTCTAATTACCTATATAGTTAATTAAAAATGGTCAAAATAATGATATTTTCGGTCATTTTTTACCGGTTTTGTTATTTAAAATAATAACAAAACTTGTTGCACCTTATTTTAGCCGTATACTAAGACGCTGAGCGTTTCCCCCAAAACTACAAGTTTCCGAAATTCGTTTTAAATGTTGTAGATATCTTTAGGTGTGATCATGTGGTAGGATTTCATTGTGGGCCATTTAGTCCTCTAAATGTAAAACATCACTTGAATAATGAACAAAAGTACTCGGTCCACCAATCTGTTCTCTGTCATACCTTGTTAGGTAGATGAGGTTCCATTATCTGCTCTGCTGCTTGCAAGGTGGTTAGCTGCTATGCCACTCAGATTTGGGTGTGCGTGTCGGATATGGTATATGTCCGACACTGGTATGCCAAATTTTTCTACGTCATTCATGTATTTAGTGGGTCCGTGGATGGTAATACGGACATGGATAGCTGTTGAAATCCACTGCTGGAAGAAAAGTATCTTGTTAAAATAGTTATGAAGATTTATAAGTTCTTGTAATGTACACTTTCGAATTAGCCATGAAGGAATTAGTTCGAATTGGTTGAATTAAGTGACAATGTTCTTAATTGGAGAGTAACAATTTTCCATAATCAATTAATTCTTTTTTCTAGGGACAAGGTGGCAGCCTGTGCTAAGCATTATTTGGGAGACGGAGGTACGACAAAGGGCATAAACGAGAACAATACAGTGATTAGCATGAACGGATTACTCAGCATCCACATGCCTGCGTATCTTAACTCTATTAGAAAGGGTGTCGCAACAGTTATGGTATCCTATTCTAGCTGGAATGGGGTAAAGATGCATGCCAATCGTGATCTCGTGACCGGATTCCTGAAAAATAAGCTCAAGTTCAGGGTAAAGAAAAATGACTTGAACTATAATTTTTTTCTCTACCCGGTATAAATCATTTGGCTTGACTCATTTCTTTTGCTGTATTTCAGGGTTTTGTTATATCAGATTGGCAGGGTCTTGACAGGATTACTTCTCCTCCACATGCTAACTACTCATATTCTGTGGAAGCTGGAGTTGGTTCCGGGATTGATATGGTCAGTCAACATTTAGCACTATCCATGCCTAGCTATTCAAAAGTTCGAGTCTATTAGTGTACCGATCTTTATTTAACATATGTTACTTTGCCAAATTGAGTTTCTTGTTTTCTAATGCAATTTCTGGTGTCATGCAGATTATGGTTCCTTATAGCTTCACAGAGTTCATTGATGACTTAACCTATCAGGTTAAGCACAATATCATTCCCATGAGCCGGATTGATGATGCTGTAAAGCGGATTTTGAGGGTCAAATTTGTGATGGGTCTCTTTGAGAATCCAATGGCTGACAACAGCCTGGCCAATCAACTTGGGAGTCAGGTATATTGAATACATTTTGTTATAATATGGGCTGTGTTACTTGGACTCGGATGTTAGGACTCCGGACATGCATATTGGTGAATAAAAACAGAGCTTTACTAAATGATAACATGCTATAACAGGAACACCGGGAGTTAGCTAGGGAAGCTGTGAGGAAAAGTCTTGTCTTATTGAAGAATGGTGAGGCTGCTGATAAGCCATTATTACCCCTTTCAAAGAAAGCAACTAAGATACTAGTTGCCGGAACTCATGCTGATAACTTGGGCTATCAATGCGGCGGATGGACCATTACATGGCAGGGTCTTAGTGGCAATGATCTCACAACCGGTACGTTTTAAATTTTACTCTTGAAACAAATAAATATATATTAGATTTTGACAAGTAAAATAACCCGAAAATCATTTTGGTTTCAGTATTGCCTCTGAATTTGTCATTGTTATTAACTATCTTAGCTCAAGGGGTTTGCTAAAATCGAAAAAAAAGATGGTTTCACTTAGTTTAATCCTTTGTTGAATGATACTTGCTTGAACAGGTACAACTATCCTCCAGGCTATTAAAAATACGGTTGATCCGAGTACTCAAGTTGTCTACAGTCAGAACCCTGATGCAGAGTTTGTCAAATCCGGAAAATTTGCTCATGCCATTGTTGTCGTGGGAGAACCCCCGTATGCAGAAACAAACGGCGACAGCCTGAATCTTACTATATCCAAGCCTGGTCCCGACACCATTTACAATGTTTGTGGGGCTGTGAAATGTGTAGTTGTCGTCATCTCTGGCAGGCCAGTTGTCATGCAGCCATATCTCTCGTCGATCGATGCACTTGTAGCCGCTTGGCTTCCGGGGACCGAGGGCCAAGGTGTTGCTGATGTTCTGTTCGGCGACTACGGGTTCACCGGGAAGCTGGCGAGGACATGGTTCAAGACCGTGTACCAGCTCCCCATGAACGTTGGTGATCCACATTATGACCCTCTCTTTCCATTTGGCTTTGGTTTGACCACTAAACCTACGGGGAAGAACTAATGTCACCTAGAGCTTGAATTTTGCTGCTTTACATGGCAGAAACTTATTAGATTATTTTCCCTCTGTATTATTTAGAGGTGTCCGCTGGACTTGAGGCTTTATTTATCAATGTTCTGGGTTATAAACCAGATTATGATCTTACCATTAACTGATAAATGTACTTTGGTTCATTTTTCAGAACTGGTCCTTTATTGCATTTTTTACCTCAAACTTTTTTTTGACATTTTCTCCTTTCTCCTTATATACACACACACATCCACTTGGTAATTTCTAGTTGTGTTGGGCATATTTGTGATTATATTTTGAGTGATCAATTTAACGGTATCGACAACGATTGTTGTAAGGCCTTTTACACTGTCTTTTTAAATTTGGTGACTAAAAGTGAATACTTACGAAACAAAAGTGATTATTTCAATAGTTTACCCTTGAATTAATGATGGCAATCGATGATAGGGGTTTAGGTAAATGCAAATACTATCAGATTTGGTTTTGGTCAAATTCTTTTATTCCTGTACTATGGGTAAATTATGGATTTAGTCTTTCTATTTTAATTTGTTTATTTACCCTTCAAATTTTGAAATTTCAATTTGGCAGCAAACAATAGCAATGCAATTTGTTAACTTTAACTATTAACTATCATATTATGTGATATTTATAGATTTCGTCAATATTTTTCAATTTCACCATTTTAAAATTTTAAAAATACAGAGACTGCTGACCAAATTAGAATACAATAATAAATTTCATAATTTTTACATAAAAGAGGACTAATTATAGAATTTTTTTTCAGATTCAAAAGGTTACATTTTAGGTTAATATTTAGATTCAAATATTTCAACATATATTATTTCTCAAATGTCAATGGCCCATATCCATATTACCTTTGCGGATAACCCAATTGAATTCGGACATGGGTAATTTAAATTCACTTTCTTTTATGGATAACAAATTCAGATATTAATTTTTTATTTTAATTCTTTTAAAGTTATTAAATAAATTTTTAGCCTTTTTAATAATCACTTATATAATTTAATTTAATTGATTTAGATTTAAATAGTAATGTTTAAATTAAATTCAAATACTAAACAATAAATAACTTAAAATTGATAAATTTATATTTTATAAAATTATGTTTTCGATTGAGCCTCATAAAATCAAGTTAATCATAAAAATATTTGAAAATATAAAATCTTTTTAAAAGTTAACTTTTGCAATTAAATTTAATTAAAATGATTTATTTATTATTACCTAATAGTTAAATAAAATATAGGATAAACTATACGAATGGTCCCTATGTATTCGGCCTATTCAATTTTGGTCACTAGTTCAAAAAAAATGATTTTGATCCCTTGTATTGATTCGTTCGATTTTGGTCCCGGCCATTAACTCCCGTCAAACCATTAACGAAAATCTACGTTTATAATTAGAAAAAAAATCCACGTGTCATTCTTCAAAATTCCGATCCATCCATCCAGCGGCTAGAAATAAAAACATCCGAGTCAGCTTATCCCTAACCCAAAAATCTAAGCTGCCGTCGAAGCGTCACCGCTGCGGAAGTCGCAGCTGTCGTCGGCCTAAATCTATCGTCCACCTAAAATCACTTTCTCCTTTGTCTTAAAAGCCTGATGACCTAACCATGATTTAACTTTTTGTTTCCATGGAAAAAACTATTAACACAAGCTTTTATTGACCTTTTAAATTGCATGGTAGCACGGCTAGAAGACTCTAAATTTTGTTTTTCTTATGTAGCATGGGGGTGGACAATGGTACGAGTTCGACGATAGCCATGTTTATCCCATCGGCCTGGAGAAGATAAAGACATCCGCTGCTTATCTTCTTTTCTACGCACGAGTTGTAGACTGAAAACATCCTGGTCATTGTTTACCGATGGAACCTTTTAAAGCGAGGAATTCTTCGTCTGTGGATATATCAAAATCTCAAAAGAGTAAGCATTCTACTTTCATCTTTGGCACCTGCTTTAGCCTGAGTTGATAGTTTTTAGTATTACAAAGGAAGGGGCGAATTATAAGTTGATGCCATTGATGTCTGTACCATAGTAGCAAGCAAGAAAAGAGAGGTGAGAGTGCTTGAAGAAGGGGAAGGGGAAGGGGAATTTTTGTTTCTTCTTTTATACCTATAATCATTTGTGAAATGAAGAGTCTATCCTTATTATTATTATTTTTATTTTTTAACCCATGAAAGTGTAGCTTTTGTTCATTGTTATTATTGTACAATGATCGATTGATAGCTTGAAGAAGGGGAAAGCCTTGAATTTTGATGTATTCGTTTTCTTTTTTGAATACTCTGTAGTAAATATAAGGTAATATATATTCATAATTTTTCTTATCTTATTGATAACATATACGTTCTGCAGACACAACTATTTCAACTTGAGTCATCTAGAGAGAATCATTTATTAGATGTATACGCAAATCAGTCGGGTTAAACTCGGAGTTTTACATGTAAAAGGTGGACCATTTCTATAGTTGTGTAAGATGTGACTTGACTTCCTTGATAGTTATAGTACCATGGTACCCACCCATGGCACTAGATGAGTCCAGGACCACTATCCCTTATGAAGCCAGGTCAGGTCCCTGTCCCTGCACCTGTGGTTCTCATTTTCTCACCCACTTTAGCCCAATTGCAATTTTCCATTGACATTTAAGTCCTTTTCTATCTTTGATCTCTCCATTCCCTTTACATGGATTTCAATTGATAACATCAGCTTCTATCATTAGAAAATTCGATATAAATCAAAACAATATGGATTTCAATCGACTTTAAAGCCGATATGGTGCCCATATTGTTTTCATTTTACCTTAAAATCGATATGAACGTTTCGGTTACAGATAGTAATCATCATTAAAGAGTTGAACCAAAATTAAGACTCAGGCGCATCATTTAACATTCCCGTTTAAATTTTCTTTTTTAAATATTAATTTGAATTATA
Organism: Hibiscus syriacus; assembly: GCF_006381635.1. Taxonomy (NCBI): domain Eukaryota; kingdom Viridiplantae; phylum Streptophyta; class Magnoliopsida; order Malvales; family Malvaceae; genus Hibiscus; species Hibiscus syriacus. The sequence continues at coordinate 1,062,997 of NW_024062067.1, read as the reverse complement.
TTATTGTTGCTGTAATATTTTAAGAATTATAGATAATTTGATATTGCACAAAATATATTGAAATTCCATCAATTTAATATATATTTTTTGAATTTCTTTTTCTTTTATGACATGTCTTTTTAGCACTAAAGAAAGTGAGGTGTGACAAAGTGCTGTCCAACAATGTCTGAATTCTCAGATCCATACTTGTAAACGGTTGTTTTTGTTCTATTTTAGTACCTAAATTTTATTTTTTTAAATCATATTTAATATTTAGTTTATATTTCAATTTGATACTGTCGTAACCGGTTTTCGTCCGGCACGAATTTTTTTTACTTGGCAGGAAAATAATGTGAATAAAAAATTTTTTGATTTAAAAATATTTTGGGAGTCGCCATCGGCCTTTTAGGTCAGGTAGGTCGAATACCTAAAAATCATCCTTTAAAAGAGTTTTTAAGAAAACATCGATTAAAAGATAAACTGATCTGCGTTTTAACCAAAAATTCGTTCTTTTTAATAATAAAAAGGGATTTGTGGTCGGTTACGTTTAGGGAAGGATTAGCACCCCTACAACGCCCAGAATTGGTACTTTTTAATTATAAATTGTCTCTATTATTAGAAATTTAAAAATTCAAAGATATATTTAATTTATAATCTTGTTATTTCAAAAATAATACTATAATTTTAATAAAATTTATTAATTTATATTTATTTATTTAGAAATGTCAGAAAATGACTTCTAGGTACCTTAAGACATCTATTTTCTTCGATATTAAAAAATAATAATTAATTAAAACATTTTTATAATAATTATAAAAATATTAATATATACAATTTTATAAAAGTAAAATATTTATTTATTTAAAATATCAGAAAACGGACATCTAGTTGCTTTAAGACTGCCCCTTTCTTGATATTAAAAAAATAAATAAATACTATTATAAATTTTTTATAAAATTAATCAAATAATATATTAATATGATTAAAATAATGATAATAATTACTAATTTAAATATATAACAATAAAATAAAATTGCAATGTAATAAAAACAAATAAAATTAAAATTATATGATCAAAATATAAAGTATTGAAAATAAAAGATCAAATTCGAAATATTAAGAAATCTATATCCTAATAGTTTAATTTAACCTTAATTATTTATTCAGGGCTAAAATAAAATTTATAAAATTATGAGGGACTAAATGCGATATTTATCCTAAATATATTATTTAATATAAAGACTAAAATAAATAAAATTAAAATTAAAGAACCAAATTATAAAGATCTAAAATTGGATTAAGTGACTAAAATATAAAGTTCTAAAATTATAATGCTGCGGAAAGGGTTTTACCCTTGTCAAATTACACACATGTCCTCCCTTAAACGACCCGTTTAAGAAAGGGCATAAATACCCTATTATGGCTGGCCCAAAGGGCCATCTTCTCATTTTCTCTTTTCTCTTCTCTCTCTAACTGAGAGAGATTAGAAACTCTCTGCCCTCTCTCTAGGCTTCTGTCGCCGGAGAGAGATCGATCGTCGGCCGGCCGCCTTGCTCCGGAATGTACAAAATTACCTCACTTTCAAGATCTAACAACCCCAAAGCCGAATCTGGTTTTCTCTTCTCCTAAAAACCCCAAGAATTTCTTAGATATAGGTTTTATACCTTCGGGTTTTCGATGTTTCGACGACGGTTTTGAAGTTCCGTTGAAGGTAATCCACTCCACTCTCTTCTCTTTTCTTTTTGTTCCCTGTCGTTTCTGGTTCGTGCTCTGTTTTGGGTTTGCTATTGGTCTCCGTGGCTGTCTCCAATTCTTCCTCTCTGTTCGTTATCTTTTATTTGCAGGTGAGTCGAGGCTTTTATAGCCTCGACGAAACGCTCATCGGACCGGTCACAGAAGGATTTCTCAGTGAGTCACCATAGCTATGGTTGTGACTCACCATAGAGCTCGACGTGGGGTGATGACGAGGCGTTTCTGGAGGCTTCGATGGGGTGGCGTGGCACTGACGGCGGCGTGGCAGCAGCTGAAGCGTCAACGTGGAGGTGGCGGCTGAGCAGAGGCGGCGGCTGGCCTTCTGGAATCTTGGAGGCGGTTGGGGGCTAGGGTTTGAAACCCTAGCATGAATGATACAAACCCTAAAGGGTTTGGGTTATCTGTTTGGGCCTGGATTGGTCTGGGCCTCCAAGATTTGTAAAATGGGCCTCCGGGTCTTGGGCTTGTAATAATAATATTAATAATAATAATAATAATAATAATAATAATAATAATAATAATTTTAAAAATAAATGAAAAAAATCAATGTCTACAGCTGCCCCTCTTTGCTCATTCTTGTGTTAACAAGAATAGAGCAAAGACGAAAAAGACAATAATTTTTTCATTTGATTTCTTTTGAGTAGGATGAAATATTGAAATCATCATGCACTGAAGGGCTTACATATGACCCTAAGGCTTTGAAAACATCAAAAAGCTCCCGAAGGCTTTTTGGAAACATCATGCACTGTAGGACTTACAGATGACCCTAAGGTTTTGAAAACATCAAAAAGCTCCCGAAGGCTATTTGGAAACATCATGCACTGTAGGACTTACAGATGACCCTAAGGCTTTGAAAACATCAAAAAACTCCCCGAAGGCTTTTTGGAAACATCATGCACTGTAGGACTTACAGATGTGGGAAATAGTTTACTAAGTAAAAAAACCTAAGGAAATCGTTTTCTTACTTTTTAACAATTTCATTTTAGAAAAGATAAAATGAGAAACTATGGAAATCATTTTCTCATTATTTTTCAAAATAACATCAAAAAGCTCCCGAAGGCTTTTTGGAAACATCATGCACTATAGGACTTACAGATGACCCTAAGGCTTTGAAAACATCAAAAAGCTCCCGAAGACTTTTTGGAAACATCATGCACTGTAGGACTTACAGATGACCCTAAGGCTTTGAAAACATCAAAAAGCTCTCGAAGGCTTTTTGGAAACGTCATGCACTGTAAGACTTACAGATGACCCTAAGGCTTTGAAAACATCAAAAAGCTCCCGAAGGCTTTTTGGAAACATCATGCACTGTAGGACTTACAGATGACCCTAAGGCTTTAAAAACATTAAAAAACTCCCGAAGGCTTTTTGGAAACATCATGCACTGTAGGACTTACAGATGTGGGAAATAGTTTACTAAGTAAAAAAACTAAGGAAATTGTTTTCTTACTTTTTAACAATTTCATTTTAGAAAAGATAAAATGAGAAACTATGTAAATCGTTTTCTCATTATTTTTCAAAATAACAACATCAAAAAGCTCCCGAAGGCTTTTTGGAAACATCATGCACTGTAGGACTTACAGATGACCCTAAGGCTTTGAAAACATCAAAAAGCTCCCGAAGGCTTTTTGGAAACATCATGCACTGTAGGACTTACAGATGACCCTAAGGCTTTAAAAATATCAAAAAGCTCCCGAAGGCTTTTTGGAAACATCATGCACTGTAGGAATTACAGATGACCCTAAGGCTTTGAAAACATCAAAAAGCTCCCGAAGGCTTTTTGGAAACATCATGCACTGTAGGACTTACAGATGACCCTAGGCTTTGAAAACATCAAAAGCTCCCGAAGGCTTTTTGGAAACATCATGCACTGTAGGACTTACAGATGTGGGAAATAGTTTACTAAGTAAGAAACTATGAAAATCGTTTTCTTACTTTTCAACAATTTCATTTTTAGAAAAGATTGAATGAGAAACTATGGAAATCGTTTTCTTATTATTTTTTCAAAATAACATGTTGATTGGGTAACATGATCCAATCTCAAGATAATGTTCATTCTTGTGGATTGCGTCCATCTATTCTTCAGATGTTGGCATGATTCCTGTATTCGAGGTTCTGAATTCTACCTTCTTCTTGCAAGGTATTATTCATCACGAATCTTCTTTTTCATATGAAGATCTGCAAAACCTTATGTTTGAATGCAATCATATGTATCAATGTAATGTATTGTCTATTGTGTAAATGATATTCTTATGAATGCATGAATGTTGATGCAATCTTCATTTGACTTCAAAGTGGTGAACTAGGTCTTCCTTCACTTCATCATTTATTTCCAGGGTCACCTCTGGATATCAGTGTAAAAACTCATGCTATCAAGCTTGCATTTCTGCAGAATCATCTGATCAATCTGTATTTTGATGTCTTCTTTGCTTCATTTAAGTCTCAGAAGAAGTGTTTCATTTGTGGAACTCTTGCCGTAGTCAGAACTATGACCCTGATGCCCCATTTTGTCTTGGATAAAACCAACTTTATTTGCTTGGACTTGTGTATAAATCCCATAAAGCTTTCATCTTTGAAAAGAGAATCTATCATCTTAAAAAGAGAATCTATCATCTTTGAAGAGTGTAGATGTAGATATGTCTGACTCAGCGGGGATTAATTAGGGGAGTAGAGTCTGTTCTAATTTAACTCTTGAAGCACATCACAAGGAAGATTTATTTCAATTCCTTTCATGTCTCCACATATAATCAGATCTTGAATAAGGCAACTTAGACCATATCATGTCGAGATGCTTAACAACAACCTGTCGTTCAACCTTAGTTGGCGCCACTAGTTTCTTGTTGTTAAAATTTCAGCTCTCCTTCTGTGGAAAGAAATCTTCATTATATCTCACTTTTAATCTTGGGGTTGAAGAAGACAGAATTTATCTTGGATCAATAAAGGAAAACCATATGATAACAACATTGGTTCAACACCATAATCACTGGTTCATAAAACATTTGACAACACATTCTTCATCTCTGTGGCTTCTGCTCGAATTACTGGTCAATGAAGCTCTTTGCATGGTGTTCAAAGTCTTTGTATGATGTCACAAGACCACTTGAGAACAAAACTCAATGGGAATACAAGTGAAATACTGGTATGACCAAAAAGTTGGTCAAATTCACAAAATGTGCTGGTGTCGAATTGAATAGGAGACACTAATTGATCTCGATATCATCTCGGGCAAGGGCAAGTGTAATACTGATCACGTTTTCTTCTATAATGAGCCTTGTAGAGAGTAGAAACACTTCGGCTATAGGATCCATGTACAGAAAGATATCTGTGGAATTCTTGCCGCTGGGGATGAAACGCACATGATAAAACCCAAAATAGATGAAAACTCAATTCACCCTAGCTGTCAATGATAACTCCAGTAACAACGAGAATAAGGGTAACATACATAAGTCAAGCCTCTTTCTTCAATGTCATCAAGTAGGCAAAACTGATGTGAAAAACAATTTTGTAGCCTCAACAACATAATTAAAACTAACTGCTAGGAATCTCAAAGAAATATGTTCAATCATCATACATAATAAAAAATTCAAAGTCGAGATATTGAGGAACTGAACCCTGGATCGAACGGTCTGCATGAGGACCAAATTTAAAGAGCATGCTGTCATGTGACACATGATTAAGAAGATTGGGTATTTGAAACCATACTTGCTGAGTAGATATTTGTTTAACAATATGATCCTGATGTAACTATCTGATGAACGAAACAATAATGTATAGTCAGCTCCACTGTCACTGTTTCAACATTTTCATTCTTCATTATTTCTGTCTTATTGGAAATATTTGTTCAAGGTAATGATTTTTAACACATGATGATGTGGGCCTTCAGCATGCCCCAGCATTTTCTAATACAAATATTCAAAAATGCATCAAAAATCCTAATTTTGATTGAAATGGGCTTTCAGCCTGCCCTATCATTTGCTTCTTACTGATCTGAGCTTTCAAAATGCCCTAACATTTGTTGATACAGATGTTAAAAGTGTGTTCACATTATTTCTTGTTGAGATGAACCTCCAAGAATGCCCAAATATTCATATTGCTGTGAGCCTTCAAAATGCCCCAATATTCTATTTCTGGTTGAAATGGGCCCTCAAGATGTCCCTCTAGATCTGTCTGAATTGGGCTTTCGAGATGCCTCAATTTTCTATTTCTGGTTTACTCTTGACGTCTGTTTGACTTGAATATCATGATCCCTACAAGGTTCAATTTTGACAATGCATTGTGGTGGATACTTGTGGCTTTATTCGTGCTCCAAATCTGTTTATCTTGAATACTCTTATTCTGGTGTCACTAAACAGCAGTGTTTTCAGGTAACTGGAAGAATTCTCTTCATGTTGTCACAAACTTAAGAAGTACTCAATCATTCTGACAGAAACGTCTGAGATATGTGTCTTCTGAATGAGGTAACCATTTTCTGTATCTGGAGGGATTTAGTCAGACAGAGCAGTATAAATAGCTTGGTAATCCGTTCTAGACTGACAGAGTGGCTTATCATCTTTCAGTGAAGGCCATCTCTGAAATATACTTTTCTGTGGGAGAGAAACCAATTTATGCGAACAGTAATCTGATGCAATAGCAAGACTACATATATAGGCTCTTGAAAATCCACACCCATGCAACATGTTGATTCTGATAACTACTCATCTGATTATGAAGTGATCTTTCAGGATGATTTCATAAATATTGATAGTTCTTCTGATACCGAGGAAATCCTGAATTCTGATTCTGATGAGGAGAATAAACTGTTATACTTGACGAAAATGGGATACTCATATGCTGAGGCTTCAATAGCCATGGAGAGATGTGGTCCGGATTCATTAATTGCAAAGTTGACAGATTTTATATGTGTTGCTCAAATGGCTAAGGCATCTGACGCACTTCTTTCAGTAGAAGATATGAATTCATTATGCAATGACCCTAATTACAAGCAAAGGCGAAACTTGGGCTATGATTTTTGAAAAGGAAGAAGCAGGAGAAGCTTCTTAATGAAAACGATCATGCAGTTCATCTTTCAATTCCAATGATTGGTTCTGGGGTTCTTACCGAACCAGATCAGATAACTCAAAGAACATTTCCAGAAGATGCTATTTGGTCTCCTTCTTTCTACTATGAGCAAATTCATCTTTCAAATCTAATGTTTGGTTTTGGGGTTTATACCAAACCAGATCAGATAACTCAAAGAACACTTCCAGAAGATGCTACAAGGTCTCCTTATTTCTACTACGAGAACGTGTCACTTGCTCCAGTTAATGTTTGGACTGGAATATCACAGTACTTATTCGATGTAGAGCCAAAATTTGTAGATTCGAAGCATTTTTGTGCTACTTTCCGAAAATGGGGTTATATTCATAATCTGCCAATCTAGAATAAATTTCCTCTTATTCTGCTTACTGATTGCACCATACATGATGCTTTTTCCATTAACAACAAACTGGTGACCTTCCTGGGATCCAAGAACAAAGTTGAACTGTTTACAAACATGTACAAGAAGTGCCAAATTGACAGAAATGATCTGTAAGGCTCTTGAAGCTTATGACGATGAGCCACCTTCGAGTGTCCAGAAGTATGTTCTTGATGAGTGCTGAAAATGGAATCTGGTATGGGTTGGAAGGAATAAAGTTACTCCACTTGAACCTGATGAGGTAGAAATGCTTCTAGGTTTCCCTAAAAACCATACATGAGGAGCTGCTAGAGATAAGTTCTCCGGTGATATCAATGTCCTGTCTTTTTATTTTTTTGGATCAGTGATGCAGAGGTCGCCTTCTACTGTCTTGGCATATCTTTGAAAACAGATGTGCAAGAACTGAATGATGATCGGTTGGAGCAATTGATGAGTATATTTGGCGAATTCGACCTTGTTGTCGGTGGCATCCAACGTAACAACCTTACTAGAAGAAATAAACATCATCAGGATGAATTAGAAGATTTTTGTAGGTGCATTTTCTTGCAATGATTGCTATGACAACTGTCTCTTCTGCTGCTCCAATATATCCCACTCTTTTCGAATCATGGAACGGTTTAATTGACGGTAAAATTGATTATCTTCAACTTTTGGAATACTGTAACCAATGTTACCCTATATAAAAGGCCTATAAGGGTAGATTCTATTCCAATGTCCTATTCTGTGCCATATATTCTCAATTTCAAGTTCAACAATCTTCTAAAAGACATAATGGATATAATCTTGTCAATGAAATTGATCAGCATGGAAGAGGAAGCAATGATGTATCAAGACTTGAGCTAGCATCACAGTATAACCAGAGTGCAGGTAGTGACTTGTTCATGGCTCTATGATGTAATCTTCTAGAGAACATGGATTGATGGTTGGGGAAAATAATTTGTCTGGTGGTGCTTATCGACCTCAGCATGAGATAAACGATAATCTTTCTTGATGAGCTGCTAATAATGTCATAGGAGAGTGTCACAAGTTCAATTCTCCAGACTTTCTGGCTTATTGGACCACTTGCCTTCAAAAATGTGAAGTGCTTCATCATTTTGGCCTCGTTCATTCTTTTTCTACAACAGAGGTAGAATAAGCAACAATTGCTTCAAGGACCTTCCTCATTTGAGACTGTCCTGTTTTAAAATGTTTTTTTCCTTTCTTTATCGAAGAATGAAAGAATTTTGCAAAGTAATGCACTTCTCAAGTTCACAATAGAATCAAATCATAAATAATGAGTTTAATGAATATCAAATAAATCAACTACACTTTTAAATCATTCAAAAATCATAGTCCTATAGCAAGTGTCAAAAATATTAACTGATTTAAGGTGTAGGTTAGTTTTGGGAAAGTAGGTTCTTTCAAGTTGGTTCAATATGTTGCTTTGGGCTTCCATTAACTTGAAGAAATGGTTCTTATGCTCATCTTTGTATAAATACTTCTTGATTCCAGAATCTCAGGAACGTCTTTTGGGATGTGCGGTGCTTCATTTAAGAGCTTAAGATCATCTCTTATGTCGTTTGTTGCACCATTCAATATTCGAGCCGTGTTTTTAGGTTTTCAACTCGAATCCTCCTTTGGTTTCAAGATATTATTTAAAAATTTACATCTTGAACCCCCATTTATCATTTTTCATATCATGCATTAAAGATTTTAAAAACCAATTTTTCCAAATAAAAATCAATCTTGAGAGGCGGAATGAATTATGAAGATATTCTCTTTAGATGCCTTCAATCTTGCTTTGCTTGACTTGGATCTACCTTGCTGGGGATTTTTCTATCATCTGGATCCCTCTAAACTGCCAAATTTTGGGTTCATTTCCATTTTCTCATATCTTCATCATTTCTTGCTCTTCTTGCTGAATATGAATATTTGAACTCATTGTACTTGATCAACTTTGTAACTTGAGGCTCCATGAGTCACCTATCTTGATTCAATTTCTCATTTTTTTTTCATTTTTCTTTCTTTTTCTTTTCTTTTCTTTTCTTTCTTTTTTTCTTTTTCCTTCTTCTTTCTTTGCTGGATGAGTATAAGACTTCAATTGCTTTGAACACCTCATTTTCCTTTTTGTCCTTTTTTCTTCTTCAAGTATAATATTTCTTGACAGAATCTGAGTTTATTTGATTTCTCAGAACTTTCCCATCCGTTTTTGCCAAGATCAACGCTTCTCGGGAAAAGGCCTTTTTTACAACATAGGTCCCTTCTTAATTAGGCATTCGTTTCCTACAGAAATCTTTATGTATAGGCAATATTAAATCACACTCTCAGAACTCTCTCGGATGTACTTTCTGTTCGTGACCTTTCATCATCCATTTCTGATACATCTGCCCATGGCAAATAGCTTTCAATTGGTTCTCATCAATAAGGTTTAATTGATCAAATCGAAATTGGATACATTCAGTCTTCTCCAATTTTTCTTTCCTTTAGGATACAAAATAATGGGATCTCAACTTCAATTGGTAATACTGCTTCCATCCCATAGACTAAACAATAAGGTGTTGCCCCAGTAAATGTTCGCACAGTAATTCAATATGCATATAAGGCAAAAGGTAGCTTCTCGTGCCAATCTTTGTAAACTTCAGTGGTCTTTGTGATGATCCTCTTAAGGTTCTTATTTGCTCCTGCAAATTCCCCATTTATCTTTGGGCGATATGTTACTGAGTTTGCATGCTTAAACTGAGCGCGAAGTTTAGTCATCTCATACATAGAAGTCCTTGTAAAAAGAGGTATCTCTAGGGGGATGAATATTCAAGATTAACTTTACTTACATGAAAAAATGTAATTAATGCATGATATATTTATTTCAATTAATCACTTTTTCCTTCTTCTTGAGTATGCTCTAATCACTCGAAATCATCTTCAATAAGTTGATTCATGATGCCTCATATCGTCTCTTCTTGTAGTAAGATTCACGGATAATTGAAAGTTTTGTTCTTTTGAGGTGTTTTGGTTTATGATGGTTTTGTATTTGGAAGGACAAATGTGTGACTTTTGAAGTCGTATATATGGTGGAAGGTAACATAATGAATCGATCAACTCTACCCGAAAAAGTAAACATCTAGAGTTGGTGTCTCAAAAACAGGTGGAGACATTACTTCAGAGTCTCAGATAATTGTAGTGTCAGGATTTGGTTTTGTAAGGATCAAGTAATTGGCATTGGATGGGATATGGAAGATATAATTTTACCACATGCCAAAGATCTATAACTCTTGAAAAATTAAAAGAATATTTAATCTACATGATACTCAAAAATTTCAAGATTAAAACTTAATTACTTGCTCATAACCATAAAAGCAACACATGTTTATTTATTGTACAAAAAGCGGAGAAAGGAACAAAAAACAAGTTCAAACAATATGCTGAAAGCAGAAAGGTACTACAGTGGTAGATATCAACTTCCACTTGTTTATCTATCATGCCTCATTATAATGTTAGGTGTGTAATAGGACTAAGGTTTTTGTCCTCATTTGCCCCCCATTTCTTGATCATATTTTGTGTCAAATTCTTTGGATAAACCCTCAAATGCACAAATCTTTACTTCTTCCTGATCAGTCTCTATCATCATCTTCTTCTTCCCCGAGTGGAAATTGGGCTCAATTTTATATTCAGAACAGCTTCCTTTGGTGATGAAAGTTTTATTCTGATTCTGAATGCATCTTGCAGCTGTGATTGGAGTAGTATTCACTATACTCTTTATATTTCCCATTGCTTCACTTGTTCTCAGAACATCTGATACAGATGTTTGAGGTTTCTTCAGAGTTACATTTTTCCCATTCATTCTTAAACTGGTGGGACAATCTCGAATTACCTCTCTTTTCATTTCTTTCTCATTCTTTAGTATCAGAGAAGTATCAGGAGTTGAAATACATACTTCATATTCTTCAATTTTGCCTTTTTTCTTTTCAATATCTTCTGCTGTATGATCTTCATTTGCCTTGACCGTGTTAATTTCATTTTGGGGTTTGAATCCCGGTTGTTTGATCAAAATGGATTGACTGTTAACATCCACTCTTATGATTTTATGAACCAAAAGGTCTTGAACTTGTCTTTTAAAGTTACCGCAATTTTCGATGGAGTGTCATCGGATTCCAGCATGATATTCACAAAAGACTTTCTCATTATACCATCTCGGGTAAGGAGGCAACAAAGGCTTAGCCTGACATGGGCCAATAAGATGGGCTTTGAGTAACTCATGATATAACTTGCTGCATAAAACTGAAGGAAACTTGGGTAGAATTTCCCCTGACATCACTGTAACATTACAATTATTTTCTTTGCTTTCTTGAAGACCTTGTGACTTACGATCTAGATGTTTGCCTTGTTTAGCTTTCTTCAATGGTACTGAAATTTCTTCTATGTTTCTCTTCAACTTGATCTTTGTCTCATCTTCTGGGGTCATACCCGATTTTTGGAGATTTATCGAATTTCCACATTCCCTGGCAAAGTTCTGGTCATTTGTTTCCATTGTATCATCTACATTATTCATAATCCCATTCAAATCTTTCACAACAGGATCCTCTAAGGGTTTCTCTCCATGGATTATAATATTCACCAGGTCCATCAATTTGGCCAGTTGTTCCTTTGAATCCTCCTGGAACTTTCTTACTTGATCAGTCATCTTTTGTTGAGTCTTGATAAATTGCTCTTGTAGTTTCTCAATTCTACCAACCCTTGCTAAAATCTCATTCATGGTTCTTATCCTTGTTTAGGAAGACCAAGTTAGCTCCACTTTGATTTCAGAAATTCTGTCATGGAATCTTCCACGAATTATTCCACATGTTTAAATATATGCAAAATATTTTTAAACAAAATGTAAATATGTAAAGAGGCAAACGTAAAAAATGAAAATATGAATACGAACGTAAAAATGCAAATATAAAAATGTGAATGTAACCATAAAAATGTAAATTGTGCAATACAAAAGGAAACATAAAAGTATAAATGAAAAATGAAAAATGAAAAATGCAATGATGCAAAATGCAAATGTATGTATGAAAAGGTGTTTACTCAAGAGTAATCATCTTAGAACAGATTTCATTGAACACAAAAGTTCCGGTACATCAAACAAAACTTTTACATATAGGGATATCTTTCACTTCTAACTTCTCCAAAGCCCAGTTAGTTTCCATTCATGCTCAAAAGTTGAGTCTTCAGTCTGCTTCATCTCCTTGTAAAGTCAGCTAAATCTATCATTTAAGAACCATATTGCTTGTCTGGACTGCAACTTCTTCTATGACATTCTCTTTCATCTTCTGTATCACTTCTCGGAGTTGCTCATTTTCCCTTGTAAGAGATCCTTTCTGTCCAAGAAGTTCTTGAACAAGATCTTCATATATGTTACAGTTCTTTTTCAGCTTGGTGACCCTTGTGATCCACTCTTTTGGGGTACTTCCTAGGCCAGCATTTTGAAAGGCTTGACTGATCTTCTGAAAATCTTCATGCATGGTTTTCATTTTTGTGCTCAATTTCTTGTTTTGGTCGTTCAAGTCCTTCAAATAACATGCTTGAGCTTCATAAAAACCTCCACTACTCTGAATGCCCTGACTGATGCTCTTACCATAGACTGCTTTTGGTATCAATCTGGCAGGATCTTTGTGGAGTACTTTTGGTATTAATATAACAGGATCTCTGTGTGCATTGCTTGCTTCTATCCTCGGAGTTTCCTCAGGATGTCTTTCCTTGGCCGCATTATATTTTGTTTGATCATAAAACTTTTTGTCCATTTACGATTTCTTTCCAATTTGATGAACAGTCTTTCAAGTCAACACCTTTTGGTTATGCCATGATCATGTAATGCAGGCACAAAACAAAAGAAATCAATATAAACAAGTTAAAACAAAACAAAATGTATGAAAAATAAAAATGAGAAAGGAAATAAATTGGTAAGTACCAATTAATGAAAAGAAAATATTCTACCTATCATGGTATATAATATATCCTAACCTCATGCTTTCTAGTTCCATGCTTTGTTTGGAAAAAATTAACCTAACAACATGATTTCTAGTTCGCAGGCATTTATTCAGAAAAAGTAAAAAATTAAATAAATTAAAAGACAAAAAGTTAGAACTTATTTCTCCTTTGTGTACACCTATGAACAGAGATTCAGTACTGTCTTAGATCAGGTGAATTTCTAGGGTTTATTATATGCGGAGTTTCAGTTCTAGGAGTAAAGGTACTCGAATTGTCCTTGTTGATGCCCCCCTTGGGTTGTCAAACCCTCAATCCTAGTCCATTACAGACTTAAGCGGATCGAGTTCAATTCGAGGGGACATATTTCTCTATGCCTGACACGGAGAATAAATTCTCACGAAGATATAGAGCATATGAACCCCGAAAGCTACTTGCTAGGTCTGACACGGAGAATAAATTCTCACGAAGACGTCGCTTTCACTCCCACTTAAAAGGGATAAATCTCAGTTATAGAGATTATGTTTATGCAATGCAAGTGTTGTGTGCGAGGAGAAATATTCAAACCTCTGACAGACAATAAATAATAAATTTAATACCTGAAAAATAAAATAAACATTAATAAATATATAAATATTATGAAAATATATATATATATATAAATTTTGAAAAAAAGAATTAAAAATTAATATATAATTTTTAATTTTCTAATTGATAGAGACAATTAATAATTGGTTTTAAAGTTTGACCGTTCCCCAGCAGAGTCGCCAAGCTGTCGTAACCGGTTTTCGTCCGGGCACGAATTTTTTTTACTCGGCAGGAAAATAATGTGAATAAAAATGATTTTTGATTTAAAAATATTTTGGGAGTCGCCATCGGCCTTTTGGGCCAGGTACGTCGAATACCTAAAAATCATCCTTTAAAAGAGTTTTTAAGAAAACATCGATTAAAAGATAAACTGATCTGCGTTTTAACCAAAAATTCATTCTTTTTAATTATAAATTGTCTCTATTATTAGAAATTTAAAAATTCAAAGATATATTTAATTTATAATCTTGTTATTTCAAAAATAATACTATAATTTTAATAAAATTTATTAATTTATATTTATTTATTTAGAAATATCAGAAAAGGACTTCTAGGTACCTTAAGACAGCTCTTTTCTTCGATATTAAAAATAAATAAATAATTAAAACATTTTTATAATAATTATAAAAAATAGATTAATATATACAATTTTATAAAAGTAAAATATTTATTTATTTAAAAATATCAGAAAACGGACATCTAGTTGCTTTAAGACTGCCCCTTTCTTTGATATTAAAAAAAATACTATTATAAATTTTTTTATAAAATTAATCAAATAATATATATTAATATGATTAAAATAATGATAATAATTACTAATTTAAATATAACAATAAAATAAAATTGCAATGTAAAAAAACAAATAAAATTAAAATTATATGATCAAATATAAAGTATTGAAAATAAAAGATCAAATTCGAAATATTAAGAAATATATATCCTAATAGTTTAATTTAACCTTAATTATTTATTCAGGGCTAAAATAAAATTTATAAAATTATGAGGGACTAAATGTGATATTTATCCTAAATATATTATTTAATATAAAGGACTAAAATAAATAAAATTAAAATTAAAGAATTAAATTATAAAGATCTAAAATTGGATTCAGTGACTAAAATATAAAGTTATAAAATTATAATGGATGCGGAAAGGGTTTTACCCTTGTCAAATTACACACAGGTCCTCCCTTAAACGACGCCGTTTAAGAAAGGGCATAAATACCCTATTATGGCTGGCCCGAAGGGCCATCTTCTCATTTCTCTCTTTTCTCTTTTCTCTCTAACTGAGAGAGATTAGAAACTCTCTGCCCTCTCTCTAGGCTTCTGTCGCCGGAGAGAGATCGATCGTCGGCCGGCCGCCTTGCTCTGGCGCTGGCCACCACCCATGGTGGCCGGAATGTACAAAATTACCTCACTTTCAAGATCTAACAACCCCAAAGTCGAATCTGGCTTTCTCTTCTCCTAAAAACCCCAAGAATTTCTTAGATCTAGGTTTTATACCTTCAAGTTTTCGATGTTTCGACGGCGGTTTTGAAGTTCCGTTGAAGGTAATCCACTCCACTCTCTTCTCTTTTCTTTTTGTTCCCTGTCGTTTCTGGTTCGTGCTCTGTTTTGGGTTTGCTGTTGGTCTCCGTGGCTGTCTCCGATTCTTCCTCTCTGTTCGTTGTCTTTTATTTTGCAGGTGAGTCGAGGCTTTTATAGCCTCGACGAAATGCTCCTCGGACCGGTCACAGAAGGATTTCTCAGTGAGTCACCATAGCTATGGTGGTGACTCACCATAGAGCTCGACGTGGGGTGATGACGAGGCGTTTCTGGAGGCTTCGATGGGGTGGCGTGGCACTGACGGCGGCGTGGCATCAGCTGAAGCGTCAACGTGGAGGTGGTGGCTGAGCAGAGGCGGCGGTTGGCATTCTGGAATGTTGGAGGCGGCTGGGGGCTAGGGTTTGAAACCCTAGCATGAATGATACAAACCCTAAAGGGTTTGGGTTATCTGTTTGGGCCTGGATTGGTCTGGGCCTCCAAGATTTGTAAAACGGGCCTCTGGGTCTTGGGCTTGTAATAATATATTTAATAATAATAATAATAATAATAATAATAATTTTAAAAATAAAATGAAAAAATCAATGTCTACAATACCAATCGATAAAAAATTACCTGCACTAATAACGTGAAATTTACATTACAAGACACGTGTAATATTGAAAAAGGAAAAATAATTTCGTGTCATCGCTGCCACTAATTTTTTAACATTGGTGTATCAAATTGAAACTTAAATTAAACGTTAGATATGGTTTTAAAAAAATAAATAAAATTTAAGTACTAAAACGAATTAAAAGTGATAGTTTAAGTACTAAACATGTAATTTATCCAAAATTTTATTAGGATCAATTATAAAAGCTTTTATAAAACTTAATAATCATTAAAATAAATTATGTAAAATTTTAGGGAGAGTATTTATATATACTGGTTTAGTATGGGTTGACAGGAGGGGAGGGTTTATGAAATGATATGAGAAATGGAGACGATGCATGCATAATAATTTATGAGGTTTGGATTGAACCAATATATATGGATTGTGTTTGGCAACCAAGAAAATGAAAAAGAAAAGTAAATGAAAACTGACAGACTCATCATCAGATTCTCTTTTCTCATTCTTCATGCTTTGCATGGAAAGCAGCAGCAACAAACCCTTTTCTTTTTCCATTTGATTTTCGTGTTCCTAATTCCCAAACCTCATTAGCTCTCATTTACATGTACATGACAACCCAATCCACATACTTTTCCCTTATATTTTATACTTCATATAATAATACCATCATTAGTAAAATCAGATACGGATAGGAAGGAAAAAGAAGACGATCTTATTTTCAATTTTTTTTATTATTTAATTTTATGTATTAATGGCATAAAATTATATATTTATCTTTGAATATAAATATTGTATAATTGTATTTTCTAAATTTCGTTGATATCTCTTGAAGGTCATAAGTTTAAGTACACTTAAATTTATCTTTGATTTAAAAGTTTAGATAAACTGTAACGGAGAATCTATAATAATAAAAATTAAGTGTCAAAATGGAAAAAGGGATATAATTTATGGAGCAATTTGTGAATTATACCTTTTATAAAACTTAAAATATATAAAGAAAAGCCAACATATACTTCCAAGGTGGGTGATTTGACATTACAGATTCTGTACAGACAGACCAATCTTTTGTTTTCCCTTTTGCCAAACTATATGAAGTTGCAGTAGCACAATTCTAGTGTACAACATTCACATACCATTTGCCAAATTAATCCTCATAATGTTTATTCCATGTTTTTAATTTAGGTATGATGACAAAATTAACATTCAGCGTTTACATAAATGATCATTTTGGTTTTTAATTTTTTTATTGAAGTATTTTAGCTCCAAACGTTTTAATTTATTTTGTCAAAATAACTCATGTTGGATGAAAATCATTAGTTGATTAATGGTTATTTGTATAAACGTTAGGGGCTAATTTTATCATTTTACCTTTAAATTACGTGTTGGAAACTATAATTTAATTATTTGAATAACCCCATTTTGTAATGCATTTGGTGAATGGGATGAGAGAGATTAATGTTTCAAATAAAACTATACTCGTGTATCTGGTTAGATATTGACTCAAATAAATTAAAAATTAAGTTTAATTTTATCGTAATTCTACTTATTGAAGATGATTTGATGATTAAATTTATTTAGTTAATAATTCTTATGAAATAAGGATTCTTGGTGATCAAGTATTTAGCTATATAAATAGCGAATATATTTTAGCTTTCAAAATTATGAGAGAAAATTATTTTAGATGGATTTAATCATTTTGTAGTATCTGTAAATTTTTAGGGTTTACATTACAAAAATGAGTTAAGTGGGAAAGTTGAGAGAGTAGTTTGAGATATATCGAATTTTGTATATATATATATATATATATATATATCGAGGTTTTAAGATACATGAAATATCATATATCTATACTCTTCTTGATCTGTGTGTTCATACTAGATTTTTGTTTCTCCCATCTTGGGAGATAGACAATGTTAAACCATGTTAAATCTTGTCTCTTGTGTATGACATATTTTACGTTGATATCACTTTAATTATTTTTACACTTATAAAATCATATCATATGCATATGCAGTAGGGATTGCACCATGTGAAAGTACATTCAATTCATAATATATTCTAAAAGCTTCAAGAATTTCTCTCTTAACAAGATCACTATCTTTACTTTACCTTCTACCATAATTATAAGGGGAAAGACACTCATGGCAAAAGATGATCAAAAATTTTCGCCAGAATTTGTCACCTAAAGAAATTGCAACATATTATTCACTACAAATAATGTCATGGTATCTGAGTTCAACATATATAAATGCAATCACAGGAAAAATGAAAACTGCTAAACACACAATAGCAAGGTGAGGCCTTTCCTAGCAATATAGTTTAGGAGAGTTTCATCCAAACTTCACTTCCTTTTGTAATATATATATATATATATTGATGAAGAAGAGGACCAGCTTCTGCTGGTAAAGTTGTCATTGTGTGTTCAGTAGTAGCGGTTAGACTTTTGAGCAGCCTGATCTACAAATGACTGCTCCAGTTTTGCTTGCTTGTTTAGCCCATAGTGAATGTGTGGAAAATGTGCCCACTGCAAATGCATTCGTCTTCTTAGTTACACCATTTACCATTATGACTGTCAAAACCATTACTGCAAGTTTTCCTTATATATATATATATATATATATAGCCAAACCATGAACATAACCATTATCCATATGCGAAACTCAACCAAATCCAAATAATTCGAAGATTGAAGTTTTTCTTCTCTTGGTCTTAACTATCAATACTGATAATGTCATCAATGCATAGGAAATGAAGCACAAAGCTGAACAAGGAAATTATCAACTATTGCTTTTAATATAATATTATTGCTATAAATAATATATATTATTTTTTTAAAAATAATAATAATATATTAACTTTTAAAAGTATTATATAATTTTGAGCGAAACTCATATATTAATAGCCAATAATAATAGTAAATATAAAATGTGAAGAAAAAATAACAGAAATGAGAATTAATTTTGAGCAAAAATAGTGAATTGTGAATATGTAAATATTAACATAGAATATAGACCTAGAGTAAAATTAGAAAGTGAAAAATTATACGAAGAAGAATAAAATATAATATGCAGAAGCGAAAGAATAACTTACATTTTTTGCTGCAGTGCTGAAAGCTTCCCTATGGCTGATATCTGGATTATTAGCTTTAATCCTTTGGATTTCCTCCCTAAATATAATATATGATCCAACAAAAGAAAATGAGTGTGAGAAAGATGGTCTGTGATCCATTATCCTCATGGACAGAGACAAAATTTTATGTTAGAGGGAGAAATTATAAAATTTTAGATAATAAAAACATATTATCAATAAAAAATATTAAAAAATATATATTTAAAATATATGTGAATTTGAAATTTTAAGATTCCATCGTCACTGGTTATTCCTATATAATCAAGTAGCCATGAAAGTTTGGTTTAACTTACTTAATGAACCTGTTATACGCAGAAGGAACACGTTGCCTCTTCTCAGGGGCTGCATTATTTCATCACATATAGAGATCATCAAATATAATCATAATTAAAGCTTAATTAAACAGAACTCTGGGTTCAGGGTTCTTTTATCAAACTCCAGGGATTGTTTATAATCCAAAATAATAGGCAACATCAGCATTTGTGGCATGTGAAACTTGACAGTAAAGGCTAGTAGTAGCCCTGGTTTCTCAATAGTGGTCCATTTTCATGCAAATGTAAGCATATGAAGTCTTCGTGATAAAGATATAATTTAACGTATGCTGTAGGGGCAACTTTTGATATGCTTTTAGGGTGCGGTGTAGGAAACTGTTACTACTTAATGAGGAGTTAAAACTTGCCATGTAATGTCACCATCTTGTAGGGGCCATGATTGGAAAGGAGATATCATATAAGTTGCTTAAGCTGTTGAGATATACATACATATAATATACATATATATATGTATGTATGCATGTGTGTTGTTCTTGTATGTATGTATAAGAGAGAGAGGGAGAGAGGGAGACTGACGGCGAATAGGAGACATTCTTGGTGCTTCTTGTTCTGCAGACTCAAATGCAGAAAACTGCTTGCTGCATTTTGAAGACGATCCACAGTCCTTATTTGGATGATCTTGATC
Organism: Hibiscus syriacus; assembly: GCF_006381635.1. NCBI lineage: Eukaryota > Viridiplantae > Streptophyta > Magnoliopsida > Malvales > Malvaceae > Hibiscus > Hibiscus syriacus. Next base: position 1,043,040 of record NW_024062067.1, on the reverse strand, counting down.
AATGTTTATGGTCTGCTGTTTCTTCAACTCCACTCAAAACAAAGCAAAAACAAGTAAATCATCCAAACAATCCCTGTCTAATTTAATTTGGCCCACAAAGCTTTTGTTGATACCATTTAAAAAAAAACACTGCAATAGCATTGAAACTTGACTTTGGGGAGAAACAAGAAGAGGAAAGATGTCAAATCAACTGAAACAACATTATTGTTTCATTGTAATTGTTTTTTAGCACAGCAGTGTATAATATCAGCTGAAAAGGGCTAGGTATCCACAAAAACAATGTTTTTTTTTTTCAAACTTTGATCACTCTTTGTCTTTGAATGCCTGAGTATCTTGAATGGGAACTGTTTGAAGTGAAGTTCCCATATTTACAGACAGCAGATTGGCACAATGCCCACATCGAACAGTCACAATATTGAACAAACTTATGTATGGAACACTAACCTGCAAAATGTTACCATTCTGGAAATGTTATAATAAATCACCTGCAAGCTTAATAAAGTAGAGAGACTGAGAACTGATCAGAGGCAGCTATGAATATGTATATATGTATAGATAAACATTGGAGAATGTTTTACTTCATAGTACAATATGATCAAACACTAAGAAGAAATCAAGGCCCCAAGATTAATATCCTTCGAGATTTCATAATATCAAAACCTTAGAAAAATATCCAAACTCAAGGAACATGATAAAGTAATCCCCATTGCCTGCAACACTAATTGTAGATGGGGAAGATAAAGAAGTGATAGCATCAGATGCCAAAATATATAATAAGACCAGAAATTTAGGTTCCAAGTACTCAATCATTTGTTCAGCGCACATGGGGCAATAACTATAGGTACAAAGGACTTGTTAGTTGTTACTTTTCTCAACCCCAAATATTATGTATTTTCCTTTCGGTGCGCCTGGCTTTTTCTGCCTGACACTTCAAGCTAGATGATAACAGGAAAAAGAAAAGAAAACCCAGAGTGGAAGAGAGTAAGAGAGAGATGAAAACGACGTGACCGGAACGGAAACCATAAAAGTCATGAGCTATCAAAGATGGCCATTGATTAAAGGAAGAAGAAAAGAGGAAAAAAATTATCATGAATGGTGGATTGATTTACTGATCTTTGTGTGCAGTGTTCCTGTGAATGTGATTTTGTTTTTTCCAGGGAGAATGTTGTTATGAAAGGAGGGTTAGAAAAGAAAGAGACGAAAAGCAGCACTTGGGTTTTATTACCCATGATTCCTCTCCTCACAACTTTTTGATATTACATCGAATACATACCGATCACCGAACGCAAATATCTTAAAACCAAAATTTCAGTGGAGGAATTAAGCTGTTAAGTAAGGGTTTCTTGATGCTATAGCTCTAGTAGAAGAAGATCAGGTTACTGACTTACTGGTAGTATAACAATCGATATTTTTCCATTGGAAGAAACTAAAACGAGTGGCAGGCTTGCCTTTGGAATACCATGACTATATGACTTTGAAAGGTAGGGAAAAGGAAAGAATCTCCGCCATTGTTGACTTGGAGCTTGACCTGGAAGAACCCTAAATAAAACTTAACTGTAGCCTAGTCACTCATAGCTACATCTGAAAAAAAAAGCTTTGGGTGTTGAAACTCACTTGGCCAAGCTTCTTCTTGCTTGTTTATGAGGGATCAATCTTTTGAAGGAATTCTAAATCAGAAAATCCCCAGTTTTATATATATGTGTGTGTGTGTGTGTGTGTATGTATGTGTATAGTATTTCGTGCTTGTTTTAGACAAAACCAGGCTAAAAATTATCATAAAATATGACATAAGAATGAGAACTTTGAGCTACTTTACAAGTTAAATCAAGAAAATCTCATGATCCATGAACTATGGTAGGCATCTTTTTAATTCTGGTGAAAGACCATGAGAATTCCCACTTTGTTCTTCAAGAGAAAGAAGCCAAATGGATTTCAGCAAACCAGACATGGCCAAATCAGCTCTTTTTTTGCAACAAAAGAAGAAGAAGAAGGAAGGAAGAAGATAAGGAGAGAATTGAGGGTTGTACCGCTAAAATGGTGTTGCAGAAGTTGCAGTGAACATAACAAACACGTTCAGATGCCGAATCCAGTGACATTTTTGTTCCGACTTGTTCTCTCTCTCCTTTTTAAACACTATATACCCCACTATAAGGCTAGAACAAAAGGCTAAGGAAATGGAAAAAGTAGCGAGGATCAAAGGGATGAAGAGAGAGAAAAATAGTTGGATTTATTTTCTTCTTTTTTGGATATATATATATATATATATATATGGAATTATGATGAATTGTGAGAGACAAATGTATAAAAAAAATCTGATAGGACTAGTCTGGTCGGGTGAGGGAGAGATAAACACTGTAGTGGAGGAAGAGAGTGTGGGGATGGAAAGTGGGTATTGTTTTCCTCATTATTATCATTATTACTAGTATTTTAAAAAAAATTATGCGAATATTTGGATTTAATTTTTTTATATTAATAATATATCTTTTTGTCGAATAAATCACAAATAAAATAATAAAATATTTTTTATACCCAAATAATAAAAAAATTATGCGAATATTTGGATTTAATTTTTTATATTAATAATATATCTCTCTACGAAGGAGATTAACATAAATATAACTAAAATTATAATAAAATCCAATTATATAGTAATTTGGTCAATACATAATTAAAACATAAATAGTATTATATAACTGAATTAGAAATCAAATCAGAATAGACCTAAACATAAATCAGAAACGTTTAGATAAAAACTCAAACATATAAAACATTATTTTAGAAATTAGTTTCGACACTTAATTCATGATTCCACCAATTAAAACCATCCAACTCATTTTTTTCTTCATGTAATTATTATTAGACGTGGATCTTCATTCTTTTTTTTAATGTTATATTTTTATGAAATATTGATAATATATAAATGACGAATTAAAAGATTTTAATCGAAAAGAATGGTGAATAATATAGTAATAAGAATTTGGAATTTAAAATATTAAATATTAAAGATTCCATTTAAAGAAAATTATTAGACGAATTCAACTTACAATCTTACGTGGATTATGATTAAGGGAATGATATGAGAGGTGGGAGTAACCGATCCTTGGTTTCTGTAGCGGAAGAGAGGGGCGAGATATTTATGCTTTGGAATGTTTTTGGGATGTGAGACCTCACGCGCGCCTCTAATCCTTAAACTCCACCGTCAACTTCTTTATAAGATATTAAAAATATTTTTTATAAGATAAACTACACACTTAGTATCTAAATTATTATTTTTCTTTATTTTAATACTTAAGTTTTATTATTTTTCAAAATAATAGTTTAAGTTTTATTTTCTTACCCCACCGTTAAAAATTTAATGGTAATGTTGACGTGTAACCATAAGGTAATATCAAATTATTATTGAAAAAAATAAAAAAAAATGTCACATCAGTAGTTCTGTTAATCTTTTAACGATAGAGTACCAAATTGAAATTTAAACTAAACGTTAGATATAATTTTGAATGAAAAAATTAGATACCAAAATAGAACAAAAACAATAGTTTAAGTACCGAAATTTGGTGCTACATTGGATCACGAAGACGACTACCAAGTATATAATTCATTTGCAAATTATCATGAGTCATGTTTCATTTCAGAATATCAAAAATATAATTTAAAACGTTTTTTATAAAATCGAAGCCCGGATTACCAAAAAAAATATAAATCAAAATAATAATAGAGTGTACAAATTAAAATATGTAAAGTAAGATCCTATGAATATATGTGTCCACAAAAATAAATCAAGTATTGTACTTTGAATTGGGGTGTTATATGTCTCACTTTGACAGTGCTCCATTGACACAGGCATAATCACATAGATCTAATAATTCATGCGCAAAAATCAATTCGAATATCGAATTTTACAAACTTAGAGATACATATCTACTATATTAGTATACATGCAATTCAATATATGCATGCGTGTTAAAAATAAGCATAGGAACATAGTTTACTCATCCTAAATGCATCTCAATCGATATGATCAGTTCCCATTTATGCACTTATTTTGCATTAATTTCATGCAAGTTGTTGGCAGTGTCGGCAACAAATTAATTACGAACACTCAGGATGTTTGAATTAAAGAAAACAAATTTATCAATTAATTGCAGCGATCATTAGAAAATATGTTATGCATGTGCCAAACGAGAGTGCATGCACAGGAAACATTTAGTATATATTACTTGATATCTATACACTATATATATTGTGTCTGATTGTGTCAATGTCACCAGTTAATTAAATTTTAAGGATCGAACATGTAATTATAAACTTTTAATTATATATTCATTGATTGAGTATTAATTCAAGTGATATAAATATTATTATGATATTCAAGTGAATAAGAGTTTGAATGCGTTTAAAATATATTATTATTCGATTCATTGATAATATGAGATTCAAATAATTTAGACATTATATTCGAAAGCAAAGTTATATACCTTTAAAATTTCGAATTTATTTTGAACCCATTGAGATATCTCAATAGTTAAAGAGAATATTATTCTCTTTAGAGGTTTTGAGTTCAAACAACCGTGTTTACAAGATATGTGTGCATTATCAATAATTAAGAATTTTTTTTGAATAAATAGTATTTTATAATTATTTCGGATTATTTAAAAATCCGAATTTATTTTGACTATTTTAAATCAATTGATTAACAATGATATCGAGTAATTTTTAAATATTGGCATGTGAAATTGTTTAAACATATTGGAGATAGTTATGGTTAATTCTTGGACCTCCCAGTGGTCCAAAGATTGAGAAAATGATGGTTCCACACCTAATTTAAACTTTAACCCTAAGATTGAATGGTCCAAATACCCTCAACCACAAGGTTTTAAAGAATTAATTATTGTTTGTACTAGGCTACTTCTTCATCAGGAAATACTTTTTTTTTACAAATAATTCATTTCGTTGAAAACATAATAATTTTTTTTTGCTTAAGATATAAATTATATATATCCATCAAGACCTAGATGCCATATAACTTCAAGCACAAGTTGATATTATCATTAGCTTTAATGAAAGCAATTTGAAAAAAAAATAAAAAAAAAAATTGAATATTTGAGTGTTTTACAAACTATTTGTAGTTTACCAAAATATTATAATAATTCTAACTATAAACTACCTATTTGATCATCTATTTATTCTCACAAAACTATACTTTTTTTTTTATAAAAACTAGCACGGGAAAGTAATCAAAATTATAATTTCACCATATAATTTCAAAATAATGAATAATCATTCATACGTTATAACTTCGAATGGAAACCAATGTTGACCATAAATTCTAAAATTGTGATATATTCGAAAACATTCTTCATTTGAACTTATTAAATGATCTTAACGGTAAAAGATAATGTTGTTGTTTCTTGATGACCGAATTTATACAATTATATATATAAGGTCTATATACATTATCAGTAATCTAAAGAAATTCTAAACAAATATTATTTTATAATCACTCTTTATTTACTTATATTTGAGGGTAGACGCTGACCTAAGCTTACCTAAATATTGTTTTGATGTTTAATTTTCAGAGTCCATAATAGCCCACACAACCTGTTCAAGTAAATGCAAAGATACAACAGACAAGGCCCAAGCATATCTTTATTACTGGATCATATATTGTTGCCCATTTTAGAATCTGTCCGTATAGAAAATTGTTACATCTAATATTTTAAGATATTCACACTTAGTTATACATATGTTAATATTTTTAGGGTAATATTAAGTAATTATATATAATCTATTGATCGATTAATTTACATTTAGTTAATTTTTTTGCAGTAGTTTGTTGATATATTTAGAATCGTTTACGGAGTAATATGTTAGATTGGTTCTCTTGTTCTTCTTACTTATATCAATATTGGATCCAAGTTCAAATAGAGAAGAAAAAATTATTAATACTTATTAGATTTTTTTTGGACGATAAAATATGTATTTAAAGAAAATTTTGGTTTTATTTTTTATTTATGGTCTTTAAATTTTTATGTTAGAGTTGTGTTATATTTGTTGTATCTTATTTTTTTTATTTGATGAAAACCATTTTTTTTTATTAAAAAACAATAAATATTGTTTGACATGTGACAATTGATTGGTAAGTGCCCCAAAATGACCTAAAAATCCTCACAGAAAATTTTACAGTGTGACACTTTTAATACAACAACAATAACAACAACGATAAAACATATTCTCATATGTATTGGGGTAAGGGGGAGGTAGGATAGTAGGTTGTCCCCAACGCTAAGTAGGGAGCAGCTTCCGTGGAATACATTCGACAGTCAAAAAATTAAAAATATAGATAAAAATACGTGCATGTATAAATAAATACATAGTTGAACAGACTTCATATGCAGTTTTCATATGAGCATCTGTAATGGGAAGTAATCCCTGTAAATAAATCCCTTCGTAAAAATCTTTGCATATAAACAGAAACGTAAGTCCCACCTAAATTTAAAAAGAAGAAACATAAAGAGAATGATGCACAGTAATTAGCGATAGCTAGCTACGAGAAGGTATAAAGTCAAATGGTTTAAAACCTAAACTAAGGCAACACTACTCCGCTACCCTAGTTCTAAGCCTTCATAAATTTCAATGACAGAATCGTATAAAAAGTAAAAGTAATGAAAATAATTACAAAGACAATAAAAAGAAGTTGTGACACCTCTAATGTATAACTAAAAAAAATATTATCGATTTTTTTATTAATTAAATAATAAAATTAGTAAAAAATTAATTAAAATATTATTATTTCTATATAAAATATCATTATTTTTAACATTTTCGATAAAATACTCAACAATAACAAAATCAATAACAAAATCGATAAAAATAATAATATTTCTAATATTTTTTTATTAATTTTTTTATTTAAATAATAACAAAACCGATAATATAATAACATTATATTAAATCTGCCTCACGTTATCATCTCCCAATCCGTATCATTGTACAAGATCGGAACCTGCAAACCCATATAGAAGAAAGAAGGCCGAGGACACTTACTCAGAGCAAGCGAAGAAATGGGCGAGTCATCATCCGAATCATTCTTGAAGAAGCACTGGGAAGCTTACAAAGAATTCTGGGCCGAAAGATTTCCATTCACCGATGCCTATTCAAGATTTAACAGCCGTGAACAGTCTCTTCCTCCTGTTCTGAATCCGACGTTAAGGATTTCATCGCTTCTGACCCTCTTCATGGCCCCACCGTTAGTAATCTCCCTCCTTCCTTTTTCAATTTTGGGTGTTTTTCGATATTGGGTTCCTTTGATTTAGTTCAAATTTTAGCAAATTTGATCATTTCTACTGACACCCTTTCATTTTTTTTCCTTTTTGATTTTGGTTCTCGAAACAGTATCTTATCAATGAAACGGTTTTGTTTGGACTGCTTGTAGTTTCATATGCTAGAATTAATTGATGGGGTTTTGCCTAATTTGTAAGCTATAATGTATTATGCAGATAGAGTTGTTGTCATTTTGCTGCAGTAGAAGCAATACTAGAACATATTTTTCGCCTCAAATTGCTTGAATTTCATTGTTTCCTTTCTTCTCTACAGTTGAGAACTACTAGGAAAGCAGCAAACAGTGCCTTAGCAGGCGGTGCTCTCGGAGCGATATCAACTGCAGGTCTTGCCTGGAAATACTCAAGGAGTTTACATGATACTCTAATCCTTATTCTCCATGGTCATATTATTAAGCTATGAAACAATGAAGATCAAAATCCCAGTTCCCAGCGATATCAACCGTTTCATATACACTTTGATTCGAGCAATGCCTTCAATGATATCTACAATCTCACTTACACTCCTCTTAACTCCCTTAAATTGTCTATAACTCATTTTATCCCATATACAGTATATGTAAGCACACCAAGCCACATGTAGAATGTACACCAAGAGTGACTTACCCTTGAACTGAGAGATAGCCCAACCAAGCTCTTCACTTCAGTTTCTTCCAAGCCTACGAATACTGCAAAGCCTCAGGAAAGACTCCACACGCTCAAAAAATATATGATCTCGAGAGTCCTCTACATTATAGATCATGCAGCCCTCCTCCACATTAATTCTCTTTTTTATCAACCGATCAGTAGTAGGCAACCTATTAAGAACTTCTATTCACGCTATAATAAAATGCTTAGGAACATTCATAGAAAACCACACAAGTCCCTGCCATTCAATCATGTCCTTCTAGTCCCTAGTCTCACCACACAACCATCTCGTTGTTATACTTCCCCAATTTGGGCTTCCAGTAAACAAAGGTCTGGCCTCCTCTCTTAGCCTTAACAACTTCCTCAAAATCCAACCAGTGTTTTAAAAAGCGCGCTTGAGGCGTTTAGAAGAAAGCCTCCGACCACCAAGGCGACGTCGAGTACATGAGGCGGCGATTCAGTCTTCAGAGGCGGCGAGAGGCGACGAGGCGATGCTTTTAGCGATTCACGTACAATGACCCATTTATATTCTGAGGAGACATTATTAGGTGGAGTTATAGGGCAGCAGATTGTGTCGGGGGTTTATATTGATGGGAGAGAAAAGAGTTTAAGCATGGGGGTTGTCACCTTGGGCCAAGATAAGGCAGATCAAGAAGATGGGCGCAATGTTAAAACAAGTATGTTAGAAGTTAGTGGGCTGCCAGTTGGCAGTGATAATAGGACAAAAATAAGTGGGAAGCACGTGAGTATGGAATTGAGAAATAAAAATTCTCGGATGATTCTGCACATTCGGTTGACTATGGTGTTACACCTACTTCAATTAGGAAATCCAACCATACTGGGCCTGTTAAGTGGGTTGGTTAGAATTCTATTGGGGGCAGAATGGTGAGTTGCAAACTGAAACGGATGATGTTTTGATCCAGTGGCAATCTGTAGGGTCGAGTAGGGGTGAAGGGGATCATGGTGTCAATATAATTATTTCTGGAATCCAAGAGAGGGGGAAAGGTTCTGTGGAACTCAAAAGAAGCGCATCGCGTACGTGAATTCCTCGCCTCAAAGCGTCTCAAAAATTGAGGCTCTCGGGTAGCTAATCGCCTTGGAGCGCCTCGCGCCTTTTAAAACATATAATCCAACTAAAATGTGGCTTATAATCCACCTGTAAAAAATTCCTACCCTTTAAGACATAAGCACGAATTTAGGCCACCCATAAGGACCCTTCAGTAGCAAGGATATTCTTCATCAGCAAAAGCACACAAGCTTTATAACAGCTTTTCAAATTCTTTACCCATAATCCCCTTCTGACTTGGGAACACAGATGCACTCCGACTTGACCCTAGCTCCCTTAGCAGGTACATCATCCCCCTTCCAAAAGAAACGTGCACAAAGTTTATCCACACGCCTGATGACGACAGAAGGCAATACCAACTACCTGCACCAGTAGTTAGCATTACTAGAAAATACAACACCAATCAATTGCACCCTTCAAGCGTAACTAAGCTATTTACTTGACCATTACCCTAATTTAGCTTTGATTTTTTCCACCAAACACGCATAATCCCTCTCTGCCAATTTCCTAGGAACTAATAGAATCCCAAGGTACCTAACAGGTAAGGAACCAATCTTTAAAATCATATAGAAGAGCCAATTGCGTTTTGGTCATGCCAGAAGAAAATAGCTCAGACTTGGCTGCATTAAGCCTTAACCCTGAAAGCTCATAGAACTTATCCAATACATACTTAATCCCCACAATGGAGTTAATGTTTCCTTTGCAAAAAATTTGCAAATCATCTACAAAACATAGATGAATAAGCCCTAGCTTCTTACACTTAGAGTGGTAAGAAAAACTTTTTTGGTAGTAGCCTCATTCAGTAATCTAGATAACACAGTCATTGACAAAACAAACAAATAAGGAGATAATGGACCCCCTGCCTTATGCCTCTTTTGCCCTTGAAATAACCAACCAAACTCTCATCGAAGGAAATTGAAAATATGAATCTAGTAATACATACTTCAATCCACCTCTTAACCTAAGCAATCAACCCCAACCCTTCCAAAACTCCAAGAGTAAAATCCCAACTTAAGGAGTCAAAAGCTTTCTGCAAGTCAGCCTTAATGGAACACCTAGGGGAGAGAGTTCTTTTCTTGTACCCTTTTACAAGCTCCTGGGAAAAGAGTGTGATGTCCACAATACTTCTGCCCTTCACAAAGGCAGACTAGTACATAGAGACCATTCCAGGGAAAAGATGGGCAAGCCTTGCAACCGAAATTTTTGTAATGACCTTATAGATCACAGAACAACAGGAAATTGGCATATAGTCCTTGGCCATACTTGGATTAGGCACCTTAGAAACAAGAATGACAATAGTAGAATTAGAAGCAGGATGTATAGTGGAAGAGGTGAAGAAGTACTACACTCCTGCAACATCATTATCCTCACAAGATCCCAAACAACCTTAAAAAAATCAGCTGTGAATCCATCAAGCCCATGAGCCTTATCCTTCCCCTGACTAAAAAAGGCATCCTTTATTTCATAACTTGCAACTTCTCTAGTCAAATCAGTCTCAACAAGCAAAGAATAGTTGAACAGCTCCCTCAAGACCCCTACATCACAACCCTTAACACCTTCTGCTGATAGAATAAGCTTTCAGCTTTCTCCAACTCAGCCAACTGCAGCATCAACATTTTCTCAGCCTCCGTGTTATTTTGGCCAGTGCTACACAAATTCAAGATCTGCTGCCTCTCCAATTGCACCCTCTTATCAACAACCTTCTAAGAAATATCATAATAGCAATCCCTATTAAGAGCCCTTAGAACAGGTTTCAACCTCCTTAGCTTGCAAAACAACACCTGCATAAGATCACCATGCATAGCCTCATCCTAGGAATTCTTAATAATAAATGTATCTATGTTGTGTAACAAGACTGTATTATAACTTTGACATGACTGAAAAATACGATTATGATTTGTATCTAAATTTGTTTTATGTGATTACTAATCATTTAACCGGATTAATTCAATTTGATCGATTAATCCAATTTTAAGTGAACAATAAACATCTAAATTTATTTTTAAATTTGTTTCACATGATAAAAATAATATATGATATGTTTTTTTATATATTATCTCAATGATGATTAATGACTCAATAACATTATGTGTATCATATTAGATTACTTATATAATAAATACAAATAAATGTACCATTTGTTTATGCGATAGGTTAAGGATAAGTTTTAGAGGTTTGACTGCTTAATATGGATTAATAACGTACTTTATGATAAGTAATTAATATTAATCATTTTTGAAAAATTTACCTCACTTTCCTTATTTACTTATTCATGTTATGAACGTATTACTTTTCTTGGTTTTTAATAATTTAATTAATAAATATTCAACTTAAAATATAGTAAAATTAGGTATAAGAAGAACAAAAATCATTTCATCGAAATCTAAATTACAAAATTAAATTCTAAACCTTTTATTTTTTTTTCAAATAAAAATGTTAAATTCATCATTTAGAAAATTAAAAAAATAAAAAAAAAATTAAAAATTCTAAACCTTTTATTATAAATTTATTTTAGGAAACAACTGGCCAAATACATATTCCAAATAAATATGGACTTAAACGATAAAACAATTAATACTGTCCGTTTCTGTAAATTTTACGTTACTCTCTTCATTCACAAATCAACTATAAATTTGATATCGAACTCTTAGAAATTTGCACACATTCAAAGAAGTAGAAATACACAAAATAAAAGCACGAAGAAATCTATTGTATTGTTGATGAAATAGGGGAGATCAAGTTTTGTCCTACCACAATGACATTAGCAGGGCCATGTGGTCCTACTGCAAAGTTTGACTGTTTTGAAGCCATTAATGGAAAGTACGGGGCAAGGGCAATGACACAGAGGTGTTCTTGTCAACCATTACCGTCTAACCAACATATATGCCAGTGTTATATTGTTTGCCAATCATTCTAATGCTCTTTCTTTTAACCACATGTACTCGTTTCATCAGCTTTATTTTGTCTCAATAAAATAATTTCTACAATTCAAAAACCTTCTTGTTTAGTGCGATTATCCTCTTCATCTTGTTTTCTTTGTTCTTGAATACAAATTTTGAATCTAGATCAATTAATATGGACAAATTAATCTCGAATCTTATTACAAATAATATCTTTATCTTTTAAATATAACTTCGAACTAGAACATGATGTGCTTGAAGCAATAAAAGGGTATATGCAAAAATTTATATTAGGAGAAATAAATTATAAATAAAAGATCTAAAATATATTATAATTTTAAATTTTTAGAGAGGGTCGGATGTCCCTAGTTGCTTCCCCTCGAACTCTCTCTAGCAGTCGACAAGCCTCGTCGAGGTGGGTGTTTACCAGCGGAATGTGAGAGCAATTACGCGACCATGTTAGGGGCATTACTCTCGACGATAACAATATCACAAACCAATTCGGATGCTAACCGAATTTCGTACGTGAGGGCATGAGCAACTCCAAGCGCTACATCACAACAAGCAGGGAGGTTACAGCAGATCACCCTGTCAAAAACCACATTCATGGCTGAGTTCTTTGAAAAGTGGGCAATTGATTTGAATACAAAAGGAGACAGAAGTCATGCAGGGCATGATGAGAGCAACCCATGAAGAATCAAAATCAAGGCAGAGCATCATTGATCGAAGAAAAGGCCACTCGACATGGTCGTAAGCTTTCTCCATATCTAACTTCAATGCTGCATCGTAGGAAGATCCAGGATTGACGGAATACAAGTAATGAAGAAGTTCATGTGCTACCAAGATGATGTCGAAAATTTGACGGCGCAAAACAGAGACTGTCTAAGCATCGTCAATACATCGCTCCATGAGTGCACTTTGGAAACAATTTTATAAACAATCGTACGAAGAGCAATTGGCTGAAAGTGCTGCATCGACTTCGGATCGGCAACCTCAAGAATCATGACAAGAACAGTCAGATTTACACTCTCGATGGTGTCAACACACATTTTTCGTCCTACTAGGATTCAAACTCTTAAAAATAAGATAGAATTCTGCTAGGATTCAACTCCTAAAATAAGATAGAATTTTGATATGTTTTAAACTCCTAAAGATAGGATCCACAAACACTATAAATAGCCATTGTAGCTCACTATTGTAACACACGATTGGCATACGAAATTACCAGAAAAAATACGAGCAAATAGATTGTTTTGAAGCTATTGTAAACAATTCAGGAGCAATAAAAGGTGAAAGCTTTTACCTTTCTCATTCTTTTCTTCACTTGCATGTGTTGTTATTCGTCTTTGTGCTTGAAAAAAAAAACAATTTTGGCCGAGGAAAAGGGGTTGTCGTTCGAAACTTTTTCTTTTAGATCTACACAACCCCGAGGCCGCTTTGGAAAAATACTAGGATATTTAAAACGAAAGAAAGGTTTGTCGCCGATAAACGGTCCCTTATGTATTATTTTCATATTTTTATTTATTTCTTTTTGATAAATCTTATTATTAAGTATATATATATATATTAATTTTTATTCTAATATTATTTTAATATTTTTTTAAAGTTATTATATATATATATATTTATAACTATTATATTTATTATTATTTTACTATTAACGTATATAAATATATTTTTCTCTTTTGCTACTATTATTATCATTATATGTATATTTTTTATTGTATTTTATTTTTATTTTTACTTTTTTTAAACATATGCATATATATACATTTAATTATATTTTTATATTTTATACTTATTTATTTTTTTTTGTTTTCATGTATTTATATTATATTACATTATTATTATTTTACTTTATTAAATTATTTTTTTTCGTTATTATATTTATTATATATATATATATTATATCATAATGTTTTTTGTTTATTCATTCTTACTATATTATAGGGATACATCACACTCATTTATTAACTACAGTTCCACCCCTTATCGTCTTTTTCCTTCTCGACAATTATACTTCACCAAACATTGACTTTCTTTTTTTACTTTTTTTGGTGTGATTGCGTTTTTTATTTTACTACTTATTATCATTATTATTATTTTGCACTTAATAATTATATGTTTTTATTCCTCTTTTAGTTTTTCATCATTTTTTTTTATTTTTTTCCTTCTATTTTCTTTATTTCATTTACTCTTATTTCCTTTTTTCTTTTAACGCGTTTCTCTACTTTTTAAGGGTACTCTTTCAAATTGATCGGAGGTAAGTAATTTTGGATCATATGTTACCTTTAAATTTTAACTTTCGATTTTCTTAATTAAAAACAACTGGAAATTACGTAGTACCGAAAGGACGGTTCAAGGGTGCTAATCCTTCCTTGACCGTAACCGACTCCCGAATCCGACATATCTTTGGTAAGACGCAGATCAGGTAAGATATAAGGTATCCGATTAACCTATTTATTTTTTTTAAATAAATAATCGGTGGCGACTCCAATCACATTTTTCAAGTCGAAGCCCAATTCCGGGAACCAACCGAAAGACGGTTACGACAGCTTAGCGACTCCGCTGGGGACACAGGTAAGTGAGTCAGGCTAAGGTAATTTCCAGTTGTCTTTTTAACGAAAAGGGTAAGTTTAAATTTTAAGGTAATATTTCGATCCTTTTTACTTACTTTTGATTATATTTTCGAGTAAATAGTTGGACTAATCGTTTTCTCATGATTTCAGCCTTCAAAGTTTTTTTTTCATCTAAGGCTCTATACCCGAGCTCCAATTCCTTTTAAGTGGGGGTGAAAGCGACGCCTTCGTGTGAATTTATTCACCGTGTGGGCCTAGCAAGTAGCCTTCGGGATACATATACCTTATGCCTTCGTGTGAATTTATTCTCCGTGTGGGCATAAGAGAATGTTTCCTCTCGAGTTTAACTTAGTCCACACAAACCTGTGATGGGTTTAGGACTAAGGGTCTGGCAAGCCCAAGGGGGCACCGGCAAGGAGAACTCGGGTACCGTTTTTTAAAACCTAAACCGGGAGACCATGGAGAAATAGAGCCTACCCCGAAACCACGTTCCAAAACCTAGGATTGTTTTTTTACCTTAACCATGTCTTTTTGTGTTTTTTTTCTTCCGTCATTTTTTTCGTTTGTTTTTATTTTTTACTAACGTTTTTGCCTTTGTGTTTTTTTTCTAGCATTTGCATCATTACAAGAGGTTATTGATCCCTAAAAAGCATTTGTTATACACAAAATAATTCGAATTAATGGACAAAGATGTTGTAATACAAGAGATTGAAAACGCTGAGGCACGACTATGGTCCGAGAAGGCTCAAAAAGAGAAGGGAGACAGTCTTCAGGGGAACTATGTGTCAGAACTGGTTAGTTACGCCGCTGTCAGCCTGAAACAGAATAATCTCCAAGAGCTGCGAAACATTTGGGACAGTTGGAAGAATGACAGAAAGCAGAAGTTCAGCCAACGATATGGTGATATCGCCCTCTTCCTCCATGTCAAGACTGATGAGCCCTTACTCCGAGCATTAATTCAATTCTGGAACCCGGGATATAGTTGCTTCACCTTTAACCGGGAAGACATGGTGCCTACTATCGAAGAGTATACTACTCTACTGCACTACGAAAGCATCAAACTAGAGAGGGCATATATTAAACATATCAAGAGTCAGCCTTTCAAGAACGGACTGGCCAAGATTGCAGGGGTTGATGAAAAGTGGGTGACTGATCGACTCCGGCACAAAGGTAACGGGCAAGGAATTAAGTGGATCCACATAAGGCAACTAATGAAGGACCACCCTGATGAATGAAAGACTATAGACCTTTTTGCACTAGGTCTGTATGGCTTGATCATCTTTCCGAAGGTTTTGGGATGCATTGACGCAGCCGTAGTAGAATTATTTGAACAACTTCCAAGGCGAGTCAACCCAGCACCGACCATCTTAGCCGAGACCTTTCGGTCCCTTAATCATTACAGAAGAACTGGTGGAGGAAGGTTCATTGGGTGTGTTCAACTCCTTCAAGTCTGGATTCACAACCACTTCTGAAAGACTAGCGGGGTTACCTACCGCCGATTCAGCACTACCTATTCACCATTAGGAGAGTTCATCACTATGAAATGGCATGAAGGAGCTTCGAAGGAAAAATGGATAAAGGTCTTCATGCATCTTCAGGATCATGATATTACCTGGAGAGACCCCTGGTTGTTCCACAGTGATGTTCTTTTCAAGTGTAGGGATTCTGACACTATGACCCTACTTGGACTTTGGGGTACAGTTGGGTATGCTCCGTTGTTGGCACTTAGACAGTATGGAGCACGTCAGTTTGTCCCAGCAACATATGGATTATCTACATCAGAATTTATGTATCAGGATGACAGTTATAAGAAGATGATTAAGGAAGTAGCCGAGTCATGGAAGAAAGTATCCCGCATAGATGTTGTAGCAGCCAGGGACATGCTTACTCTGGATTATGTGGAGTGGCGAAGAGTGAGGAAAAATGACAATATTCCGGTACCAGACTGTGAGGACACCCGTACCTTGGAAGAACATCTCAGGCCTGCCCCTTCTGAAGCCGAGATAGCCAAGACAGAGTTTGAAGCTGTGAATAATAAGCTGAAGCAGAGGATAAAGGAGCTTGAAGCTGAGCGCTATCAGTGGAAGCTAGATGCCGACTCTCAGAAAGATCGAGCAGACAAACTTGAAAAAGAACAGAAAAGAGTCCGTTTTGAGCTCGAAGACTTGAGAAAGGGGTATCAGGATACGGTCAAGGATAACTCCAAGTTGAAGGTATCTTATGAGTACTGGAAAGATGAAGCTCACAGCTTGAAGAGAAAGTTCGAGGGACATGATGAGAGAGCCTGGAAGGAACAGATAAAGACTGCCCAGAGGCGCTTAGCAGACTGTCAATATCAAAACCAACGCTTGAGAGTCCAGATGGCTGATCTGGAGAAACAACATGAGAAAGATGGTAAAACAATAGCTGAGTTAGAAGCCATTGTAGAAGGATTCAAAAAACAAGCAAGCGAGCTTCAGATAGTGCCCTTTGACAGGGGTTTGTAGTGGCGTTTCCGATGGGAGCAAGCACAACAAAGGGTGAAAGCCAGAGACGCAGTCATCCGAGATTTCCTGGATCAAGTACAGAAGGCAGCTCGCCATCTACACGGCCTGGCAAGGGAAGCGGGAGTGGTCCGATAAGGTATACAACCGGTGACAGATGAAGGCAGAAGACTTGTCAACCTAATAGAGGTTGTTCGAGGTCTAGAGGATTTAGTCCGAGTGTACCTTTGATTGTTTTTATGTCTCTTACAAGATAAAACATTTTTGTCTAAATAAAGATTATTCATAATAACAGGCACATTTCTTGGATCAATGCCTCGAACATTTCATGCATTCTTGCATTTTTGCATCTTCATCTACATTTTTAAGCATTTTCATAAACATGAAATTAAGTCACGGAGGATTCGATGAAGTGGTCTTAACCACATTACACCACATGAAAGTAAGATTTTAACAATTAAAGAAAAACTGAAATCAGTACAGGGGGAGCTGGATCAGCTGATTGTAGGACTAAGCCTGCCAGGATGATCTTAGAAAAGAGTACCCATCTCCTAAGGGCTACGATGTTGAAGTTATTGCCACATAAGGATTCCCAAAAATTCTTCTGAAAACTGTAAGGCGCTTGCAGAAGAAGGGGGCATGGCATATACCATTTGTACTTATAGGATTGTTTTGTTTGAACACATCTTTTAAACGATTGAATTCATGTTACTTTCTAAGGTGGAGCAATTGAACAAATTTTAATCGTTAGTTCTTTGAATATTAAATGAATTAAGGATTCTTTTAATTCTTCAAGAATTATAGATTTTTGACATATGACAAGATTAGACCTTTCTTACCCTGTCTCAAACCCTAGAATAAAATAACTTGATTCTTTACCCAAAATAACTCATGGTCATTACCAAAAAACAAAAATTTGACATTACCTCTATTTAAAATTCTTGAACATTACCTTTATCTTTTTGATACACCCATACCTTTCTTTGAGTCAATAAGATCACACAACTGTCTTTTTAGACTCAAAATTAACCTTTTTTACCATTAAAACCCAAGGCATTGAGTTGTTCATTTGAACATGAGTATTCTTCGAAGATACAATTTGGGGCATCTCACCGGGAGCCTGAACATTGAGACATAATGGGAGCAAGGAGCAGAAAAAACAATTCATTTGAAATAATTCTATCATGCATTAATTGCACTATTTTCATGTGAATAGAATTAATCCTGAAAATATATCCCCCTGGGGATACCTCTTCTGTGAAGACTTACATGTATGAAATGATGAACGACTTTCTTTCTTTATCTCTTCACAACAGGAGAAAATATATATCCCTTGCGTCCCCTTTTGAACCTATAGTATTTTTTTCTTCTGATTCAACCCTAACCAATGATCACCCTCCACACTGGGGGGCAAGGTGGAGAAAATCTGCTCACATGAGTAAAGACATTGATTCAGATGAGATACCGAAAGGTGAACCAAATGCCAAGTGCGATGATTCAATCAGAACAAAAAGGGCAAAAAGAAAAAAGAAAAGAAGCAAAAAGGAAAAAACAAGAACAAAAAAGAAAGAACAAAAATAAAAAAATGGGACAAAAAACACATGCAAAATTCCCTAAAGACAAATGGTGCATCAAGCTTCAATGAGATTGATCAAGCATAATCATTCCCGAATCACTGAATCCCTTCACTCAAAGATCATAGAGCATCAAGAGAAAGAGACATTTTGAGCAAGACAAGATTGATGGCATCAGAATGAATTGATCCTTGGTTCAATACCCTGAAACACTTGTTTGGGCCTATTTATCATTTTCTTTCATAACCACGAACCTTGGCCTACATTACGTGCCTTAAAAGTCCCTTCTAATCATAAATGGATTTCTAAACAGAAGAGACTATCTTCAGATTTCATCCCGCCCATCAGGATTAATCTTTGTTTGCAAAAAAACAATGTAATTAATGTATGGTAGAGAATTCAAGACGTAAATCCTGAATAACGTCTTGAAACCAAAGGAGGATTCGAGTTGAAAACCTGAAAAGGCGGCTCGAATATAAAAATTGTGCAACTGAGGCGATCACACAAATTCCTTGATAAGGCATCGCACAATCCGAGTGTGACAACGAAGGTTGGGAGTCAGAGAACACTTCCAGTAAAGAAGCATGCAAGCTACCCCATCAATCCTTTGAGCATCAAATACCAAACCTTTGAGCATCAAATGCCAAACCTTTGACCAAACACAATGACCTGAGACTTTTTATCCTTTCCTTACTTGACCATCTCTCAAAGATAGCTTTGATCTTGACACTTGTCAAATAGCTATAATTTATTGAAGGATTAACATTGTAATTAATTCTTTGATATCCAATGAACTCTAGTTTTATGATTCGTCTCAATTGTAAAACCGTGAAAGGGGCAATATTTTTAAAACTTGGGATTAAACATTTTTTGAAACTCTTTTAATTGATATTAAAAGAGAAAGAAAAACATTTTTTTCAAACAAGACAGTCTCTCTAGAGTGAATCTTGGTAAATGACATGTGACTCTTAGACACAAAACTCATGCTCAGAATCAATACTGAAGCAAGAAATGAGGAACATTTGGGGCATCTTTGAAGATTCAACATGAAATATTGGGGCATTTTTTGGGCATCTTTGGGGATTCAACATCCTAATGCGAATTATCAGGCCTTTTCAAGAGATAAAATATAACCAATTCATGTTATATGCATCTTATGCATACATTTTAGAGCATCATTTTTTTCCCACATACATAATTTTTGCAGCTTTTAGAGTCAAGTTTTGACTTCAAAACGAAGGATACTCGATTCAAAAGCACCTTTAAAGATTGATGTTGGTTGCTTAACTCAGTAGCAAGAAGCTACACTTCAACCAATTTGACATATTGAAAGATCGACAGATCTTAGAATCAACTTCAGACGAGTTCGAGAGATAATTCAGAACCGATCCAGTTCGCATTTTCAAGTTGGATTTCAACTTCACGACGAAGGATATCCAATTCCTGGCTCAACTTCACGACGAAGGGGCTACCCACGATTTCAACTTCACGACGAAGGGAATCGTGCTCACCATTGTCTCTCTTGAGACAGTTTTCCTTGAAACAAACTTTGTCTCTCTTGAGACAGTTTCCCTTTAAAAAAAAATTTCTCCCTTGAGACAGTTTCTCATGAAACATAAACATTGAAAACATTTCCCTTGAAATGAGTTTTGTCTCTCTTGAGATAGTTTCCCTTGAAACAAAATTCCGTCTCCATTGAGACAGTTTCTCTTGAAACATAAACATTGGAAATATTTCCCTTGAAATGAATTTTGTCTCTCTTGAGATAGTTTCCCTTGAAACAAAATTTTGTCTCCCTTGAGACAGTTTCTCTTGAAACATAAACATTGAAAACATTTCCCTTGAAATGAATTTTGTCTCTCTTGAGATAGTTTCCCTCGAAACAAAATTTTGTCTCCATTGAGACAATTTCTCTTGAAACATAAACATTGAAAACATTTCCCTTGAAATGAATTTCGTCTCTCTTAAGATAGTTTCTCTTGAAACATAAACATTGAAAACATTTCCCTTGAAATGAATTTCGTCTCTCTTGAGACAGTTTCTCTTGAAACAAAATTTTGTCTCCCTTGAGACAGTTTTCTCTTGAAGCATCATCTTTGAATATGTTTTCCTTTGAACTAATTTCATCTCCCCATGAGACAATTTCTTTTGGAACTAAGTTTTGTCTCTCTTGAGACAGTTTTTCTTAAAACAAAATTTTGTCTCCCTTAAGACCGTTTCCCTTGAAACAACAAATATCTTTGAGATCGTTTCCCTTGAAACGAGTTCTGTCTCTTTTGAGACAATTTCTCTTGAAGCATCATCTGAGCCGTTACACTCAGCTCAGGCACATACTTGGGATAGCATTTCTCAAATCAAAAAATAGAATGTGCACATCAGATTTGAACATTTGAAGAATTTGAGACCATGGATCAGAACTTGAAGATTCCAGAACCAAGATTCCAGAAAAACAACCAGAGATCGAGATTTCTCTCCTGAGTCCCAAAATAACATATGTTGCATATGCATTTTAGGCATACCTAAGAGCATTGCATCCATCTCATCACATATATGCATAACTTTTTCAGGTTTTAGCTAGAGTCAATTTCGACTTCACAGCGAAGGATATTGCACTCGAGACAACACAAGTTCAACTTCACAACGAAGGGACGGCTGGTTGTCAACAATAATTTCCCAGTTTTAGGGCCAATTTCAACTTCACGGCGAAGGATATTGGACCCAAGACATCACAAGCTCAACTTCACAGCGAAGGGGCGGCTGACTGTCGACAAACAATTTCGGAGCCAATCTCAACTTCACAGCGAAGGATATTGGACCCAAGACATCACAAGCTCAACTTCACAGCGAAGGGGCGGCTGACTGTCGACAAGCAATTTCGGAGCCAATCTCAACTTCACAGCGAAGGATATTGGATTCGAGACAACACAAGTTCAACTTCACAACGAAGGGACGGCTGGTTGTCAACAAACAATTTCCCAATTCCAGAGCCGATTTCAACTCCACGACGGAGGATATCGTGCTACCTGAGACAACACAAGTTCAACTTCACAACGAAGGGACGGCTGGTTGTCAACGAACAACTTTTCAGTTTCATCCGCGATTTCAACTCCACGACGGAGGATATCGTGCCACTCGAGACAACACAAGTTCAACTTCACAACGAAGGGATGGCTGGTTGTCAACAAACATTTTTCAAATTTCAGAGCCAATTTCAACTTCGCAGCGAAGGATATTGGACTCGAGACAACACAAGTTCAACTTCATAACGAATGGACGGCTGATTGTCAACAAGATTTCGTTCAGAGTCAATTTCAACTTCACAACGAAGGATATTAGACTCGAGACAGCACAAGCTCAACTTCACAGCGAAGGGGCGGCTGACTGTCAACAAACAATTTCCCGGTTCCAGAACCAATTTCAACTTCACAGCGGAGGATATTGGACTCGGAACAATATTTGGATTTCAACTTCATGGCGAAGGATATCTAATTCTCAGGCTCAACTTCACGACGAAGGGGCCCTGTACGATTCCAATTTCACAAACAGATTGACCCAACTTCACGACGAATGAGTCATCTGTAACGCATCAACACCGAAGTCTTCAGGTCAAGTTTCACCTTCACGACGAAGTATCTTGATCCAGAAGACGATTCAAAGGCCACTCGCCAAAAGCTTTGAGTTCGATTCCAACTTCACGACGAAGGATATAGTGCTCAGAAGCTTCCAGATGAACTCGACTTCAGGACGGAGGAGTCATCCGTAACTCAACTCGACAGGGAGTTATTGAAACATCAGAGTAAATTTTCAACTCCACCGAACGAAAAGTGTATTTTTCAATCTTTGCCCTATCCCCGTTACACGACTATGGGCAAAGAGGGACAGCTGTCAACACACATTTTTCGTCCTACTAGGATTCAAACTCTCAAAAATAGGATAGAATTCTGCTAGGATTCAACTCCTAAAATAGGATAGAATTTTGCTATGTTTTAAACTCCTAAAGATAGGATCCACAAGCACTATAAATAGCCATTGTAGCTCACTATTGTAACACACGATTGGCATACGAAATTACCAGAAAAAATATGAGCAAATAGATTGTTTTGAAGCTATTGTAAACAATTCAGGAGCAATAAAAGGTGAAAGCTTTTACCTTTCGCATTCTTTTCTTCACTTGCATGTGTTGTTATTCGTCTTTGTGCTTGGAAAAAAAACAGTTTTAGCCGAGGAAAATGGGTTGTCGTTCGAAACTTTTTCTTTTAGATCTACACAACCCCGAGGCCGCTTTGGAAAAATACTAGGATATTTAAAACGAATGAAATGTTTGTCGCCGATGAACGGTCCCTTATGTATTATTTTCATATTTTTATTTATTTCTTTTTGATAAATCGTATTATTAAGTATATATATATATATTAATTATTTTTATTCTAATATTATTTTAATGTTTTTTAAAGTTATTATATATATATATATATATATTTATTTATAACTATTATATTTATTATTATTTTACTATTAACGTATATAAATATATTTTTCTCTTTTGCTACTATTATTATCATTATATGTATATTTTTATTGTTTTTTATTTTTATTTTTACTTTTTTTAAACATATGCATATATACATTTAATTATATTTTTATATTTTATACTTTATTTTTTTTTGTTTTCATGTATTTATTATATTACATTATTATTTTACTTTATTAAATTATTATTTTTTCGTTATTATATTTATTATATATATATATATATATATATATATTATATCATTATGTTTTTTGTTTATTCATTCTTACTATATTATAGGGATACATCACACTCATTTATTAACTACAGTTCCACCCCTTATCGTCTTTTTCCTTCCCGACAGTTATACTTCACCAAACCTTGACTTTTTTTTTTTTTACTTTTTTTGGTGTGATTGCGTTTTTTATTTTACTACTTATTATCATTATTATTATTTTGTACTTAATAATTATATGTTTTTATTCCTCGTTTAGTTTTTCATCATTTTTTTATTTTTTTATTTTTTTCCTTCTATTTTCTTTATTTCATTTACTCTTATTTCCTTTTTCCTTTAACGCGTTTCTCGACTTTTTAAGGGTACTCTTTCAAATTAATCGGAGGTAAGTAATTTTGGATCATATGTTACCTTTAAATTTTAACTTTCGATTTTCTTAATTAAAAACAACTGGAAATTATGTAGTATCGAAAGGGCGTTTCAAGGGTGTTAATCCTTCCTTGACCGTAACCGACTCCCGAATCCGACATATCTTTGGTAAGACACAGATCAGGTAAGATATAAGGTATCCGATTAACCTATTTATTTTTTTAAATAAATAATCGGTGGCGACTCCAATCACATTTTTCAAGTCGAAACTCAATTCCGAAAACCAACCGAAAGACGATTACGACACATGGGTACACAGCCAACAAGGAGATTGAGACAGAGACATAACATCATCCTAACAGTCGCCAGAAAACACCAGAAAAACGACAGTGTAAACTACTAATATCGAGGACCTTGTGTGGGTGAATTTATCTAAACGGTGTGATAACTGGAGTGACCGTATTCAATATGGAACATAGCCGTTGGATTGGAATAAGGAGTGAAAATAAGAGACGACCAAAAAATCAATATCATCCGAACTGTCCTCCCACGACTACGTCGCAAAGAAGCCACGTATGTGTAGTCGAGCATTTAAGTAGGGTTGGCATGCACCTATGTAATCATAATTTTGGGGTATAAGTTTGCCACGATTGTTGAACTCGTCTTATATAACTTGTCATTCTAGCCGGAATTCTTTGTTTATTGTTTGGATTTATTTATATTCATTTTAATTTGGCTTAATATAAAAAAATTACTAAAATTATTTCTTTTGTTCTTAAAGTGATGTCTAAATTTTTTGATTAATTCAAATGTCTAAAATTATAAATCTTATTATTTTAGGTGTCTAAATTTCACCGTTATCATATTCTGATAATTTTGAAATTAAAAAAAAAAACTCAAAAATTCTTTTAAAATTTTTTTCTTGAAAATCTTTTTTTTAAAAACCCACACTTTGAAAAATCCTAAATCTGTTCTTTATATTTACACGGGTCATTGGTCTTGCCATCGTTACTGATCGTGCCTCCACCGACGACTATTTTTCCAACAAAGAATCACCACACCTAAAGTCAATGAGAGCTGAATCAAGTTTGTTGTTTTATTAGGTTCACCGTTGATATCATCGTTTTCAAATGATTATTCGGAGATAAATGATTATTGGATCAAGGCGTGTTCAAAAATAAACTCAATCAACGATGACGACTAAAACGGTAACCAAAGTGAGTATAGAACTGAAATTAGAATTTTAAATTTTTCTAATATTTCTTAAAATTTGGACATTTTTCTAATAGAAAATGTATCCTAATTTTTAAAAAATTCAAAATTATCGAGACATAACGCATAACACTTAATAAAATTTTTAACAATAATTATAAATCAGACACCTAAATTAATAATATTTATAATGTTAAACACTTAAATTAACAAAAAGATTTTGAACACATATTTATAAAAAGTAATATAATTTAAACACTTACTTATATATTTAAATTAAGCTTTTTATTTTTATGTAAATGAATTTTATATCCAAACTACAAAGTTTATCAAAATTTCCTATGAATTCTCCGTTAGAGTGGAGCTCAGGCATATTCCTTGATTGCAGGGAAGTTAAGAGAGTTCAGCGACATTGGGCTTCCTACCTCACAGCTTTATCCTTGGTTGTAACGGAGTATTTGCATATTCTTGATCAATCAACCCGCTGATAAATCATATGATGAGATATCAAGAGATTATTTGCATATTTTACTCTTAATAAAAAAAGGGGTGCTTATTAGAGAAAGCAAGCTAACAGCAAGGAACACTGCATGAAAAGCATCTTGTGCCAAGAAGACATCGAAAACGTAGTTCATACAGTACTCAAAATCTACTTTCTACAATACTATAGAAACCGGCTTTCAATATTCTTTGCAACAAGAATACTAATGAAATCTTCCAACTTTTTCTCCATCATCACTGCTGAGCACATTGCACCCTCTGGGCACCACCAGGCATTTCCTCATCTTCATCATAAGCTTCCTGCGCATGCTGCTGCTGCTTCCTCCTCATCTCCTCTTCAAAGTTCACATCATACAGTGTGGTCTCCTCACACTCATCTAACTCCATATCAGTCAGCTGACATGTTGGTTTCGGTGGCAGAATAGCCTCAAGTGCCTTAACATGATCAGGACTTAGAGAATCGGGGAATTCGACTGCGAAGTGAATGTACATTTTGCCCTTCATGAATGGCCTCTGGTATAATGGCATTCCCTCATCATTGATTGCCTTGAAGGAATCTGGAACAACAAGTTTCACAAGTTACTAATCAAGCAATAGGTAGAAGAAAGAGTTGACAATGAATCTACACATTCCATAGCACTTACCAGGTTTCACAACTTCTCCAGGGTTTGACTTGATTAGAAGCTGTCGTCCATCGAGATGGGTGATCACAAACTGGAAGCCACACAAAGCCTCGGTAAGAGATAATGTGTGCTCCACAAAAAGGTCTTCGCCCTTTCTCTTGAACTTTGGATGGTCTTTCTGCTGAAGAACAAAGACTATGTCCCCAGTAACGGTATCAGGCTGCAAAACACACCAAACACAAACACATTAATCGAGAAACAGAGTGCATACACTAGATTGCATTTCTAAAATTATACATCACAATACATACAGCCTCGTCAGCTTCGCCTGGGAATGTAATCTTTTGTCCATTCTGCATACCCTTCTCTACAATGACTTCCAAAACTTTCTTCTCCTGGACAACCTTATCACCCTTGCACTGAGGGCAGCGGTCCTTCTCATTGATAGTTTCACCGGTACCCTTACACTCGTTGCAAGGATGTTGCATTTGCTGAATCATGGAAGGACCAAGGTGCTTAATCGAAACCTTCATACCAGAACCCTGACAACCAGGGCATTGCATCGAAGCACCCGATTTCGAGCCCTTTCTGCCATTAATAAATAACACATTACATGTAAGCAAATACAACAAGAAATTCGGAACACGATATAAACAACCAAAACACGAACTCACCCATTGCATTTCGAGCATATCACATTGCGGGAAAGAGAAAGTTTCTTTGAAGTCCCAAGGTAAAGGTCCTCGAGAGACACCTTAAGAGGATGAACTACATCCTCTCCCCTTCTCTGTCTTCTTCCTCGACTGCTAGCACCTAATCATCAACAATAACACCATAATTCAACCTTATGCCAATTCCCCTAAAATTAGTTTCAACAACGATTCTCAAATTCCTTAACCAGTAACGGCAAAATCCTCCCTCATCCGGTTCCATTAAGCACTCAACATGATCACATACCAAATTTTGATTGCAAGGGATAATGAATCGAAAATCATTAAACAAGTTAACAATGATTTTGAATTCAACTAAATCGCTTACCACCAAACGGGCTACCACCAAAGAAGGAGGAGAAGATGTCAAACGGGTCATGGACCCCGGCTCCACCGCCCATTCCTTCCTTAAGTGCATCCTCGCCGTACTGATCATAAATCTCACGTTTCTCAGGATCGCTCAGTACCTCATAAGCTTGAGCCAACTCTTTAAACTAACAAATCAAACAAAAAAACCCAGAAAACAAAAAAGAAAGATCAGCAATAAAATCATTTCACCCATAATCAATCAAAAGAAACCCAGAAAATCCTCAAAAAGAAAACAAATACTATACTTTTTCAGGATCACCGCCTTTGTCTGGATGGTTTTTGATGGCGGCTTTCTTATATGCCTTCTTCAAATCGTCCTGGGATGCGTCCTTCGAAACACCCAGAATCTCATAGTACCTGGTATTATTACTCTTCTTAGGTGCTCTTCCAAACATCTTTGATCTTTCTAGTTTTAGCCTCTAATTCGGAATTTCTTTTTCTTGGGAGAGAGGGAAGGTCCGGAAACAGCAAGAAGAGAAAAGAATCGACGAAATGGCTTGAAAGAAAGGTCCAGGGGCTTGGGGACAATTTATAAGAGAGGGATTGATAATTGGTAAAGAAGGCTCTAGAATTATCTACCCTCTCTGATTCTTTCTCCGTCTTTCTTTCTCTGCCTTTGCGAAGAAGGGGGAGAAAAATAAAATAATTAATTAATTCTAGATGGTTCTTTTTTCCCTCCAACTGCGACACTTTCACTTTTTTCCCATTTTTATTTCATTAAAATTTTCACAAATGTTTTATTATAAAATATAAAAATTAAGTGATTGAATTTTTTCCCTCGATAAATAAAAACCGTTTTTGAAAAAAAAATGAAATTAAGTTAAAAATCCATAAAATTAAAGCTTAGTTTCGACTTTTTCTGCTATAAAATGAAGCTCAATAATTATTTCTATCATTTAACTTGTTCCTCAAAATATACAAAATAAATACAGAATACAACAAAAGCAAGTATAAAAATAGTTGAGAAATAAGTACCTCCTTAATTATGTTTTTAAAATATTAAAATTAAATTAATTTCAAAATTAGAGATAGAAGGAAAGGAATGGATTAAACAAGAGATTAAGTAGGAACGTTTTATGAAGCAATTTCACCCAGGTTTAAGTTAAGCTTTCTCTTGTTTCAAATATTCAGAATTAAAGACATGGTTTTAATTTTTTAACTTTCTGAATTCTTTCCACATAATTTTTATTTTATTTTCAAAGTTTTGTTTCAAATAGCAACATAATTTAACTTGCTTCCTTGTACGCATTGCTTCACCTAAATGGGTCAGTTTTTGTAAATTTCTTTTTTGATCCTTATACTTTCATTTTCATTTGATTTTGTCCTAAAATTGAAATAACCAAATAAAAAAGTCCGTAATTTCTGATAACTTTGTCGAATACTTTACAAATCACCCTATTTCAATAAATAATATTAATTTTAATTAATTTTTCATCCTTTTCCCCTAATTTAGCCTTTATTTGGTTCATCAAATTTCCACCAAACATTTTCATTTTTGTTCTCTAAAATTCTCTCCCAAACATTCCAAAAACCCGACTTCACAAGATTACATTTGATTACAACGTTTTTAATTTTCTTTCGTAATTTCTTTGGAATTTGTCATTTTTAACGTATTTCCTTAAATTTTTTTGATAAATTCTAAATTTAATCGTAACTTATCTAGAGAAGAAAGAAAAAAGAGATTTTAAGATAATAAAGGAGAGTGCCCCTAATATGTCTAAAACACATAACATAAATGAATATGAAGAAACAAAGATAAATAGTTTGGACAATCGACTAAATATACTTGCTCACAAAATTCCTAAACTTAAACCATAAAGAGCGATCATGATTCCATGGATCAAGGTGATTCTTGAGAGAAGAAGTTATTTTTAACATTCATTCAAGTGTGTATGTATATCACAATGTAATTGTATAAAAATATCCTAGTGATTATATTACAGTATCTAATTTTTTAGACATGTTTGATTGAGTGAGTGTAATTATATCGTAACTTATATACCACGTTTAGTGGTACAAATTGTAATTATTCAATTATATAAGTAAAAACTTTAAAATAACATCAATTATAAAATTAAATTATATAATCAACCATACATATTACCTCAATTTCGACCTCCTTTCTTAGAAATGAATGAAACTGTCCAATTACACTCAATTTAGTTTTTTTTATATATTAATATGGCGTGAATACAATATAATATTTATTCGAAAATTATTTTTAATCATTTGACAATAAACTTTAATATTCATGGCGTACGCGGTTCTCAAATTCGGGACCTCAAAAGATAACAATAAATCCTTTAACCACTGATGTCACTTGATTTATACAAATTCAATTTTAATTGTTTATCTAAACCGACGAACAAAAGAATTAATATAATG
Organism: Hibiscus syriacus; assembly: GCF_006381635.1. Lineage (NCBI taxonomy): Eukaryota > Viridiplantae > Streptophyta > Magnoliopsida > Malvales > Malvaceae > Hibiscus > Hibiscus syriacus. The sequence continues at coordinate 1,013,557 of NW_024062067.1, read as the reverse complement.
GTACGATGTAGGGTAGTAACATCGTTATAAATTTTAGATTTTTTTATTAATTTGGAGTGATTATAATGTATTACGTGTTCAAAAGCTTTTCAACCATTTAATAATAAATTCTCAAATACTAGACAACGTACTCAAACTCGAAACTTTAAGAAATAACAATAATTTCTTTAACCAATGAGATCACTTAATTAATGTAAAGGGTAAAGTATACAAATAGTCCTCTAACTTTATGGTATTATTTTGTTGAGGCCTCAAATTATTAAAACTTACAAAATGATCTATCAACTATATGTCTTTGTTTTGTTGAGTCACCGATTCTTAAAAGTGAAAAAGTGATCACCCTACTATTCTTATGTTTCAAACTCATCATTTTCTGTTAAACAATTGACGATCGTCTGAGCTGAATGTTAACTTGCTGACTGAGATATGATAGAATTAAATTTTAATGATGTCTATTAGCACCGTCGTTGCTTTCAAGCACTGGCTCGATGACATAATGTCTCAAGTACTAGCTCGATGACATAATATAAACGGAGATTTGGTAACAAAATATAACTCAAACAGTTTTGATATAAGATTTTATCATATCTCAACCAACAATTTAACGTTTAACTCAGACAGTCATCAATTTTTTAACGAAAATGAATAATTTTAGAATATATGAATAGTTTGGTGATTATTATGTAATTTTTAATAATAGAAGACTCACAAAATAATATCCTATAACTAAAAGATTATTTTATAATTTTTAATAATTAAAAAACTTAATAAAATAATATCCTTTACCGTTGTTAATTTTAGAATTTCAGAGAAGTGATCCCCTCACGTGATGACCTCTCTTCGTTGCCACGCTTGACAACGACACAGAAAAGCAATAATTGTAAACGGCGCCGTCCTCCGACAGTTTTAATTGTTTTTAACTTTTGCCCCAAACACGCACTCCCTCACTCCCACGCCCCCTTCCTCGGATTGCTTTAGCCGATTATAGTCCTCACAAATTCAATCGACGAAAAACTAAAAAAAATAAAATCTGAGAATCCCATTTCTTCTGTATGCTGATTCCTTCGTTGAAATTGAAAAAGAGAAATTGGTGGAGAGAAGAAAAAAATTAACTAGGAGTTTTACTCTGTTGACTGATTGATTGAGTGGTAGATCACCGTCAATTCAACGCCTTAAAAAGGTAATGTCACTTCTTTTTCAGTTTTTTTACTTTTACAGTGGAAAAATGCTGAAAAAGTTTACCGGCTTTTGAGTTTCTAGCTCGGCGGTGCAAATCTGAGAGATCTATTGCTTTTCGAGCTAAGTTGAGAGTAATTATTGTAAATTACAACAATTTTGACTTTAATGTGGATTGTTCTTAATGGAAGGACTTGAAAAGGGTTATCCGTTAAGAACAGAAATGGAAATAAATTATAGGTTTCCCCTTTTTATTTAATTTTTACATGGAAAGTATGGATTCTGTTTTTTTTTTTTTATCTATCTTATCGATGAGTTGCAAGGGAGTGTGAGAAGTGGGAAGGTTGATGGGCAGTTTATGGTTGCTTCACTTGACATTAACTAAGTGACGAGCCTTTTGAATTAGCCGATGTCTTTTTTTTTTTTTTTTGTAACCCAAGATCGAAACTTCAGATCTTGGTTGACAGTGTCCTTGGATATTTTTAATGAGCTGAAAATGGCTGTTTCTCCCTTTCTTATTTCAGTGCATTATGGAGTTTTAGTTATCTAATAAGTCAAATTGACAATTCAACTGTACCTAACGCCCTGAAAACATGGGATTACCGGTGTTGGCTTTGATGCTTTTGTGATTTATTTATTCAATAATTTGTTGTTTATTGACAGTCTGGTTCTTTCATTGTGTGTGGAATTTCACCTTTAGTAGCTCATGAAAAAGGATTGCCCCTTTCTTCTACTTCTGCTTATGGTCTAATTTTGTTCTGTGATATCCTTTCTTTTGTGGTAATAAGGAAGTTTCCTTGAAATTAATACCAATTTTGATCAGTCTGTCTCTTATAGGTCACATTGATCATATAATGAAATGGGTTTTTTTTTTGTAATATCTCAACAATTGTTACATTGATTCTTGGATGTGCATTATATATGCCAGATGCTTACACCTTTGATCAGATAGATAGGAATTACTATCTGGAGAATTGTTTGTCTTAATGCTCAGATTTCTTTATGGTTTCTTTTCCTCTATAGTTTGTGATGTATCGTTTCATTGATTGCAACTAAAGGATTTATTTTTCAAGCAATTTTTCTCGCAGGTCTTCCTTGTCTAGTTGAGCTGTCATAGTTGGTACCATGGGTGTCTCAGGAAAATGGATCAAAGCATTGGTTGGCTTGAAAAAACAGAGAAGTCACAATCTTCGGAGAAGGAAGAAAATGTTAGTTTGGATGCTCTTTTTTTTATTATTAAAAAAATCTCCATTTGCAAATTTAGATTTGGGTATGTTTATGTGTCATCTCATGTGCACATCTTCAAAATGATGAAGTGATGATATGTTTTCGCGAAATTTCTACATATCCTGTGCACATTAAGTAAGAGTCCATGCTGTGGATGAATTCCTTTTTCCTGGACGTGGGCACATTTGACTAATCTGGTATAAAGGAAAAAGGGTGTTTTGTGGTAACTTACATGCAACAGTTATCCTCGTTAGCTAACATCGATACGTGATTTCTGTTCTCTTCATCCATCCTGGTTTATGATGCTATATGTCATTATCAGAATGATTGAGCATTTGATGCTGCTTATTTCCATTTATCTGGTCTTATTGTGGCTTGTAGTAAGTAAACATGATTTGATAATTGATACCCGACTTATAGCAGGACTTCTTCCTTAAAATCTTACTGTAAAGCTTCAGAGTTTCATTGTTAGGGACAGAAGTGTGAGTTTACTTTTCTTTGATTGTACAAATTCAATATCAAAGATCAACTGCCAAAATGTTTATCGACAATTGAGAAAAAATTACCTGGGCCATTGCATAATAAAGGTTGCTATTTGTGATTTTGGTCTCATGAAAATAGCAGTTCTCATTTGTCCATGGTAGTGAAGTCATCAAAGTTGCGCGTTTTAGAATATTCTTTATGCCTTTTGTGTGTTTGTATACGTATACATATATGTTATTCGGGCACATTAAGAAGTTAGCACTTAAACGAGATTGATCTAAAATATAACAGCATTTTAAGCATGTTTTTAGCTAATATTTTTGGTCTTTGGTTGTTACAGGGGTCAGCTACTAGCAAATTTTCTCACCGAAGAAAGCATTCTGTCGAGTTTGACACAGATAAACTTCAAGAAGAGTTGGATCAGAATGCTGTGCCAATAGCCAGAGATGTTAATACTCATGCAACTGCTGATGCTGCTGGCTCCCCCTCTGGTTCACTTCAAGTGGTTGATGCAGCTGTTAATGGACTTGCTTTGGAAGAATGGGCTGCCACAAGGATACAAACAGCTTTTCGTGGGTTTCTGGTATTGATTCCACTTTTCATCTCTTAGCCATGTCGAATGAGAATTAAAATACTCTTTATGTCCCATGTTGTTTGGGATGGTTTAACTTTCGTAAAGTTCAAGATGATAGTTGTAATTTTGATTTAACCTTTATTTTAAACAAATGGCTGCACTATTTCTTGGTTATACATTAAAAGAATGTCCTTAAAATGTTGAAAATATCTTTTGTTTTCAGTAATGGGTAACATAGGACTTTCAAAAATGAAGTTAGGGACAAAAACAATGAGCTGGATGGTGTTGCTTTCTTCGGGATCTATAGTGAGTGCATTTTAGCAAGCACTCATTTTTACACATGTATTATGCATCATGTATGTGCATATGTTTGTGGATGTGGTTTGTTTATGCTTATATTTTTTTGATAGGAGTTTGTTTATGCTTATATGAATAAGGTGGTACAGTAAATCTAATCACTGATGCATAGTCTAATGCTGTTCGTGTTATACTTCATTTTGATCAAACCATAAATTCTTATATAGTTTGAAGGCTATTTTTTTAATAAAAATAAAATTTATTGCATTTCTTCTAACTGCGTAGAATAAAAGTTTATTATTAACAAGAAAGGCCCAGCTTGTAATGATTTACCCGTTACCTAAACTGTAATTAAATAAGTAATTTAACTTCATTATTCTTCTGGCTGATGGAATTGAAATGTATTTTACTTGAATGTCAGGCTAGAAGAGCTTTGCGAGCTTTAAAAGGATTAGTAAGGCTGCAGGCCCTTGTTAGGGGTCACACTGTAAGAAACAAGCTGCAACGACTCTTCGCTGCATGCAAGCTTTGGTAAGAGTTCAGGCTCGTGTAAGAGCAAGGCGTGTTCGACTGGCATTAGAAAGTGAAACTGCCCAACAGAAATTTCAGCAACAACTTGCAAATGGAGCTCGTGTTAAAGAAGTAGAGGTGAGGAACATTGAATCTTAGTTCATTATTCATCTCAAACTACAACTATTTATTGACTGGCTCACAAGAAATAGAGTTGAATTCATGCATGCATGCAGGCTTGCTTCTTCTTGTTGTGGTGTGTACATGTGTCTGTATTCATTCATTATCTTCGAGATTTAAATTTTAGGATCTTGATGTGGCATCATATTCTTCTAGTGTGTCAACCTGATGAATTACTTCACTTGTGTGAGTCAAATCTCCTTTAGAATGCAAGTGACTACAGACAACAATTTGCAGCTTGTAAATTGGTACAAGATTGATGATAAAATTTCAATTCTAAAATTCATACCTAGTTGAGACTTTACAATGAGGTTATCCATCCTTCTCATAAATTGAGGCATAGATGTTGGTAGTTTGCTGAATGCTTCATATGACTTCTGATTAAATGCAGGAAGGGTGGTGCGATAGTATAGGATCTGTTGAAGAAATCCAAGCCAAGTTACTAAAGAGGCAGGAGGCTGCAGCTAAACGTGAGAGAGCCATGGCATATGCTCTGGCTCATCAGGTAAGATATTGTAACAATACTGTTATTCATTAAGCAGCAAATTTTGCATTCCAATGACACTTTTATTATTTTTGGAATGAATGGCTTACCCCTCAAAGCAGTGCTTAGATTGCACCAGGCAGAAAGAGTTTTCAATTTTACAATACATCTCTATTAAATTGAATTTTACCATAGCAGATGAGTTGGAAATGGTAAAATGGGTAGGTATAACGTGCTCAAGCATGCTTTTATTGTAGTTGGAGCTTTCGATTAATCTTGGAACCCTTCAAAAAAATTCTCAACTATCTTTTCTACTTTTTTTATGTGACCACGTTGTAAAAAATTGATATCAATATATTTTTATGCTAAAAAATTTATTGTCCCCTATTACCACCATATCTGATATAACTATGGTTTTTTATTCAATATTTGCTTATGATTCTCTTCAATTTTGTGTATTTATTCAAGAACTCGTCCCTAAGAATAGGTTCATTGGAATGATAAGAGAGAGCTCAGTGTAATTACTGTTCTTTTTACCGAAGGAGAAGATATAGAAAGAGAGAGAAAGAGGTAAAGGTTGGGGACACTTGGGCTGTCTTATTTTTTTTGCTACTTTTGCAACTTCGGTTTTGTTGTTTACTGACAGAAACTTGATAATTTGCTATAAAGTAAAAGCAAATAATAAATAGGAACATTCTATTTAATTCAATATGCACAGATGACTAAAAAAGCAATTTGCAATTGAAAAGAATCCATATGTTGTAAAATCACGCATTTTTACCTATAAATATTAAATATATATTTACTTCATCAACATTATTGTTTGATTCTTCTTTATAATCACATTTGATTCTTGCTCCCCAGTCCCATGCTAAAGTGGGAAAACTTGTTCTATCTGAGCATCATTTTCATGTTTAAGTTATCCTGGATTTTCTGTTTTTGTTAATGTTCTTGAGGGTTGAACATCTGCTGTTCAAAAATTAAGTTTTGCTCTAGGTTAAATTTGTTACCTGGTCGATATGTCATCTCTCAAGCCTTTGTTATTAGCATCAACCTCAGATAAATTTATGTTGGATGCCAAAACCTTGTATAAAACCGCTCAACTCCTACTAATCACCTGATTCTTTGATTGTAAGATTGTATTGTTCTCTTAGAATCATGCCAATGACTAATCTCATTTTAGCTAGTGTTAAGAGTTGAGACCTGTTTGTGCAGTGGCAAGCAGGATCAAGACAGCAGTCTATGCCTGCTGGGTTTGAACCAGATAAAAGCAGCTGGGGTTGGAACTGGCTGGAAAGGTGGATGGCTGTACGTTCATGGGAGAATAGCTTTCTTGACATTAATCTTCGAGATGGAGTGATGATATGCAAGGATGATTCTGCAGAGGGAAACAATGGCGCCAATTCTCAGATAAAACCTGCTATCAAGAAGCCAGCTGCATCAAATCTTCATGCTAACCTGTCAAGTCTAAAGACAGGTCCATCGTATTCTGGAGGGAGTGATTCTCCATCTGGTAAGTCAGCAAATGTGCTAGAAGCAGTCAATGCATTGTCTTCCAAGCCAAAATCCAAACCAGTCCTTGAAGATTTGGTTGAAGAAGCTGGCACAAAACCTGTTACTACTTCAAGATCACGCAGCAATCCTAAAGAGAGGTCTATAAAATCAGATAGACAGCCAAAGAAGAGATTGTCTCTACCTAACAGTGGTAAGTTCCAAAAGAAATAGGTATATTCTCCTTGATGTAACCCTCTACCGGAGAATATAGTGGAGTTGGTAATTAGTCATGCTATTCTGTTGCCTATGGTGAATGCATGATAATTTTCAACGGTCTGCTCTCTGGTTTTTCTGGTTTATGCCGATTGTTGTCAAAAGAAGTGTATGATGTTAGAATGTTGCTCTGGAACATTATTCCATGAATCCCAATGGTTATCATTGTTGTTCACAGTTGTATGTTTACTGCTAATGTTCGGTTTGACCAGGTTCTATAATGCACAATTATACTATCCTTCTTGCACTTGTTCATTTTGCTAATTTCTTGTTTCAATGGTTTGATTTGAGCAGGGGGAGGCACTGGAACTGAAACCAACAAGCCTAGCAGAACTGCTGCAAAAACGACGCCAGGCTCTCACAAGCCGATAAAGGACAGGTTCAAGTCCAACGGACAAGGGGACTTGAATCCTGCGTAAAATACGGCACAGGCTTTTGATATTTAAGGAAGCATCTGTGAATACAAACCTGTTGGGTTGTCATCCACCCAGGTGTTAGCATGTATATGTGTATCAAATTACAGCACGAGATGCAATGGCTTTATTTTCCTGTCATAAAATTGAGTGGCTCCGCTGTGGCGAGGTGCCGAGTTGAGACTGGTTTGTCATGCCTTGGGTTTGCTTGGTCTATTACGGGAATAAGCAAAATGATCTGTAGATTTTATTTGTTAGTGTTGTAATGAGCTATGATTAAAGGTAACAAAATCATTTGTTGTCACACCCCAACTTAGGTCTAAAAATTTCTTAAAATTCTTCCGAAGATTAAATTGAAATTTTAATTAAATTCGGAGGTCAAAGTGAAATTTTAATTAAATTCATATCTAAATTTAGAAAATATTAAATATTGGAGGACTTAGAGTGTAATTCTATCATTTATTTTTTAGGAATATATGAACCCAAATCTAAAAAGTTTCCTCATTTGAAAATCTTATTTTCTCTATCTTCAAACTTTCTTTTTTTAACAAGAAACTTCAAGTTGTTTTATCACCTACCGTTGTTTTATTTTCGACACCTTTTGTATCATTGTGTTCCTTGTGTTATCCCGAGTCATCAGTGTCCACTTTGTTTTATCCCTAGTCTATGACTTGTAAGTCCTTACCGCAAGCTCCTCAGCTTTGTGCTCAAGATAAGTCCTTACCGCAGACTCCTCGATTTTGTGTTTAGGGTAAGTCCGTACTGCAAACTCATCAGCTTAGTGCTTAGGTATTATTGGAGTAGTGTTCATATTTTTAAAATATGTTTAATAAATTGATTTTACTGAAGTATATGTGGATGTATGCTTTTGGGGAACCTACACATTCTGGTGATAAGATAGGGGTAGTGTTCATATTTTTAAAACATGTTTGATAAACTGTTTTGACTGAAGTATTTTATCTGTATGTTTTTATATACCGTAAGGAGCACACTGAGCTTTTTAACTCATTCTGTAAATTTTAACCTTTTCAGATAGTAGCAGTCTGTAGGCTAGCAGACTTGACATTAGGAGGTCCGACTACTCCTGTTTTTGTACCACTGTATATCTCTATATACCATTTTGTTATACTTTGGTGACACTTGTTTTTGCTTCCGTCTCGATATATCTATATTACCGGTATTTTGCTATGTATATGTTTTATATGGTTTTTCTGATACATGTATATATTGATATATGTATGTTTATCGTATGAACTTTTCTTATGACTAATTTCATATTATATTGTATATGGATTTAAACGTTATTTTAAATATGAAAAAAATTTCTGAAAAAGATATGTAACCAGCTAGATTTGAGCATAACGTTCAGGTCAGGTCTAAGGGCATTTTTAATTTGCTTGAATCAACTAAAACCGAGTTTAAGTTTGGGTTGAAAAATTTTCCAGTTTTACAAGAATTGCATGGCACTCTGTCTGCCTTGTCATGAGCTGATTGCATATTGTGATAAATGGAATTTAACAGAAATGTATATGGTAAAATTCAGATTTGGAAAAGATAATTTCAAACATAAACGATTAAAAATAAATTACTGAGTAAAATAGTATCAGATAAGGATATATGACCAGTTTCTTTTTGTGCAAAGAATTTCTACCTCTACATCCTTTAGTTCCTACGTGTAAATCCTCTACTTTAACAATCAATGGCGTTATATAATCTTCTCCCTGCGAAATTGCAAGACATGGCTCTCCTCTATGGTATTGCAAGTACAGTACTCGCAAAATGTGAAAGGATAAGGCTTTAAACGTTGTTTCTTTATGAAATGGCAAACTGTATCGGTGATCGAAGATGATCAATATGCTAGAGTCAACGGTGTCGGACACACCCCCAGCACCAGCCTCAGTGCGTAACCCAACCCTTTCACATTCTTCTCATTTTCTTCTTGAAATTATCTTTTCTCGCAACAATGTAAAAAGAAGAGCAAGAATTTGGCAGCTTGTATGGTTTTAAGCAATTCAAGAAGCAAGATTTGTGACGCCGAAGTATAGGGTCTTCTGTTGAAATGCATTGATAGCATAATCAACCTGAAAATGACCAAGTGGAGACTTGAAGCGAAGACCGTACCCGACGCCAACTCCAGATCCTGGTTTCCCTTGTCTCAATGCTGGATTTCCTGAAACTCGTTTATCAAACGATAAATAAGTAGCTGTTCTGCTTCACTGGTGAATTAGTGATATGGCAGCTTCCGTAACATAAAATACTACAAAAAAGATTAAGGTATCATTCCTTTCACACTCTTATTTCCTATAATTACAACTAACCAACTCAATTCTTCGACATTTTCCATTGCATGGCATTTTCAAGACTATCTACACTCCACTTTTCTCATAAAATAAACAATGGCAATGGTATGGTTGCTCCTAGAATTGCAAGAATGTTAAAAAGAGTAACAATTAGAAGATATAAGCTAAGTTCACACACCTAAGACATATGATAAGCAATTCAATGCTAGATGATAATTGTTCATGATGCGCGTCTCGAAGTGCAAGCAAAACAGATCAGAGAAATAGACTGGGATGCTTTCAATGCATCGAAAGAACTATTCAAGAGAAGAATAAGAAGAGGTCAGCAGGCACCAACGGCCCAGCTTCCCAGTAGGAGTTTCAGGGTGGTCACAGTCGTATGATAAATACAAAAACGAAGCAGATGCTTCATGAGCTTAGAAAGCCAAATCATGCTATTTTAAACATGTTACACAAAATGCAACTAGTTGAGAATTAACAAAAGGTTGGAAGCACAAGATTTGACAATCATTAAGATACAACTTTGTATGTAGATGAATAAGACTCACCAGGTACAAGCCGACCCGAGCCCAAATCAGTTCCACAATCCAGGAAAACAGAACCTTCCAACATCTTGTTCTGAATGCAGTAAAAAAAATGTCAAGACACATGCAATGACATAACCAACACTTTTATACTCACAGATTTCAGAATAGAATGTACTTCAACATAAGTTACATATAAACATTAGAATGCAATGCTCTCTCTATAATAATAAAGTAAATAGTAATTACATACAAAAGGAATTGTAAGTTCGGTATTAGCAATCAAACACGATCTTCCAGATCCAACAGCACCTTCACCATACCCTCGCACACTACCTAGACCGCCAATTGCAAACGCTTGATATGGTGCCATATCTCCTACAATCGAACCACCTGTCAAGCTGTCAGAGAAATGGTAAGAATTAAGAAAATTTAAAAATTATGTAACAAGTACACTAGAGGGCGCGATTCCTGCACTGTTTGAAGTCAAGCCAGGAACTCCAATCAATTTTCTCTTCACCGATGGCTGAGGGAAAAGGAAAAAAACAACTGCAACATTACTTGCCTTGTCAAGAGAAAAGCTGGTCCAAGTTTGATGCCCTTTGACGCAACAAACTTGAAACGGTTGAAGATTAACCACTTGGATAGAACTGGAATCCCTTGCTCTATTTGCATGGTAAACTGAAATAAGTAAAATGTTCCAGTTAGTGCCCTTATTCACGATACATGAAAGACACATTTCAGTAATCAAGTTGCAGTAGAAATGAATAAATTACACGAGAAAAACTGTGATCGGTTGCCTTCGCATATTGAGATTCTTGCTTTAAGACTACCATACTGTCATGAGCATTGCCACTGCACAAGAATTAAATTATTGTCAACAGTCATTTCATCATATTGTTGAGAATTGGAAAAATAGTCATCTTTACCTGCAAGTGACGGGAAACCCGTCAATATCTCTGGTAATGGAGCGGCCATCATCACTCAATAGGTGAACATTCTGTAGGGTGAAAATCTTATAAGTAACAAAATTTTCCTCGAAAGAGAACTGAACATTATGAGGTACTAATGAGTATGACTGTAGCAAGCTTTGCTCAAACCTCAAATTTTATGCTTGTTGTGCTGCTCCATTTAGAACTTGCGGGTTCATTTACATCCAGTCCAACTGACAATCGAGACAAATTCACGCCTCCACTCCCGGAACGAGAGAAATTGTCCACAGGTATACCATGGACTCCAATCTCAGGTGAAAGTGAGTGCTGGAACAAATAATTATAAATAAGAAATATATCCGAACTCCAACCTCACAATTCGGTTTTGTTAAATAGAATTCAACAGCAATCAATGAGATAAACAACTAAACAACATCAACCACATACCTGCATGACAAAACATTGTTGAGCAACCCATTGCGGTCGAGGCCTCCGGTAAGCTACCAAGATATTTGAATCATATAACCCCTTATCCCAGGATACATCAAGCTTCTCGCTTCCACCAAATAAATTTGGGTGTTTGATGCAAAGACTGCAACATACACATTGAACCGGTTACTATCTGTACAGATTCAATTTGAGCCCCAATTCACTATCCCACATAAGGTAAAGATAGAAACAACGAATATCAAATTCACCATAAAGAAACTCATAAATTCTAGCCATATCTTCTTCATCCACATTTTAGCACCAACCAAAGATGTTATCTTTGTTAACAGCAATGAAACAAGAGAAAAGCAAGTATGAAATCAAAAACTAAAAAAGACAATACCTGCCCATTACAAGGGAAAGAGGACTGCCGGTGTTCCTGTAACAAAATAAAGCTAAATAACTTAATCAATCACTGAAACCCCATTAATTAAAATCTCATAAAAAATTATGCATGAAGTAAGAACCTTAAAGAAGGAAGCATCATAGAAGCACATATCTTGTGGGTGAAATCAACATTGACATCAATCTTGGCTGTCATTTACAAACAAACAAAAAACAAAAGATTTACAGAAATATATAAAAAAAAAACCCAAAAGTTGTCATTTTTAATAAGAATGAAGAAGTAAATGTGACTGCCACTTTAATCCCAAAAAAAAATCAAAGGAGAAAAAGAACTGACCTTTGCCTGCATGGATGCTCTTCTGAGCCCCCATATAGTTGGAGATGAAAAAAACATTAAGCAAAGGAAAATGGTTTTTTGGATAAATGGGTATGACTATCAGTTAGACAAAGATTGCATTTTGAGTGAAAGGAAACGAATTTATGGAAAACATCAAAGACGTAACGAAGAAGAAGAAGAAAAACAAGAGTCTTGTGTTGTGTGTGAAGTTTCCTTTGGTTAAGGGGAAAGAATTCGTTTGTATTTTATCCGATTTTCTCAACCCAAAGGCCAAAGCTTGAAGTTTGTTATCTCCTTTGCTTCTTCTTTGGTATTACTTGCACGTGGGCTCTGTGTATTGGATTTTGTCCTTTCTTTTTCACAGTATTTTTCTCAGGATTCTTTGTTTTTGTTTTTAAATATGTTCAATTTAAGTTAAGAGCGGTTTGTTTGTCTCTTAATGAAATTATTTAATATTGAATGTTGAATCGTTCAATATTTAGCGTGTTTGTTTTGTAATTTTGAATGATTCAGCACAGAAGTACATTCTGAATGATTCAACATCATTATCAAACAACATGTCACATTCAGAACTAATTCATAAAGGACCTCTGAATCATTCAATATTTAAATCATTAAGCGTTTAATTATTCTGAAGTAAACAAACCTTAGTCTTTTAGGTGAAATTATTACCACAATAAATAAATAAATAAATAGCTCATGAGGTAACTTTGAATGTTTGCCAGATTATAATGTTTCACAACTTCAGCTCATGAGGTAAAATCTTATTATTGAAGAAATAATTTTTTTATAAGCATATTTTTATTTGATTTAGAATGATGAAAAAATAATTACCATTTATAGTATTTTTTATCAAAAGTTTTTATCAATTTTATTTCATATTAATTTAAATTTTAAATTATAAAATCTGGTCATCGCTAGTTAAAGATGATAAATTACATTATTTTCTTTTACGGGACATAAGGAGTTGGTTGCAAATTAATATTGTCTCTCCGCGATTTTATGCACGAGATGAATAGGATTGGGACTTATTATTTGTTCGATCCTTTGGTTGTTATGGAAGAATCGCAATAAAAGGATTTTTGAACCGGATTATATTAAACATGAATCTGTTTTGGAACAAGGCAAGCGTGTTTGTTTCGAAGCTAACTGTGCACTTGCTTCTTCTATGTTGGGGAGTCAAACTTATCGGCAGGTTAATAGGACTGTTCTTTGGTCTCCATCGCCTCCGAACTGGTGTAAGATGAATACAGATAGGTCCCGTAAAGCTGGAAACGAATTTGCGACCTGTGGGGGTGTTCTTCGATCCTCGAATGGTGATTGACTTGTTGGCTTCTCGAAGGTAATAGGTATATGTTCTATCGTTGAGGCGGAACTATAGGGTATTTATGAAGGTATTTCTCATGCATGGAACCGTGGGGAACGACAAGTCATGGTAGAAGCCGATAGCGTGGAGGTTATTCAGATGCTACAGGAGAAAACCAAGAGATGTTCGTTCTTATCTCTTCTTGACCGAGTTTTGGAGTTATTAAATCGGGAATGGAATGTTACTTTACGTTATGTAAATCGGGAGGCGAATAAGGTAGCTGACAAGTTGACGAGGATCGCTGCTGGCCGAGGTTACTCTCAATTGATTTTTCACAGTCCACCGCTGGAGGTTTTTAATCTAATACAAGAGGAGGCCACTGCTTATAACTTAGAAGCAAGCATCTAAGTGCAGCTATTCTTTTCTTTTATTAAAAAAAATATGATCATTGCTTTTAATAGAAGAGTTTGACTTAAAAATTTATGATAATGAAATTGTCATGAGTTATTCAAACTTACTCGAATTTGATTATTATTAAAATTTGAAATTGTGAAATTATCTTACTTATGAGTTATTAAGTAGCTGATAATAAAATATTATTTTTATCATTATTGAACAATTTGATTATCATCTAAAATTAAATTTAAACTCTAAAATAATTTTTCTAGAATAACTTAAATAATTATTTTTAATTACAAAAAATAATTTAAAGTCTTGTGATATATATTATGATAAAAGTAAATACAATTATATATATATATAAACTGAGTTTTTAGGTTGGGTTGGATTTTCGTTGGGCTAAAAATCTCAATCCTTTTATGGAGCTTGTCTAGTCTCCGTCGGCTCTAACAGCCTCCGAGGCTCCAAGCCGCCGCTTACAACTGCAATTGAAAAACCCGACTTCTTCAATCCTCTCTACTCCCACCAAAATCAGCTGGGTACTTTCTATTTTCCCACGGTAGAATTTCATCTGATTCAAAAGTAAAGAAAGATGGGGAAGAATGAGAAGTCAGGGTTAGGGAGAGCCCTGGTGAAGCATCACAATTCGATGATACAACAAACCAAAGAGAAGGGTAGGTTTTATAAGAGCCAGAACAAGAAGGTACTGGAATCTGTAACCGAAGTTAGCAACATCGATGCTGTCATCGAGCAGGCCGAGGAAGCTGACCAGCTCTTCTCTATCCAGCACCCCACCCCTAACCTCCTCATCAATTTGTAAGCTTTTCCCAAGTCTTTCTTTTTTGTTCATATTTCATTGGTTTGATATGTAGGTGTAAAGAATTGAACTTGTTTTGTTTAATTTGGTGAAAGTTTGGATTTTTATGTAAGTGTTTTTTTATTTCTTTTTGAATTAATTGTTTGGTTGTGTGTTTTTTTTGGGGGGGGGGGTTTAACCCTTTTGCCATTTCTAACATGTTTTTTTTGGTTGGCACTCTTTTCTCATTTCTATGTTTTGTTTTTGTTGGTCATGGTCCTAAGGTTTGGATTTTGATTGTAATAGCATATTGAGATTCATGGTTAATTGTATGCCTGTTGCAAGGATTTTAACAGACTCGGACTGGACTTAATTTGTTCTTCAAAAGCCTATATTTTATAGGCTAGTATAACTTTTGCACTAAGATCACTCGAACAGTTTCCATTCGATTTAGTAATCATGTTACTTTGTCTATTGAGAGTTTTCTTTAGTCCTATTAGTTCCTCCATCCCACACCTATCTTTTTTCTTGAAAATAAATAAATGAATAAAGGATTAAATTTAATGTATTGGCATAAGGAGATTGTTGCAGGTAAGTATCTAGATCATGTTTAAGTTGAATGTGTTGATCTTTAGTTTTCACCTCGTGTTTAGTTTCACTACTTTTTTTTTCTTAGAGCATTTTGTTTATAATGGGTGATTCCTGATCCTTTTTCTTTAAGCTTTGCAAACCTATTGCTTTCGATACATGTTCTCAGTGGTTTATCTGACATCTTTTTTTTTTACTAGGGATGCTAGATCAAGCATCAGCGAAATGACACCTGAAGAAAGAAGAGAACAGCAGAAGAAAGAGGAGGCACTGCATGCGAGCAGTCTCCGAGTTCCACGCAGGCATGTCCTATTGTTTATCAAAACTTAAAACCGAGTTTCATTTGTGTGATTAGAATCTATAATAAATTTCCTTTCACATAGGCCCCCATGGAATGCAGCAATGTCTGTTGAAGAGCTAGATGCCAATGAGAAACAAGCTTTCTTAGTTTGGCGCCGGAGCTTGGCAAGGTAAGGCAGTGAGTAATATGAACATAGTCTTCTTTCCCATCATTTGAAAAGGGGTCAATGAAAAGTATGTGATAAATATTGTCAATGAAAAGTTGGTGTTCCTATGATGGTTATTTTTCAATAATAGCTTAAAGGTCCCTGCCCCACTACTTTTCTGTAGATGATAGTGATTGACTCATGTCTGAAGAGAAGTGTAGCTTGAGTAAGCCTGTTTGCATATGCAAACATTTTTAGTATAGGATAGACTTCTCATGCTTTATACTTATGTTCTCATGCCCTTGTATTTGTTGTAGACTTGAGGAGAATGAGAAGCTTGTTCTCACACCATTTGAGAAGAACTTGGATATCTGGAGGCAGCTTTGGCGGGTTCTTGAACGCAGTGATCTGGTAAGACTTTTTTCTCTTGTAATGTAGAATTATACACGTTATTGCATGTATTATGAAGTTGTAGGATCTATGTTTCCCAGACTATTCATATTTCTTGAAATACTTGTGTCTAGCACTTGTGTTTGACACGTGGATGTAGTGATATAACCTCTGAGGATCCTCCAAAATCCAAATACATGGAAAACCATAGAAATGTCTAATATTACCCATTTTGTCTAAGGCTTGAGTAAGCCTGTTGGATACTTGCCTATATCCAACACTAACACTTGAGTCCAAGTAACCTAGAGTAGGATGATTTTCTTAAATCAGTGTTGTCTTAGCATACACCAGGGCAGAGCTGCTAGATGCAAAAAATAAGAAAGACCTTACCTAATGAATCAAAGCACTAATTTCTAAAATAAGATGCATTATCAATCAATCATCACGTCGGTCCTAGTTCTTGTATCCAACTAGAAGTCACCTTGGAACATTATTCTCTTATCTCAAACTCATAAAATGACTAGAATGGTAAATTAAGAAGCAAAATGATACTCAAGCCAAGGTCCCTCGGAAAAAGTGTGTGCATTGGCATTAGGTGTATGTCCTTCACAAAAGGGAATGGGGTGAGAGGGGAAATGCTAGCATAGCATGGAGTGAAGGAAGGAGGGGGCTCGTATGCTTCCTTGAAATTACTATTTTAACTTTCTTATTTGAAGCAAAGAATCAAAATGATGTGATATCCCATCTTTTACCCTAATTTGCTCATGGCTCTCTTTCTTACTTATCCTTGTGACTTTTCAAGCTATGATATTTCTCTTACTGACATGCTGACCTCATTATATTCTTTCAGCTTGTGATGGTTGTTGATGCAAGGGACCCTCTTTTTTATCGCTGTCCTGATCTTGAGGTAATATAATTTTTCTCTTGAGCAGAATATGCATTCTAAAGCCACTTGAGGTAGACGGAGCTTTGCAAATTTGAGGTCTGGTGATAAATTAATGAATAATCTATAAAATAAATTTAATTATTTGTTAAAGAGGAGGTGGAAGAGAATTTATTAATATGGTACGGCTCCTTGATGCTAGAATGAGAACTCTCTTGAAATTTTGAATGATAAAAGAAGTTAAGAGTCAATTGAAATGATAACTAACTAATTCAATTTAACTATACTTGGAAAGTAGATGTGAAAAGTTATCATTTATCCAAAAAAAATGTAGAATGTTGATCATGTTGTATTCCCTTTTCATACTTTCCTTCTTTTTATTTATCAATTTTTCTACTACTTACTTGGATGATGATTACATGGGTTTCTGACAAATTTGTTTCAATGTAGGAATATGCTAAAGAGATCGACAAGCACAAGAGAACATTGCTTCTTGTAAACAAGGCAGATCTTCTGCCAGTTTCTATTAGGTTAGTTTCAACTGTATCATTTTCTCATCTGCTATGGTTCGATTCCAATTTTTCCACCGTTTATGGTTCTTATTGCTTCTGTTCTATGTAGGGAAAATGGGCAAAATTTCCGCTCTCATGAGATTCTCTTTGTATTCTGGTCTGCTAAAGCTGCTACTGCTGAATTAGAAGGAAAACTGCTTACCGACCAATGGAAGATTCAAAATAGCATGCAAAAGAGTAATGATCCCGAAACAAAAATATATGGTAGAGATAAGCTCTTGGCACGTTTGCAGTCCGAGGCAGAAGGAATTGTCAAGATGAGGAAATCAGGCTCTAGTACCTCTAGGTCTTCTGATATTCATTCTCCTAGAGGCAATGGTGAAGGAACTTCAGCACCAAAAGTGTGATGGTGGGATTTGTGGGGTATCCTAATGTTGGGAAAAGTTCAACTATAAATGCTTTGGTTGGCCAGAAACGTACAGGCGTCACCTCCACTCCTGGGAAGACGAAGCATTTCCAGACATTAATAATTTCCGATGAACTGACTCTATGCGATTGTCCTGGTTTGGTCTTTCCATCCTTCTCAAGCTCGAGATATGAGATGATTGCTTCAGGGGTGTTGCCAATTGACAGGATGACACAGCACAGGGAGGCTGTGCAAGTTGTTGCTAATAGGGTCAAAAGGCACATTATCGAGGATGTATACAAGATTAAGTTACCAAAACCCAAACCATATGAATCGCAGTCTCGGCCGCCTCTGGCCTCGGAGTTTTTGAGAGCTTACTGTGCTTCACGTGGGTATGTTGCCTCTAGTGGATTACCTGATGAAACCAGGGCGGCCCGCCAAATTTTAAAAGATTACATTGATGGAAAACTGCCTCACTATGAAACACCACCAGATATGTCTGATGAAGATGGAGGGGAAGATGACGGGAAGCCGAGCTCGACTGAAGTTCACGAATCAGATCCATCTGATGTTGAAGAATCATTGGAAAATGGAATCGAAACTACACCTGTGTCGGAGCATGTGCTAGATGATCTTAGCTCATTTGACTTGGCTAATGGACTTGCTTCCAAGAAGGCGACGGTTAAAAAATCAAATGCATCCCATAAGCACCACAAAAAGCCTCAACGGAAGAAGGATCGGTCATGGAGAGTTGGGAATGATAATGACGATGGAATGCCGGTAGTCCGGGTCTTCCAGAAGCCGGTGAATTCGGGTCCTCTTGATGGTCAATGAGGCATCATTAGATGAAGTACGAGAAATATAAAGCCGTATGCTGCTTCTCCCATGGATATTATAAAGCTGTCCTTTTGTTTTGACATTTGGCTGTTAATTAATGTCTTGTTATGAAAATCCGAATACATTTTTA
Source organism: Hibiscus syriacus (assembly GCF_006381635.1). Classification (NCBI taxonomy): domain Eukaryota; kingdom Viridiplantae; phylum Streptophyta; class Magnoliopsida; order Malvales; family Malvaceae; genus Hibiscus; species Hibiscus syriacus. The sequence continues at coordinate 994,826 of NW_024062067.1, read as the reverse complement.
GTTTTTCAATTCTTTTCTTTAGTCAGACTAAAAAGAAAATATATTTTATTTATTTTCTTTTCAGAATGCTAAGTGCATAATAATTAAAATTCTGTTCTGAAAAAAAGAGTAGCAATGATATGTATGTATATATTTATCCCAGCTAGGGATGGCAATGGGTCGGGTCGGGTCGGGTTTTTGGGCCACTCGACCCGACCCGAGAAGAAAGGGTTCTCCACCCGTGACCCGATCCGACCCGACAAAATTAATGTTTCACCCGACCCGAATATTTGACTTAGAAACCCGACCCGAAATAAAAAAAAAATTTAATTCAATGAAAACAGTGACTTAATTGAAAAAAATTATATATGGAGGGATATTATTGTAATTATCCCTAAATATATAAGATAAAATTATATATATATTTTAGGTCGGGTCGGGTCGGATTTTTTTACCCTAAACCCGACCTGACCCGACCCGAACAATACATTTAAAAAAAAAACCGACCCGACCTCGAAATTTTTTTAAAAAAATCCGACCCGATCGGGTCGGATCGAATCGGAACCCGTCGGATTCGGATTTAGTTGCCATCCCTAATCCCAGCAAGTATTATCTGGTTGACATGCATTTGTCACGTGGCATTGTCGACTTTTCGTTCCACTTCGCCTGGACACTATCAACTTTCATATTAATAGCTAAAATAAATAAAGAGAGAGAAAACTATAATTATCTAATTAAAATTAGGGCTGCTCAATCAGGCGATATGATTAACGATCGGATCAAATTAACTAAAGTTTATTAATTAAAATTTTATTTCTTTTAATAATTAATCGAATCGATTTTTTTTGAAATTTTTTAACTAAACCAAACAGAGTTTGATTAATTCGGTTGCTTTTTTAATTAATTGAAATTTATAAATTATATATGTATTTAATATTTTCGATTGATTTGATCGATTGATTCAGTTAAAATCGAAGTTTGAATACTCTTAAAACTAAGTAGTATACAAATAATATATATAATACATTAAAAGTTTTAATATTTTTGGTTAATCGATTTCAAATTGAATTAACAGATAATCGAAATTTGAAAAAAAAATTAATTGTTAACTGATCAAACTTAAAATCAATCGACTGATTAAATAAAAAAAAACTTCAGTTTCATTAGTTATTTTGCTTAAAATCGAAATTTGGATACCCCTAATTAAAACGCATGAATCCTTTCATTTTAAATTTTCATTAATTATTTCGTTTTATTTGAAATTCATATAATGTACTAATACAATAAGAACACATTAAATTAATAATTAGTAAAATAATATAATATAATATAATACTGTGAAAAAAAATATACTAATATCTTTGCGAAAGCCAGCATTTCCATATGTTTCTGTCAGGCCAAGCGGATGCTTTTCCCACGCGCCTTTTGTCAGCCCCACTTTGGACATATAGGAAATTACTCTATGATCCTTGAGAGTTAGCGTCGAGCAGGGATTGCTTAGTCTTTTTACTCTATTATTTTACGGATGAGTTTAAATTAAACTAGGAACAAGTTTCTTTATTTGCACGAACTAAACGATATCATTGATTAATGAATTGTTATTATTTTTTAAGGTTTTAAGTTAGAACACCACATATATAAGGGTATATGAACATTTAATGTCAAATAATCGAGAGTCTATGAACATATATTGTATTGTAATCAACCAGACTAATAAAAAAAGAACTTAATGCATATTTTACCTTGAATTTAGTTTTAATTATGTAGGAGGTATTTTTTTCAGAAATATTTGATACTTTAAATTTAGAAATTATTATATATTAATTTCAAATTTTAATTTTATTGAAAATTATGATTTATTACTTTTAGCTAATCATTAGACACCGCATGCTTTAAAAATACCCTTTAAAATTTAACTCTATTACTTTTTTATTATTATATTACCTCCAGCTAATCAATGAAGTCATTTATCCTTTAAAATTAATAACTCATATTCAGACTTATTTTTATTAAATAAAAACAAAAAATATTTTATTTAGTTAATAATTTTACAATTCATTTCCCTGTAATCCTAAAGCTCTCATCTTCCAAACTTTTTTCTGTAAATTACAATTCATCTTTAATTACAAAAACATCTCAATTTAAGATAATTATTCGAAAATAAAAGATTAAAGATAGACCGTCATCTATAGAAAAAAGTTGAAAGGAAATAAAATTTGAAATTATACAAAAATGAGTTACCATTAACCTAGTGAGTGATTTTAATAATTTAAAAATATTATTTATTTTTAAAGTTTTGAATTCGAACAATTATATATGTAAAATGTATGTATATGAGTATCGTGATTTTAATAATTAAAAATATTATTTATCTTTAAAATTTTAAATTTAAACAATTATATGTAGGACGTATATATAGAGGTGGATAAATCACCCATAACTGTTGTCATTATGGAGGGCATTGTCCTCTAAGTAGAGTTAATATTGGACTTGATAATGCATCACGTGCTTTTCATGCAAAAAGTGAACGGGCTAGGTCCACGTGTCAAGCATGTAAGTAGTGAGACGAAATCCTTTTGAGAAAATGTTAGAGGGATCTACATTTAAAGAGAATGACTTCCTTTCTAATATCGTAAAATTAGTTTATTTATTACTTATAAACAAGGCTAAAGTATATAAATTATCTCTAGATTATAAATTATCATTTTGTTGAATCTTCTGTTTATTAAAAATAATGAAATGGTCTTATGATTATAGGAGTTACATTATTGAGTTACTCGATTATTAAAAATTATAAAACGATTAGACTATTCATTATATTTCAAACTCGTCTTTTTCCATTAAAAAATAACGATCGTCTGAGTTAAACATTAGCATGCTGATTGAGATACGATAGTCGTTTAAGATTATGAAATCAGAATTTATTATATCTCAGTCAGCAAATTAATGTTTAACTTAATCTATCGTAAATTTTCTAACAAAAGAAGACAAATATGAAACATATAAATAGTTAAATGACTATTTTATCACTTTTAATAGTTGAAACTCAATAAAACAAAATTTTATAATCAAAATTATCATTTTATAAATTTTAATAGTCAAAATTTAATAAAATAACCTCATGTATTCATAGACCATGTATGCACTTAACCCTTGTTGCAAAGTCATAGCATTGAGAATCTAATCTATAGGAGTACTAAAATTCAAAACAATAAATACTCCTGAAATTATTTTCAGTGTGGAAATCTACTTCCACGTGTCGCCTGTCTACCCTTGCGCGTGACAATCAGGGAACCTTGCGTCTGGTTTTGGAATTCCTCCCATTACAAGTGGCAAAAGGCTCGCCTCCTTGCAAATAGGAATCGGTCTTCGCCGTTACTATTTAAACCCCTTTCCGTTAACCCTTCCGCCGTCATTCTCCTCTCGAAGACGGCGCCCCACTCCACTCATTTCATACGTCCCTGTACCGGCTGCTCCGGTATAAAAAAATAAAACAATTCAATAAAAAAAATCAACTTTATTTTTACGAAAAAAGAACCAGAGAGAGAGGGGCTTACATAACACAAGCACATCTGTAGAGAGAGAAATTAGATCATTCTTTTGCCTCTCTTTTTTGTTGTTAAAAAAGCTTTGAGACTGTTTCTTTCTTTCTTTCTCCCCCCAATAAAAAAACCAATTTTCCCTCTTTCCTGGAAATTAAAGTATTTCTTTCCCGGGAAGTGATAGTGGAACTTTCCGACGAGGTGGTGTTAATTCAGGATCTGAGCTAGGGTTTCCGAAAATGTTGATCGGAAATTCGAAATTGCTTTGATTTTAGGTGGCTGATCCTGATTTGCCTCGATTGAGGGTTTTGTGACTTTGAATTTTGTTTTAGCTTTTTTTTTCATCTTCCAGTATTCATCAATCATTTAAGGAGGAAGACCCTTGATTTCACGAGGGAGCAGAAGGTGTTTATGCTTGCGAGCGAGTGAAAGCCTTTGGGAACTAGGGCTTTCTCTTCGTCGGCTTACAATTGCATGTCTTTTGCATACTACTTCATTGACATTCTTCTATTAAGTAGCAGTAAGTAAGCAGTAAAATTACAAGCTCAAGCTTACACTGTCAATGAAAGAGCTTTAGCATTAAGGAAAAATACGCTGCCTGCTTTATCTACGATTTTGTTGAACCTAGGGCTTAATTTTGAAAACGGTAAAGAAATGGATGTGGATTCGTCGATGGTGTCAGAGACCGTGCACGATCAGAACCACGACGGAGCTTCTCTATCTTCGCCGCCTATGGAGAAGGAGCAAGAGCAAGAGCAGCAAAACCAGCAATTAGAGAACCAGACTTCACCACCGGCATCCGTCAGATCTGCGCCCTCTTCGGAGCAACAGACTGCATCTACCCCACTCGCTATTCAAGGACAGCAGCAAATGCCGGTGGCTGGGCCAAGGTGGGCGCCCACTTATTCGGTGGTTAATGCGATTATAGAGAAGAAAGAAGACGGGCCAGGCCCTAGGTGTGGGCATACCCTAACAGCAGTGTCAGCTGTGGGGGAAGAAGGGACGCCTGGGTATATTGGGCCCAGGTTGATTCTATTTGGTGGCGCTACGGCCCTGGAAGGGAATTCTGCTGCTTCTGGGACTCCATCGTCGGCCGGAAGTGCTGGCATCAGTAAGTAATTTTCATTTTCATTTGATGTTTAGAAACCCTTAAAAAATTATTGTGGTAGATGCAGAGAAATTTTGCTATAGCCTATAGGTGTCCATATATGTATGAGAACCTTAGTTAAGTGGATTTACGATGCGTATTCTTTAAACCCAGCAATTATTGCTTAAGCAGTTCATATTTAGCGAGAAGCCCCAATTTAATGCAATTATGATAGGGTAACTTACTTCCAGTTGCCGTCCCTATTTATTGGATCAGCAAGAAGTTTCTTTATTTTTATCTTTTGAAAGAAAACTGTAAAGGGATAAGGAGGTGGCACTGCAAGTAGAAGTCTGCTTTTGGGTTTAGGGTCTGTAGCTTGGAATTCTCTGGGTTTTGTACAATTCAAAATGCATATGATTTTTTTCGTAAGGAATGCTAGAATTCTATAAGTGAAATATATTCCCTTCCTTCTTCATTCTTGTATGAAATTGATGTTTTTATAATTATTATGGTGCTATGGAACATGAATACAATTTTTGTATGCTCCACCATCCTCCTTTTTCCCGCCATGCCAGCTCCCAAGACCCTTTAAAGATGTTTTCTGGTCCTAATTTGGACTCTGATATTCCTTAGATATCTTACCTTATTTCCAAGTTAAAAACTAGCAACATGATTGTTTCTGCTTACAGTTTTAAATATCCTTGTTTTGCTTCAAATTGCAAATAATATATGCTTTATTCAAAAAACAATATGCCTATATCTTCCTGCTGTTATAATTGTTGTTCCTATTTTTTTTTTCTTTTGAAATATTCATGCTCCTATAACTAAGAAAACATAATCTCTTCTTTCTTTTCAAATAATCATGATCTAGTGCATCCACCTAGGGTTATCGGAGTTCAACACATCAGACTTCATTTTTGTTTTTTAGAATGTATAAAATTGCTGATGCTTTGATCGGTTTTCAAGTAATAATGAATGATTAGGATCTTTTTTTGACTTGATACGAATTCAGGTCCCCTTGCAAATCTGTTTGTAGCGTATGGCATATCAAGGATACTTGTTGTTGCCCCTTTGCCTCTCTTAACAAATAATTCTTTAGAATTTTTCTCTTTTTTGTTGGATGACAAATGGCTGTCCCTTTTTTCCCATATGTATGGGGTAAGGGGGAGGTAAGATAGTAGGCTGCCCCCAACACCAAGTTGAGAGCAGCTTCCGTAGGAGACCTCCAAATTATGAAATGCCCTCCGTGGGACTTGATCCCACGACCTCAAGGTTTAGAACCTTGTGCTCTACCAACTGAGCTGGATGACAGTATACTCTAAACTTCTTTTTGTTTGAATTAAATTTCAGGACTAGCAGGTGCCACTGCTGACGTGCATTGTTATGATGTGTTAACTAATAAATGGTCTAGGTAAGCCTAGGACTGAGGGTTCATTGCTGCCATTTTGCGTTCCTGATATCTACTTGACTCATTATTTAATTAATCTCACAGGATCACGCCATTTGGAGAGCCACCTACGCCAAGGGCAGCCCATGTGGCAACTGCTGTGGGAACTATGGTCGTTATTCAGGTTAGAGCAGTGTAATTTATCATTATTTTATTTTATTTTTTCTCTGTTTACAATTGTCATTATTTAGTGGAGTTTCTTCCCTCTGCAGTTAGTAATTCCTAACATGAAGCTTTTATTTTGATTTAGGGTGGAATTGGTCCGGCTGGTTTGTCTGCCGAGGATCTTCACGTTCTTGACCTCACACAGCAGCGACCACGGATGCATAGGTTTGGCCTTGAAGGATGCATGTTAGACCTTATTTATACTGTGAAGGTTGGTTATTAATGACTTCTCATTGTACTTCAGGGTGGTTGTTCAAGGCCCTGGACCAGGGCCTCGTTATGGACATGTGATGGCTTTGGTGGGGCAAAGGTATCTCATGGCTATTGGTGGAAATGATGGTAAGTAGTTTGTTATTCTGTTTTTTTCTTGCGTGCATTTTCTTAAAATTATCATGGAAGTTTCATTTTGTTTTTATTTACCATGTATTTATATTTTCAAATGGACTTTCACGAACAATGTGCATCATTTCTAGGAAAACGACCTTTGGCTGATGTATGGGCGCTAGATACTGCTGCCAAGCCTTATGAATGGCGTAAATTGGAACCTGAAGGGGAAGGTCCACCACCATGCATGTAATCTCTCTCTCTCTCTCTCTCACTCTCACACACACACACACACACACACACACGTGCATACATGCACACACAAAAGTGATGCTGTAGTGTGCCAAAACAACCTTAAATTATATGGTCTGTTCTATTTTTATAGTTTTGGTCTCTTAGAAGCTGTATGCATTCGATGAACCAAAATGATACCATGTTTATTGCTATGCCTATCTTTTAACTTTGATGTGGTTGGACATGATGACTACTAATGTATCTATATTTATTTCCTCAGTGTTTTGGTATTTTATTATTTTTTTCATAATGTTGTATGTTAAAGCTCATAGTCTTGCTTCCGCTTTCAGACAGAAACAATGATACCAAGCTCACATCAATATGATTATTGTTGCTGTTGTGTTGTTTTTAATTTTGTTGATGATTTAGCTGGGTGATTGCAGAGTAATTCCTTGTTGACAATTTCTGTTTAAATAGGTACGCGACTGCGAGTGCACGATCAGATGGTCTCCTGCTTCTCTGTGGAGGGAGGGATGCTAACAGTGTGGTGAGTTGAGAAGTCTGCACTGCTTGGTGTCTAGATTTAGTAAATGTATAGCCTAATATATATGATTCTCTGAACAATACAGCATAAGATTACATAATCTTTGGTTTTCACTGCCATTTATTATTGCTATGGGGCAGGTTTCCTTGTTCAGTTGGGGTAAAGTTTCTATACATCTTTGCAAATGTTCACACTGATTTTAAATATATTTTGTGTAGATAGGAGAAAATATATTCTAATGAATTCTGAATAATTTGAAAATAATAGCAACGTAGACATTTTAAAGATTGATCTGAGATGCTTGTAAACGGTGTCATCATTTTTTGTTCTTTTTGTACCATTAGATTTTCTCATCTGTTCGCTCTTGATGTTTTCCTTTTTCTCAGCCATTGGCAAGTGCTTATGGACTTGCTAAACACAGGGATGGTCGATGGGAGTGGGCAATTGCTCCAGGTGTCTCACCATCACCAAGATATCAACATGCTGCTGTGAGTTTTTCTTTTGTTCCTTGTGTTCATGTTTCAATAATTAGCTCGACCCATGACTTCTTCGAGTTAGATGTATTACATATACATGCTATGTTTATAGGTCTTTGTCAATGCCAGACTCCATGTTTCTGGTGGGGCACTTGGCGGTGGACGCATGGTTGAAGACTCGTCAAGTGTTGCAGGTGCTTGGTCTTGGTTTTTTTCCGTGTTTTGACTTCTTTATTTCATGATGTAACATCCTTGTGGCTTTACTGGTAAACAGCAAATATTAGTTTGTAAAATCTTAAGGTTTAAACTATATTTCTTGGACTCTTTCGTTTTTATTGAAGTAGTCAAATTTGAAACTCCTATCTGGCGTATGGATACGGGGATATGACCTCCAAATACTTGGAAAAACTTAGAAACATCTAACCAAACTCACATTGGATGCGTACCCATATTTGACACTTGCACCCAAGTCCGCGTTACATAGGGTTTAAAAGTCTGTTATGAACTTCCCCAAATGCAGGTTGCTCTTTCTTCTGGTATAAAAAGATGCTAGGTAGTACATAAAGTAGGGAACAACCTTCCTAGCACTCAAAGCTGTCCACCCACTCTGATCTCAGTTTTCTTCAATTGTGTAGCTTGAGTTTTCCTGCTGTTCCTTTTGTTTTGTCTCTCTCTTCCACTTTCTGTTAGAAGTTGCATATGAGTTCATTAGCATTTTCATATTATGACCAACATACCAAAATTATCATTGCTGTTTGATATCTAGATAATCTTTTATCTGAAAGTTGCTAGACTTAATTTTTGCCTGAAGGCTTTATTACCTGAAATCAAGCACTATAAATTTCTGGGAGTTAGTTAAATTTATAGCAAAGAGCAGGCAATGTTTTTAGTTTATTGTATCATAGGAATATGGTAACTGATATTGATATTACATGTTATCAGTGAAGCACTATTTGTATAAATCTACTAGTTTCTAACTTATTCCCATTTCTGATAGTGTTGGATACTGCTGCGGGAGTGTGGTGTGATACAAAATCTGTTGTTACTAGTCCAAGGACAGGTAGATACAGTGCAGATGCTGCTGGTGGAGATGCCTCAGTTGAGTTGACAAGGCGTTGCAGACATGCTGCTGCAGCTGTTGGTGACTTAATATTTATTTATGGTGGTTTACGTGGTGGTAAGATAGCCTTTTCTTCTAAAACATGTATTCAAAATCTTGTTCTAGTTTCAGTATGGAGTTCAGATAACAATTAGATTTATATGTCATTATCTATTATATACGTAATTATACTTTCTCTTTATAACTGCATTTGCTGATAAACCTATAGTCTTGACAAGGCCTTTCTTCTAACCCACTTTGTGAGATTAAATTCTGGATGTTGACATTGTTGAAGAATGATTTTTTTTTTGGTTCTTTGTGCATTGTCCCAACATGAAATGCATTCTTCTATTTTCTCATATATAACATTAAGTTGTAAGAGAGGCTACAGAAGTTTTAAATTTCACTCCATCTTGTGTGTTGGGAATTAGAGAAGTTTGTTTCTTTAAAATGTTTGTTTTCATGAAACCTGAGTTCTTTCCACATATCATGAGTTTGAGCTGCAGCTATTTATTGGTGCTTAGTCTTTTATTCATAAGAATCTTATTTGGTAATACTAGTATATGTTATTTATTCTGTAGGGGTGTTGCTTGATGACTTGCTTGTTGCTGAAGACATGGCTGCTGCGGAGACAACAACAGCAGCTTCACATGCTGCAGCTGCTGCTTCTGATGTGCATGCAGGGCAGTTACCTGGAAGGTATGGATTTGGTGGTGAAATAGAAAAGCAAACAATGCCTGAAGCAGCTCCTGATGGAGCAGTTGTGCTGGGAACTCCAGTTGCTCCTCCTGTAAATGGGGATATGTATACTGACATAAGTACTGTGAATGTCACGCTTCAAGGATCCAGGTAAGAGAGAACTGTAATTGTATTTATTTATTGGCTATCAAATGCTTAAGCCTCCTCAACTGATCCAAGGAGCTGCTACAATGTGGTTTATCTTGTAGAAGAATGAGCAAAGGCGTTGAGTATTTGGTTGAGGCAGCAGCTGCTGAAGCTGAGGCCATTAGTGCCACACTGGCTGCTGCCAAGGCACGACAAGTTAATGGAGAAGTTGAACTTCCCGATAGGGATCGATGGGAAGAGGCTACACCTAGTGGAAAACAGATGTCTACCTTGATTAAAATGCCTGATTCTTCTGGGTCAAATGATGTTACTCCAGCTGGAGTTCGGCTTCACCATAGAGCTGTCAGTGTCAGATAGTTGGATTGAAATGATACTGTTTTTAAGTCAATTTGGTATTCTTTGTTATCTATGACTTTGTGACTAATGTTTCCATTATGCAATAGGTTGTTGTAGCCGCAGAGACTGGTGGAGCTTTAGGTGGGATGGTCAGACAGCTTTCTATTGATCAATTTGAAAACAAGGGCAGGCGGGTTGGCTATGGGACTCCTGAGAGTGCAACTGCAGCAAGGACACTATTAGATAGGCAGATGTCAATGAACAGTGTCCCAAAAAAGGTACTAATAAGTAATAACATTTTTTTGTGTGTCATAAAGCAAGACCTGTGTTTTAGAGGTAATTGCTGATGTGTCTACAAATAAAAAAGGAAGAGTTGGAATAGCAATAGCAGGATCTTTCAATTTGAATGGTTAACTTTATGGATTAAGATATTGTTGTAAAATTTTCTTCATTTCTATGAGATTAATTTTAGTTAATCTGAGTTAAGATGGATCTTTTCTTTTTATGACAATTGATAAATTTAGGAGAGTAATATATTTTTGAACTCTCAATTAAAGGTGATAGAGTTCTACCTTATTCTATATTTTTGGGTTCACATTTAGTACCCTCATATGTATATATGCTCTTTATGTTCCTAAGGTTATTATTTCCCTTGATACAGTCTTGATTTACAGCAGGAGCTATACAACTCAAAGCAGTGAAAGAAATCTCATTGGCTTCTTAATCAACTTAGCTTAAATTCTGATATAAAAGGAAAGGGAAAGAAAAAGCTTGTTTTCCTTGTGATTATTTGTAGGCTAGATTTCATTACCATGCTTTTAATGCATTACAAAATCTGTTTTGCAATCCTCATGAATGCACGCCAGTATTAGAAAGAAGTTGATTATCAATTTTATACAGCAGCTTGGAGAGAATTCCTCATTGAGATTTCTCTTGTTCGATTTGGGAAATCCATATTTTCTTGAATATGCAGTTTAATGATGTGATTGATAATTCTTATATATTGAACATCATGTTTCTTATGGTTAATGAAATCTTAAGGCACTCTTTTCCTCCTTCCGCTGATTAAGGAGCTTTTTTACAAGATCCTTTAATCAAGAAGGAGGTTTTTAATGAGGCCTGCAATTCCTATAAAAAAATATATTGAACATCAGTTTTGTTTCAGTTGGTTATGAGATACTGATGAATGATAGTTCTGATAGGATTTTATTTGAAGTATTCAATTAGTCTTGCATCTGCACTCCTGTTATATCTGTCAAAATGCTTCCTTGATGAACTATAATGAGGAGTCTATATGACATTTTGTCCAGGTCATAGCACATCTTTTGAAGCCTCGTGGTTGGAAACCTCCAGTTCGTCGACAGTTTTTCTTAGATTGCAATGAAATAGCAGATCTCTGTGAAAGTGGTGAACGAATATTTGCTGCCGAACCAGCTGTTTTACAGCTGAAAGCTCCTATTAAGATTTTTGGTGATCTACATGGACAATTTGGGGATCTTATGCGCCTTTTTGATGAATATGGTGCACCTTCAACAGCTGGAGACATTGCGTAAGCTTGGTTAAAATTCTTGTTTCCTAAAGGCTCTTTACTGTCGATGTTTAAATTGACTAGGTTTTCAACTGACCTTTTTAATATCTATAACTACTGTTGTCTCTCTCTGGTGTAACCTCCATGTGCTGTATTACATCTTATTTTTAATCTTGACATTTTATTTACTTGATATTGGTTTGGTTTAAATTACTATCAGATATATCGATTATCTCTTCTTAGGAGATTATGTGGACCGGGGTCAACACAGCTTGGAGACCATTACTCTTCTGCTTGCATTGAAGGTAAATTTAGAAATTTCACGCTTTGATCATCTTCTCATGCTTGCTTTTACATACTGTTGAAGTTTGTGATGAGCCAAGATTTTCATGTAATTATGTTATGTTGCAGGTTGAGTATCCCCATAATGTGCATTTAATTCGGGGGAATCATGAGGCTGCTGATATCAATGCACTTTTGGCTTCCGGATTGAGTGTGTTGAGCGCATGGTATTGTTTCACATTGTGTTTGAAAGATGTTAGTCATGTTTTGTATAATGTTTTTCTCACAATTCTGATGGCTTTTCACAGGGTGAGAGAGATGGAATATGGGCATGGCATCGCATAAACCGTTTATTCAATTGGCTTCCTCTGGCAGCTCTAATTGAAAAAAAAATCATTTGTATGCATGGTGGCATTGGTCGGTCTATAAATCATGTGGAACAGATTGAGAATCTACACCGTCCAATTACAATGGAAGCAGGCTCGATTGTTCTTATGGATTTATTATGGTCAGAGCATGTTACGATTTGTTTGAGTCCTGAAATATAGTATTTATTGCTTTAATTTACTGATTTATTTTACTGCCATTTTATATTCTAGGTCTGATCCAACAGAAAATGATAGTGTGGAAGGGTTGCGGCCAAACGCTAGAGGCCCAGGGTTGGTTACTTTTGGGGTGCGTGTGCTACTTTAAAACCTTTTTTTAAAAAAAAACTACAACCTTTTAAGTTCTTTCTAGCTGCATTTTTCATTGATTTCAACATTTGTGGATGTATTTGCATGGCAATGTGCTTGCATATTATGGCTAGCTGTTTGATCTCTTTATTGTTCCCATGAAACTGCTTCACTTCCTTCTTTCCTCTCTCACTTTCTCACACATATACACTCACGAACAAACTGCTTTAAGGGGATGGTGATCTCTTTAAGATTCCCTTGAAAGTAATTTTTTTTTTTACTTACGATATTGTTTAAATTGCTTGCGTTCCCTGTCCCACTTGCTTGTGCAGGTCATTTCTCAGCAAAACTGTCTTTTCTGATTACTTCAATGATGATTTTGCGTTTTATGCTTATGTAAATGGTTTTAACTGTTGCAGCCTGATCGTGTTATGGAGTTCTGCAATAACAATGATCTTCAGTTAATTGTTCGTGCTCACGAGTGTGTTATGGATGGCTTTGAGCGTTTTGCCCAGGGACATTTAATCACTCTTTTCTCTGCAACCAATTACTGTGGTGTGTCCCTGATCCTTGCTTTAGTATACATGCAATTTGTCAGGTTCGGACTATTTAAGCTTTAAATTTTGTTACATGCTTGAATTTTCAGGCACTGCAAATAATGCTGGCGCAATCTTAGTTTTGGGTAGAGATCTAGTGGTAGTCCCAAAACTCATTCATCCTTTACCCCCAGCAATGTCATTGCCAGAAGCATCACCGGAACGTCATATAGAAGATACATGGATGCAGGTGCCTCCTCTTTCTCCTTGTCATTTATGTACCCTTTTACTTACTACGTGCATAGCTTCTTATACTGTTGCTTTCTTTTTTTTGTTTAACCCATGGGATCAGGAGTTGAATGCTAACAGACCTCCGACACCCACTAGAGGTCGTCCTCAGGTGGCAAATGATCAAGGCTCTCTCGCTTGGATATAATAGATCCTTCCAATTGTTTCTATATGCACATTCAGGCTCATGCTAACTCATGCTGTTCTGTATAAGAGCATGATGCCAAATACAGGCCTTTCCGAACCTGTAATCTCTCTCGTAACAAAGTTTGAAGGCTCCAACCTTGGTTTTTCGCCGGTTTTCAGCACACGGTATGCCTTGAGAGTATGAAAGATGCAAAGTTCCGTTCTTGATAGTATGATAGATACAAGTTAGAGAAGCAGATTGTGGGCGGCAGCGTAGGATTTCTTTTCGGTACGTGTTGAGCGTGCAAAATTCGGGCTTATCTTTGTAAATCAGTTGGGTGGTTTCTTCAAAAGTGTCGACTATTTTTCACATTTAGTTTTTTTTATTATTATATTTTTTACGGCTGATATATATTTTACGCCCTTTGATGTTGGTTATATGTGATGATGGGAGATAATATTAAAAAGAGAGAATATGTTGGCGTTGGCTGTATCAAGAGTTGATGGTGTTTGGTGTAATTCTTTTTATGCCTTGTACAATTATGCAATGTTTGTGGGAAGATGACAAACTACTGTTCAACCATCAAAGTTTTACAAGTTCTGCTCATCGTTTCTCTCACTTGTAAACTTAGCTGTCAGAATTCGAGGGTTTCCTTGATGCAGTAGATTTACATCATCTTAACGAATTGTTAACTTCTCCTTATTATCATACAATGATTAATACTTAATTTATTAAGCATATTTAAAAAATAAAAAAATAAATAAGATTTTTTTACTGTTTTAACCTTATGAAGAAAAAAAAATACTAAAAGTATATGTGATAGAAATTTTATTAAGTATATTTAAAAACAAAATAAATAAATAAATAAGATTTTTTTACTGTTTTAACCTTGTGAACAAAAATACTAAAAGTATATGTGATAGAAATATTACCTCTGTTACAAATGGTTTTTTTCAAAGGTAGAAATATCAATCACAAATCACGACCCCAATCTAAACATAAGACAAGCACATGTATGATTATGTGCCCAAAATTTAAAAACCATGACTCATGCTCAAACCAATTGAAAGAACAAAGAGAGACAAAAACAGACCACCAATCCATCCATAATTATATTAGCCACAAATAGGCAAAGAAAATCATACAAGATATCTACTATATATATCTCTCCCTCGGATGTTTTTTATTGGGATTTTGAAGACACAATCACCCTCCTCAAAGAGTGGATGTGGAAAAAACTAGCTAGGAGAGAACAAAAATAATATTATAGGCATGGATTTTAATCATCAGGAAGTGGCAATGCAATGAGGTGCCCAGAATAGAAGGGGTCTCCTATGTTCCTTGCAGCCTTTCGACAATGGAACTAACTCACCACCTTTAATATTCACTTTCATTTCTTGTGACTGTTGATCAAGTGACGCCTTTGACATGCCCTGATTCGGCCTCCTCCAGTAGCACTCATAAGCATTGAATGATACAACTGTACCTGCTCCTGCTCCTGCCTTCGACGGTGATATTGGAATTGGCCTACCCATCGGTGGACGTGGTGGCAATGACTGTGCTAGTGATGTTGGTGCTACTGTTGGCTTTACTTTCCCCTCCTTTTCGTCTCCGAATTTGACTATTTCATTGATATCTTTAGGCCATGTTGGGTTCCTATTTGCTAACCACATCGGCTTGTTCATCATCACGGCTAACCTATGCACAGTGATTGCTCCACTTGACAGTTTGGGAGCCTGCTCAATCTCATAACATCTATCTTCACTTTCCTCTTCTTCTTCATCAATGTCTATTTCACTTTCTTTTTCTCCGAAGCTTTCAAACTCTTCTTCTAACTCTTCCACTTCCATTACTTCTTCTTCAGCACCATTGGTATTCGCGAAAGTGAGGACAAGGCGACCGTCTTGGCGTTGAGCAAGAAAGTTGTTCAAACAAGGCATCGAAACAGCTTCAATGACCAATTTTCCATTATCACGACGAGTCTTCAACCGCCTCGATGCTCCGTCTTTGGCCGAAAGGGAAGAGATTGGCGGAGGAAATGAAGGGTTTGGCGATTTCTTCCCAACATCGTAATGTTTCGGAATTATTTCCGCCTTTTCACCATCGAAACAAGGCGTAACCGTGGGTGCCACTGGTTCTTGCTTTTGGTGTAGCAGTTGTTGATCCTCTTGTTCATCTTCCTCCATGTCACCGGTTTCCGAAGAGAACCCATCGGAGCCGGTTTCGGAACCAAGGCTCTCGGTACAAATTTCAAGGCTTTTCTCGCTTAAACAGCTACCGGATCGCTTCACAAGAGGGTGAATATAAGGCGGGGAAGAGTTCGAAGTCTCTTCCACTGGCTTTTGTGATACGATGGAGCTCCATACATCGAACTTACCTTGATTTTCAACTTCCTTCTTCTTTTGTTGAATGGAAGCCCAGACATCGAATTGACTCGGCGCCTCATCATCGTCTTCCCCTTCTTCGAATGATGAAGAAACAGGGAATTCCTGGGATGAAGGACTCTTTTTCAGGGGAGACATTAACCCTTGTTGTGTCAAAGACATATCGGCCGACAAAGTTCTTCTAAGCGAAGTACCTTTGGCCGCCGGTGTGTCGGAATCCGATACGAGAATGGAGACTATACCCTGCTTCTTGGCATCCATGGCCTCTTCAAGTGAAGATAATAGAAGGGTGCTGCAAAGTGATTAACACAAATTTATCTGTCACAGTTGAAAGAAACAAAACAAAAGAGCTTAGGAAATAGGTATAGCTAAACAACAAATAACAAGTTACTAAGAAACATGCATGCATGTTGCTTATAAGCTGTATGTATAGATAATCATAAGGGGAAAATGGATTAGAAACGAATTTACCTTATTGTTAATAACAGCAAATATGTAGCAGCAATAGCATCCAGCAGAGGTCAGCCCTCTGGGGGGACTGCTTTTGCTTGAATTTTTGTGTTGATGTAAATCAGATCATGGGTTTGATTGATGGAGCAATGCAATGGTGGGGGTATTTGTAGGAGGCTTTGGAATCATGTCCATTGGTCCCCATCATCCACACACTCCACCACTGCTTTTTCCCCCTTAAAAAAATGGGTGATTTTAAAATTAAAAGATACTAAGAATATAGTGTTGAAAGTTAATTCGGAATCATGTTCTAGTGACGAGTTTTAAAAAATATGATAAATAATTGGAAATCGTCTTGTTTTATAAAATATAATAAATAATTAAAATTCGTCATGAGGGTACAACGATATCCATACAATTTTTAAGTCCACGTGACAAGTTAAATTTTTTAATATTTTATGATATTTATCATGAAGGTACGACGAATTCCACGTATACTATAACAAATATCCTAAATGTCAAAATAAATTTTTAATACCTGCATTTTTCAAAATTTTATTTCCCGTCCATAATATTTCTAAAATTTAAGTTAAAAAGTTGTGTTAAGTTATGAAATGTTAAATACTTTTATTACACTCTGTCTTTATACCAGTGCACACAGACTTACCGAAATAGTAAGTTGTTGAGATTTATTAATTAGTTGATTGATTAAAAGTGTTTGTATTGTTTTATTTTGTGTGCATTTGAACTTAATATTTATTTTTGAAATGTAATATCTCCACTTAATAAAAAACGTTTTCTCAAAAATAATAAATAAAAACTTAATATTTTCGACATTACTCTTTTAGATATTTATATTACAACAATTAAAAAAATTCATTACATGAAACGTATCAAATGGTTAATGGATCGACCCACCTATTAGACACGGTTTTGAGCAACGGTGCTTGAGCATGACGGTTGAGAATGAGTGGTTGGAGTAGGGTAATAATGATTAAGAAATACGACCTCGAAGTAGTTTGGAGGACGGAATCGGATTATGGTAGCGACCCCAGTCTAATCACCACAACACACAACCTTTTCTTTTCTTCCTCTTCTTTTATTTTTAATTTTTTTGAAAATCCACATGATTTTCATAGATTGAAGTCAAATCATTCTCCTTTTTAGATGGGATCGAATCGAGTTAAATAAATTTTTTAAATTTTAAATTTTTATTTTATAATTTAAATTTTATTTAAATATTTTTATTCGAGTTTGTGAAATTTGAGTCGATTTGAGTTATTTAAATTTCTATTTAAATTTAATTATAAATATTTTAATATTATGAAACTACGTGATTTTAATTTAAACAATTTTCTATAATATATATATATATATATATATATATATATATATATATATACTTCTTCAAAAAAAATTCATGTGTCTTTTTTTTCCCCTAGCAGCTCTCTCCACCCCTCTTTTTTCTTAAGAGTTTGTATTATTTTTTATAAATCAAATCAATTTTTTCTTCTTTGATTTTATTTAGTCGACAGTGATATCGATTTTGATGCTAGATTTCGATCATCGGTTCTCTTCTCTTTTAGTTTCTTTTTTAAATTTTAATAAGAACAATTTTATCTTTGTGACACATTTTTCGTCTTCTTTCTCGGTTATTTGTCCGTTCTTTTTATTTTATGTTTTCATGGTTGGATTTGACGATGTCACAATTGATCAAGATGACGTTTATTTGTAATCCTATTGATCTTCCCTGCTATGGACCCTCAGATTGAATTTGGATACGTGATTTTACGATCGTGGATAGTTTCTCACGACTCTCGACTTTGATTTACAGTTCTCTGTGATCGTTCAATAGCTTAATCTCATTCTATGGTTCATTTACCAATTCATTCAGATTTATTTGTATCTATTTTTTGTTCAATTCTTTTGGTTGGGTTTTTAACCTTTTCCATGTTTGGTCCTTATATGATCTAAAGTGCCTAGTTTCAATGTTATAGGAAATTGTTCAAATTATGTATTTAGTTTACGATGATAGTTATAAACTCTTATTGTGATTTTGGATATTTTCATTTTTCATAAAATTATCGGCTTCTATTAAAAAAAATAAACATATGTGATATACATATGTTACGCAAAGTTGATAGACTTAACTCAAACTTGAAAATCAATCCACTAATGAGTTAATTGTGTCCTTAAAGTATGTCACTCATTTTAAAATGGTCTCTAAACTTTTAAATGTTCCAATTTCATCCCCAAACTATGACCTTCACTCTAAATTGGTCCTCAAACTTTTTGAACATTCTAATTTCATCTGTTGATGTATATACTGATCACATCCTTTGTTAATAAAACATTAGGTCAAGTTATATTATTATACGTTAAAAATAGAATTTAGGCTAAACTATAGTTGAAACAAATTACATATTTTGATGGATTTGGGGATGAAATTAGAAAATTCAAATGTTTGGGGACCAATTTAGAAAGAGAGTAATAGTTTAGGGATAAAATTAGAATATTCAAAAGTTTAAGAACTAATTTAAAATAAGAAGTTTACTTTGGGGACATATGATACAATTAATTCATATTAAATCCTAAAACTTTAACTCTAAATCTTAGATAAGATATATGATCATAAAATTGGCCGAATAATCCTTTGAATTTTTTTTTCATATAAGGGATTATAAATATAATTTTCTCATTCAGGATGAAAGTTACAATAATTCGCATGAAAAATGTCTGAAAGACATGATGACTTCTTTAAGCTGCATGTGTGCCTGACTTTGTCTTCTCATGAATCTTTCAAAAGTCGTCGAGTATTGTAAGCGTTTTTCAAAAATCGTCGACTCTTCTAAACGTCTTTCAAAAATCGTCAAATCTTTTAGACGTCTTCCATACAATATTGTAATATTCACTCTAGATGAAAAATTAATTTTCTTAACATCTTATATGAAAAAAATATTTTTTCCCAAAATATTATTTGATCAATTTTACTAATATATGAAGATATTTTAACCCTTCTATGATTTTTTTTCATGGTCATTATATGAAACAAATTATATTAACCCTTCCACAAATAATCCGTATAAAAATATTAAAGTGTATATATATATATATATATATATATATATATATATATATATATATATATATATATATATATATATATATAATTACCCCAAAATAAAACATATAATAAATTAGCAGATGCCAACTAGCAACAACTGGATGAACAAATTCCAAGCTGACTGAGTGACGCAGGGAATCGGAGCTTGTAAATAAAAATAACTGGAAGTACGTACTAAATTTACTATTCCTATTAATATGTTATACTAATTAATTATTATTCCTCCAAAATGCGGATTAATTAAGGTTTAATATTATTTTACCATTTTTTATGTCTAAAGTCAAAACCCAACTTTTTCTAAATAACTTAAAATAAAAAAAAGGTGCATTCGTCTCGAGTGTCTTATAAGTTTGAAAACCTTGTAAAAGTAGGATTTGCAGGCATTATTATAATTAATTATCACTTATTATAATTAGCAGTACTTTTGTTAATAAAAAAAATGCCGGAGACCATGTATTATGGAAAAGTGAGCATTAGGTTCGTCCACCTAATAATAGTAGTGACGTACGTGTTTATCTTAAAATTTAATTTTTTTAAATATTTTTTTATCTAATTAATTGTGTTTATTTTAAAATTTTATTTTTGTCCACTATGTATAAAAAATTTACATTTATATCCACCTTCTACAATATTTTTAAATCCATCGTTACCTCCAAACATAAGCTTTATTATTATTATTTTCAATTTAATTTAATATTTTTCCCTATTACTGGCCTAATATTTTTTCCTATAAAAGGAATGCGATTCATTTAAAAGCTGACATATTTGGCGTTCAATTCTTTAAATATATATTACGCATTGTGAATTTTGATACCTTCGTAAATTCAATTAATCCAAATTTAAATCATATGTTAATAAAAGTTATATTTTCTAAATTCTATTTAATTTGATTGAAAAAATATCCATATTTTTCTAAATCCATTTACGTTTATACAAATAATGATTGAATTGACTTTAAACTTCATTCTAAAAAAATGATTAACCTCTTCCGAAACTCTTCCTGCTTGTTACTTTGGGTTACCTTTTGGTCAGTTCAGAAATTCTCTTGGAGCCTAGTGGTTGAGTGAGAATAAGAATGAACAAACCTTAATTCGATTTTAATATATATATATATATTAATTTCATATTAATCGAGTCAAGTTATTTGACTCATGATGAGGTATGGCCACTATGTGTTATTAATCGATTTTTTCAGGAATCTAGTACCTCATCCCACTAGACCAACTACTTGTTGGTAACGACAAACATTTTTTGGGTTCATAGTTTTCTTGGAATTATTGGGTATTATAGGAGGTCTGTTAACTCTCCAAAGGTGTTGGATGTGATTGAATCATAACTCCAATATCAACTCTCCAAGGTATGATTGAATCACATCTTTGTATGTTCTTTACGGCTCTACCACCAATCCTTCTTAGTACGACATTTATCTAAGATGAATCACAACACAATAGGTTCGTTATTTATATAAGAGCTTTCCATCACCACTATATACTACATCTTATATCAACACTATATACATCTTACTAATGAAATAATTAACGTAATACAAAGTGATAAACATAATATTGTTAGTTAGACTATCCATTTCGATAAAAAAAAAATAAGTCTAGAATGAGAGTGAAATCTATGCTTGAGCTTGAATTGAGTAGGCATAAATTCTACTTGAACAATGGATGAATCTTTTTTTTATGATCAATTAAGGTCACAAGTTTATCTCTTGTGATGAATATCATGAATATTATGAGGTAAATGGAATATTAAAGATGTATAAAATAAGAGAATGACATTAAATTGAGAATTGGATATCATATATTATATCATAAAGGAATTTAACAAAAAGGAATAGCGAAGGAAGGAGGTGAATTCAGCGTCATTAATTTGCTTCTTCATTCTTTTCCTAAAGCTGAATGAAGTTAAACTAGTAGTGCGCCTTCGCTTTTCGAAATGTCAAGTTGCAAAATGCTTGTTCCCCTCAATTTTTTCAGCTTTATACCCTAAATCAAATTGACCAATGCTATGCGAGCAATACTTGATTTAAAAGGGAAAATTAGATTTTCTAGCCCTTGATGATTTCGTCCCTGCATTAATGGTTCAATTCTTTCATGTCCATCCTCAGTAAACATGGATGGATCAAGGAACGAGGCAGTCACGTCTTGATATTTTTAAATTCTCATATAAATTATACGTTTTCTTTGTATTTTCTATTAACAATATGTTTTCGTTCCTCAAAGATTTTATAAGTCCGTCTCCTCTAATATAGATCTTGTGTCTGTTTTTGTCGATTACAGTTAGCTTAGCTTGAGTTACCTCATTGTTTTTTCAAAACATATTCCTGGGTACAAGAACAGATTTTCTCTCTAGATATACATTATACCCTCTCTATTTACATATACGATGCATGCCATGTTGAAGAATGCTATAGACAGTATTTACTCTGGCCTATTATGTACATATATATCAATAGAATCTAGCTATGAATGATGATAATATACATAAGATTATTATTTTATATATTGTATAATTTTGTACACGATAAATAAATCAAATGATGATATAACATTTTAATTTAAATAATTTTATTTTTATTTTTTATATATACTATCATTTAGTTCATTAATAATACATAAAATCATATATCAATATATCAAATTGTTTATGAAAACAAATTGATCTCGTCCATCATTACCATTTCACACTTTTTGGTTTGGGTAGAGAGTCACAGCCGGTGAGATATTACACGTTTGCTGGTTCAAAGATATGGATGGTGCAGATGAATATCAGAAGAGAAGAAGAAGGAAGAAAATCTCCCCTCTCAGTTGTGACTAAGAATTATTTATAATGATTCTTACCTAGTTGTGTTAGGTATATGATCATTATAACTATTTGTATGCTAACACGTTAAATAGATTTGATTATCATATATTAAATTTTATTCTAGTGGATTATCTAATATGTCAAAAGTTTTATCCAGAAATCTTGTTCATATACAATAGCTGATTCAGAAACTCGTCTCCAAAGGACATAAATTCCTTAAAAACACTGGTGAACAAAAATGCTTATACATGAGTTTTGAAGAACGAAGAGGTGTTGTTCTCGGTAACACAATGTACATATATTCCTCAATGGAGCTTGATGGTTAAGTTATAGTTTCATATATGGACCCCAACAAATAAAATCCAACTCAATTATTCCTAGTGATTATGGGATGATGTGTTTACAAGGCGGTTTGGTTCCCTACCAAAGATGGAAAGGTCATTCAGATTTGGTCGTAAAGTGGAGGCTGAGAAGAGGGACAAAAGAAAAGAGAACCCTTCAATGCAAGGCTAGATTACAGATCGCAACTTAATTTAAAAAGTGGTTGGTTAAAGGAAAAACAAAAGTAAGAGCCATACTCCATTATAGAGGAGACCTACCCTGTTGAGATATAACTCTAACTGTAATGTAACAAAGAGATAAAGAGAAGATAGAAGAAATTTCTGTATTGCATTTCAATAATCTTGCATACACGATAGGAGGTTAACCAGCTCATTTATACTAGCTGATTAACAACGCCAGCTAACAACTTCTTTAACTAACTAGCAACAACTTCTTTAACTAACTAGCAACAACACTCTTAACAACTTTAGTTACAACTAACTCTCCACTAACATTTATACACTAACATTCCTCATACAATTCACATTTCCAGCCTTGGCTTTGATGAACATTCTTCATGCAATTCATATACACTAACATTCTCCGTGTGATTCACACTTTCAACTTCATCATCATCACTCAAACTTTTGGAAAAGCTGGTTAGCAAAGCAAACCCATCCTTAAGAGTCTGAGTGACCAACAGTTTCTGCCGATGACGGATAAACATCGGGGCAGATAGTGGCTTAGTGAGAGCATCAACAACCTGCTCATATGCTGGAACCTCTTGTACCTGTAAGTGGCCAGCTACTACAATTTCTCGAGCAAAGAATAAATCCAACTCAACATGTTTGAATTTTGAATGGAGAACTGGATTAGAACATATATCAATCGTGCTTGTATTGTCACACCAAAGGGTTTGTTTTCCATGAAGTGAGCACTGCAACTCCTTGAACAAAGACATAAGCCACATGATTTCTGAAGTAGCTGCGGCAACACTGCGATATTCTGCTTCAGCAGTAGATCGAGCAACCACCTGCTGTTTACGAGAACTCCAGGACACTAGATTGCCACCAAAATAGATGCAGTATCTTGATGTGGATCGTCTGTCATCCACATCAGCCCCCCAATTCGCATCAGCAAATCCCACCAATGATAGTCGAGACGAGGATGAAAACCTCAGACCATAGTCTGATGTGCCTTGTAAGTAACGTATAATTCTTTTGACTGCCTGGAAATGTGAGTCTCTAGGAGCCTGCATGAACTGACAGACACGATTAACAGCGTAGGCAATGTCTGGCCTAGTGATCACCATATATTGGAGAGTACCAACAATACTTCTGTAGTTAGCTACTTCATCAAGAAGTGTTCCGCTGACTGCAGAGAGTTTGCACTGAGTTATCATGGGAGTAGGAAACTCCTTAGCTGTTGCAAATCCAATCATTTGTAAAAAAATCAAGCACATACTTTTGTTGGTTTAGTACTAAACCATTCGAGTCATAGTGGACTTCGATGCACAGGAAGAACTTAAGGAGTCCAAGATCTTTCAAGGCAAACTTTGCATGAAGCTTGTTTATAATAGTTTGTACTTCACTCGCACAACTTCCTGTTAAAATAATATCATCTACAAAGACCAGTAGATAAATCATACCAGCACTGGTTCTGCGAACGAACAATGAAGCATCTGATCTTGATACATCAAAACCTTCTGAGATCAAGTACCCTTTGAGGCTCTCAAACCATGCTCGGGGTGCCTGTTTCAGGCCATTATTGTTTTGTTCAACTTCCACACCATATTAACATCGCCTTGTTCATAACCCGGAGGTTGATGCATGTATACTTCTTCAGATAAGTGACCATTTAAAAAGGCATTGTTGATGTCTACCTACCTGAGAGACCAGCCTTTGGCTAAAGCGAGTGAAATAATGACTCGAACAGAAACTGGTTTTACCACAGGACTAAACACTTCATTGAAATCAATCCCGGGTTTCTGAAGAAATCCTTTAGCCATGAGACGAGCTTTGTAGCGTGCAATGGAGCCATCAACGTTTTTTTAATTTTAAAAAGCCATTTACAACTCACAGCTCGCCTACCCTTAGGAAGAGGAACCAATGTCCAGGTTTCATTGCGAGTCAAGGCATCGAATTCAACCTGTGCAGCAGCCTTCCAATGGGGGTGAAGAAGCGCCTCATAAATTATTGTAGGTTCTTTATCACTTAAAGACACTTTTAACACCTTGGGTTTTCGTATTCCATTCTTACCACGTGTAACCATGGGATGAATGTTTTGACCAGGGGCAGTCTGATCAATATGAGTGGGTGGCATGATGTCACGCGAAGAACATGCTTCAACACCATAACATTGTATATGACCAGTATCTTCAGCATTATTCCCAGGTGATGATTCTTCAACCCCACTCCAAGGTGGTGATTCTTCAGCAACACTCCCAGGTGGTGTAGAGTGTATAAGAACATCTGCTGAAACAGTAGAAACTTGCGCCTCATGAGACATTCCACCAGCAGATGAAGACGTTGTTCATGCGTATCAACCGAGTCCATAACAATATGTTCCACAGGTAACAACAAATCATTAGTAGATGGAGAATTTACAGTATGCGGGGTGATGCCCTCGTTCACTCCACTCGGTCCAGAGACTGAAGTTGTAACAACAGGAAGAAACCCGTTAGAGACCGCTGAAGAACACAAATTATTTTTCGAGAAGTTGCCCCTTTGTTGAAAAGGAAAGACATATTCATCGAACACAACATGTCGAGAGATGATCATTCTCCCATCATCATCCAAACATCGATAGCCTTTATGAGACGAGTTATATCCTAGAAAAGTACATTGCCTTGACCTGAATTCCAACTTGTGGTGATTGGCATACCTCATGCACGAGAAGCACAAACAGTCGAACACACGCAGAAAATCATACCCTGGCACTTGTGATACAATATCTCAAATGGAGATTTTCCATCTAACACTTGAGTGGGCAACCTATTAATAAGATGGACTGCAGACACAAACGCATAACTCCAAAATTTAGGGGTAGAGATGCTTGAGCGAGTATGGTTGACCCTATTTCAACAATGTGTTTGTGTTTACGCTCAGCTCGACCATTTTGCTCAGAGGTGCCTGGGCATGAGATTCGATGTTCAACACCATTTTGCTACAGTCATCCCTTAAGCGGTTGATATTCTCCACCACCATTTGTTTGCAAAATTTTAATTTTGCAGCCGAACTGTACCTCAATTAGCTTACAGAAGTTAATAAAACATGATTGTACCTCAGACTTTCTTTTAAGCAAATAAATTCAGGTGTATTTTCTTGCGATATCAACAAAGGAAACATAAAATGAAAAATCATCTGATGAATTACAAGGAGCATGACCCCAGACATCTGAAACAACTAAGTGGAAAGGTTCATTATATTGCGAGGTAGAAGTATAAAACGGAAGTTTGTGAGCCTTTCCTTGCATACAAGCACACACACATGTGTCATCTTATTCTTATGAAAGGAAACATTACAATGCTTCATAACAGACTTCACTACTTCGCTGGAAGCATGACCAAGGCGTCGATGCCACAGATTCATGGGATTTGAAGCCATGGAAACATGATTTAACTGAGCATTCGAGCACGTCTCAGCACAAGGGAATAGCTGATAAAGTCCCTCGGAGAAGAACCTGCCGTGTCTGAGCATCATTCACAACACACTCATATGGGTGAAATTCAAGAAAAACATTGTTATCACGTGTAAACTGTGAAACAGAAATCAGCTTCTTCTTGATGTTAGGAACATGTAACATGTTTCGCAAAAGTAAGGGTTTTAGATTAGAATATAAAGAACTTTGCCCCACATGTGCAATTTTAATGCCATCGCCATTGCCCATGTGCAAGTCATTGTCACCCGTGTACACCATACCTGAGTGGAAAACGGATGGATCATTAGTTACATGGTGAGTTGCACCAGTGTCAGGATACCAAACAACATCATTCGTGGACTTCAAAGAAGGTTGGACACCTAAGGATGGAATCATCAAAACGAAGGTTGCAGGTGTTGAGGGTGTCAAGAACGGATTCTGGCTCACTACAGAAGGGTTTGAACCATCATTGGGAGAACTAACTGCGAACCCAGAAGATGGATAGTAACCAAAGGCTGTTGGGGAACAAAACGAGGCACCAGAAGCTATCGAACGGAGTGGATACAAATATGGGGAAGGGCAGGAACAAGACCATAATATGTTATCGTGTTCACTGCATGATTATATCCCCTTACAGAAGGTTGATGTTGATCAATACCTAAACCATTTGATCGTTTTGAATAACTCCCAGTCAATGTACTAGAGTCACCAACCCCAATGTAATCACGATCAAACCGATGATAACACTTCTGGACAACATGCCCAAACTTCCCACATAATTGACATTGTGGCCTGTTGGAGTTATAACTCCGTCCACGACCTCGTCCTCGATAACTACCTCCCTGCTGATCACGCACTTGAGAGGAATGATCATCAATAGAATCTTTAACATTCGGTTCACCATCGGGCTTTAATTGAACCACATTGGCCGAGAGTCCATCGCCTAAGAACATCTTCTGTCGAGCCTCACAATCAAGCAACATTTCCGTGAGAGTGTCTTATGATACCTCTTCCCTGGAAGCTATAGCAATAATGGATTCAAACTCCATAGTTAGGCCTGCTAAAATGACACTAACATGTTCTTGCTCAGTCACAAGACTTCCAGAAGCATTTAGTAAATCACATACATCTTTGACTTTTGTTAAAAACTCATGAATAGACAGACCAGACTTCTTTTGTGAATGCAAGTATGGCGAAGCGAGGAGATTTTCGCACTAGATCGAGCACCAAATAAACGTGTCAAAACATTCCAAATAGCAACTGCAGAGGTAAGACCAGTGAGGTGGGGCAGAATCTCCATGCTTACAGTAGTTAACAACCAGGAGGCAAGCAACTTATCTTATTGCCTGAAAGCCAAGAATTCTGGATTCCTCGATTTGCCCAGCATCATTGGTAACAAATTCACTTGGAATAACTATATTAGGCGAAATGAACTTCAACAAACCATAACCATCAACGATTAACGACACTTGATGTTTCCACAACAAATACGTATTTTCAGTGAGTTTAACTGTATCATGTTTGGGTATATGCTGAATGGGACTTACACGAGTGCCAGTACAGCTCGTAGGGGAATTAATCTGAGAACCATTCTCGTCACGAGTCGGATCAGCCATAAGATCAACTATATTGGGCAAGAACACAGATCTGAACTTCAAGAAACACGTATCAGATCAAGAAGTAAAGAACGATGAAGCAATGAAGGCAGACGACAAGCACTTGAGTTTTATGAATGGCAGCAAGAAGCCACACCACAGCAGCACCAGGAATTAGTGACTGATACTATGTTGAGATATAACTATAACTGTAATGTAACAAAGAGATAAAGGAGAAGATAGAAGAAATTTATGTATTGCATTTCAATAATCTTGCATACACGATAGGAGGTTAACCAGCTCATTTATACTAGCTGATTAACAACGCCAGCTAACAACTTCTTTAACTAACTAGCAACAGCTTCTTTAACTAACTAGCAACAACACTCTTAACAACTTTAGTTACAACTAACTCTTCACTAACATTTATACACTAACATACCCTAACCCAGATGAATGCTCATAACCATCTTTAGGAGGTTAGAGTTTATAGATACAAAATGTGATTCTAAATTCTACATCTCCTTAATTAATATCAATTTACTTCGTAATTAGAGAAAATGATCCTCAATACTTTTATATTGATAAAAATTAGGGTAAACTACATGTTTAGTACTTGAACTATCCCTTTTGTTCCATTTTCGTCATCCAACGATTTTTTTCCAAATCATACCTAACATTATATTTGGTTTCATTTTGGTAACTCACCGTTAAAAAATTAACAAAACTACTTACGTGTCATTTTTATTTGATATAAATTACATTTTTTTATGCTTGCGAATAGCATTAGGCATAATGAAGGCACTTGCCACGTTTATCACGGCGGCCAAGTTTTTTTTCATTTTTAAAAATAATTGAAAATATATTATAAAATTACATGCAAATTAATTAAAAAATAATTTTCTGTATTATTTTTGGAATGATATCAGCAAAAGCAGAGCCTCTCGTTTCTGAAAAAGCTTTGATGAATAGAATGTATAATATTATTTGATGAAAATTTCAATGGAAAAGACAATGAGAAAAGAAAAGGAAGATATTCGCCCCCCCCCCAACAAACATATTTGCGATTGCTTTTGAAATTTGATGAAAGGTTTTTACAACATGAAATGAAATGATATGCCACAGTCTCATATACAAAACATCTTCTTACCGTTATTACTTTTGATTGGATCTTGTCATAAATACGGATAGATCGAGAAAGTGGAAGAATGTAATTATCCCTTTGAAATTTTTAAGTTTTTTTTTAAATTTTAAATTTTTTGTGTTGTTTATTAATAATAATTTTATAAATTCGTTCTCCTCCATAATTTTATAAGACTAATCATAATATATTAACGATAAGGTATCAACTGTTGGGAGTTGGACTAATTGTTTTTTAAATTTCTCTTGAAAATTTAATAAATAATTGGAAATATCAGCAGGGTGATGGGACAAAGTTACGGATGACACAATCTTGCACCATCTATTTGAATCTATGCCTTTGCTTTTTGCATGCATGCCTTTCCACCATTGGGAATGCCAAACCCTGCGAATTAGAAACGGCCACGTGTTGAAAAGTTAACCGGGACACGTAGATATGTGATTTGCTTTCGGCTTGGTTCAAGGGACGTTCATATAGGTCGTGGTTCCAGTCCTTTTGAGATTTTTTAATAGTCTTGGCATAATATTTGTTTAAAGTTTTTTTACCTTTTTATAACACATACATTTTAGGAATATAACTGTTTAAATTCAATTTTTTTAAAAAAATAATATTTTTTATCACAGGAGTCGTTCAATGAATTTCTTTTTAAACACCTCAATTTCCTTTAATGAGCGAATCATGTTTAATCATTCCAAACACTATTTTTGATGGTCGAGAGCAACTGTGATTAAGGAATATTTTGTTATTATTGTTAGGATAATATTTTCCTTGAAATTTTATTTTCATGTTTAATTTGGAGAGACTTATATTACAATAAAATGATCACAAATAAAAGTAATTTTTTGTCAAAATAATAAGGATTACATTTTCATTATTATGTTTAGGTATCAGTCAATTTTGATCAAGTTAATAATATTGTCCCTAAATAATAGTTTTTTGTTGGTTCATTTATTGTATATTTTTAGTTAGATGTCTAAATAATTAGGATGTATAATTTATTAAATACCTTTTATTTCATATTAATTTTAATATTTAAATGATTTTACACAGATTTAAATAGTATTTCAACATCTTATTAATATTATGTTATGATGTCTCTAATATTATATTTTTAACTACGTAATCTAAATATTTAGCACGTAGTATAAATTTGATTGAAATAATGTAAACTCGATTCAAGTTTGAGCTTTATTTTTATATGAGAGTTTGACTTACAAGCTTATAACAATGTTTGTCATAAGTTACTTTAATTTGGTTAAGCGGTGATCGTGTTAATAAAAGTAAACATAAACTATATAATTATGTAAATTTATTTTCAAATATTATTTTTTTGTAAAATTCAGATAATATAATGAAAATAGATTTATAACTTCTCATAAAAATAGTTTAGGTTAATATTAGAAGTTTAATTTATAAAAAAATATCATAATAATAACAATTTAATAGAATTTACCTTTGAATAATTTTACATTCATTCGATCAAATATTATGATCTTATATTTTCATTAAATGATTCAAATAATATATCAATTAATCAAATATTTTAAAAGTTTTATTTTCAAAAACAACATTTCACTGTATAAATCCAACGCTGTCTAAAAATGGTCGAATGAACCCCCAATAGTTTCGAGTTTTGACCACATGATGAATTAGTGGCCATCATTATGAATCTAGGCATATTCCTACTCCTACCATTACCATTTTCGATTTTCACGGTTTACACGTGTCGACTTTAGGTTGTAGGATTCACACTAATTTTCAATATATATTTTTAAACAATAAAACACGTGACCAATGTAAAATTTTATGTTAGGTAGGTGAATTTATAAAATTTTAGAAAGAAAATAAATTAACGATAAAAAATATAAAATATATAAGAATTTAAAATTTTTAAGACTACAATAGCTCCTAGCCGCCATCTTTTATGTTCATCCCTGATTAATCTAGTGGTAATTTATTTAATTGTGGGTTAATTACTAGGTCGATTTGATAATTAATGTCAAAGTTTATTCAAAGGTTTATCCCCCACCTTGTTTCTTTCTTATATTAAGATACCCTATCCCAGTTGGCTATCATGAGCCAAACTTTTAAAGTTGGATAAATTATCGGATTGATCCCTTTTATTTTATATTTATATATTTTTGGTTAAAAAATTTAAAAAAATTATGTTTTATCACTTATATTATCGAATTATTAAATTTTGATCATTTATATTGTCTATTATTACAGTTTAAAATTATAATTGGTTGTTTGAATCCATATCTGCAAACAAAACTCAAAGCGATGGACATGCATGGAAGATTTTGATTCCCGTGATTTTGCACGTCATTGTCAGAAGTTAAAAAGAACAAGAATCAAAACAGTAGTTTTGAGAGCACTGAAGGACCAACTTTATGCCAAGAGTGTTGCTTCCATGAAATTTGTGTTAGCAAGTTGCAGTCGTAACTTGCACGATACAGGGAAAGCCTTTTAGTGAGATTCTTATCTACTTCATTGGATTATTCATTCAACTCGCCACATTAACGTATATTTACAAGAGTTTAAAACTAAAAGAATAATATGTTAGACCTAGAAAGGGGAATGTCTACTTATTTTAGCACATAATAATTTATTTATACATTGAATTTTTTTCTATAAAAAAAGTTGTGATTGTTAAAGATACATGTTACACGTTTATATATGGTTAAAATTGTAACTCGAAAGGAATAATATATTAATATCTACTTATTAAGTAATATATAAAGCAATAAACATGTTATATATAAGGTTAGTATCCATTTATGCAACATAATGTTTTTTTTTCCAATTTTACATGGATTTATGACTGTTGGATATGAATGAAAATGAAGACTGGGATTAACTCATATTTCTTGCGGTTAATTTCAATTTTTTATTTTTATTCATCTAACTATCCTAATTCTATACTAAACTAAAATGGTTTAAAGGAAAAACTATATACAAATGGTGTTGTCTTTGTCAAATCTTTGAGAAATCTTTGAGAAATTTCAATGAATGATCCTTAATTAAGGCATGTATGAATGAGAACGTTATCCAAACACCAAATTGGCATCTCATCGTGATAGAATGTACTTCTCAATCATAATTTTATTGATTTTTCACACTTAATGAAAATAAATATTTCATATTAAAAAAATATTTGTTGAATTTTTTAATAACTAATAATAAGTAGAATAGTAAATAAAATTTATAAGTATTTAGTATTATATATATATATATATGAAATTCAAGAGTTGAAAATAGTGAAGCACGAGATATGGCAAGAAAACTAGGGTAGGATGAAAGTTGGAGGGAAGTGATGGGTGGGAAGCAGCCGAACATGAAGGCGATGTGGTTGGATCTTTCCACCCTCCGACCTATAGGATTCTTTACAAGACACCACTAGGGCTGTTATTGTTGCGGAAGACGGCTATCGGATAGAGCAAAATCGCAACTGATAATTTGAGAAAATAAAAATGAAGATAAAAGAGACACAAAATTTACGTGGAAAACCCCTAAATAATATAGGGTAAAAACCACGGGCAACGGTAGAAGAATTTCACTATGAGAAAAATATGAATTACAACCTCTCTCGATCTACCAAGGAGAAAACAATGATAATTCTCTCTTGATAAAAAGGAGAAAACAACTCTCAAGAAACTCTCTAAATTCTCTCTAGTATTAAAAGAAAGCTAGAATGCTTTGGATGGTTTTGAAGCTAAATGGGCTAGGGTATTTATAGTTAAATCTTAAGGACTTAATCTTGTAAATACCCTAAAGTTTAGTGATTAAATTTTGTAATTATACCTTACTAAAATCAACCAAAGTTGGATGCCCACTTAGACTAAATTAGCAGCCGGCTGCTGCCACAATTATTGATAATCTCCCACTTGAAGATTTGATTGGAACAATAATATCTTCACACAATTCTTTCTACCTTGTACCATCATGTTGCTTACGTCTCTGACAGGCCACAAGAGGATCGACACCAGGTAAATTTATCAGCGTTGATCGACTTCGTCATGAAATCTGCAATGTTGTCTTTGGTATGGATCTTCTGCATATTTATCGTTCCTTCTTCCACCTTTTCACAAATGAAATGGTACTGAACTCGTATGTGCTTTGTTCTTGAATGAAATGCTGGATTCCTTGCTAGATACAAGGTGCTTTGACTGTCACAAAACAGAGAAACATGCTCTTGATTGTGCCTAAGCTCCTCCAATAACATCTTCAACCAAATTGCTTCTTTACTGGCTTGTGTAGCTGCTACATATTCTGCCTCTGTTGTGGATGTAGCCACAACTGACTACAATTTTGAAACCCAGCTTACAGCTCCACCAGCAACTTTAAACACATATCTTGTAGTAGATTTGCTTTTATCCAAATCTCCTGCATAGTCAGAATCTACATACCCATTGATTAGTAAGTTTGATCCTCCGTAACATAATCCAACATTTGAGGTCCCTTTGATGTATCTCAGGATCCTTTTTACTGTATTCCAATGCTCTTTGCCTGGATTCGCCATGTACCGACTAACCACTCCCACTGCTTGTGCAATGTCTGGTCTTGTGCATATCATAGCGAACATCAAACTTCCCACTGTTGATGCATACGACACTCGAGACATCTTCATCTTCTCTTCTTCACTGCTAGGACTCATACTGGAGGATAATTTGAAGTTAACAGGAAGATGGGTAGAAATTGGCTTACAATCTTGCATGCTGAATCGTGACAAGATCTTCTTCAAGTAATTCTTTTGTGAAAGCCAAATCTTCCTATTACTTCTGTCTCGGTGAATGTGCATCCCTAGAATCTTGTTTGCTGATCCCAAGTCCTTCATTTCAAATTCCCTAGCCAGTTGTGCCTTTAATTCTTCAATATGATCTTTGTTGGGTCCTGCAACCAACATGTCATCCACATACAACAGTAATATAACAAAATTGTTATCACCAGACCTCTTGAAATAAGTACAAGGGTCTGCATTAAGTCTGTTGTATCCAAGGCACATAATGAAGGAATCAAATCTCTTATACCAACACCTCGGTGCCTGCTTTAGACCGTACAGAGATTTGTTCAACTGCAAACCAAGTTCTTCTTTTCTTTCTCTTCAAAACCTTCAGGCTGGAGCATGTAAATCTCTTCTTCAAGATTTCCATGAAGAAAAGCTGTTTTAACATCTAGCTGCTCTAGATGTAAGTTCAATGTAGCACACATTGCCAAGACTACTCGATCTGTTGTTAGTCGAACCACAGGAGAAAAGATTTCATTAAAATCAATATCTTCTTTTTGAGCATATCCTTTGACCACCAGTCTTGCACGATACCTCTCCACTTGATCGTCATCATTTCGCTTGATTTTGAAAACCCATTTGTTACCAATTGGCTTCCTTCCTTGTGGTAGTGGCATAAGGTCCCATGTATTATTTATTTTTATGAAGGGCTTCAATTTCTTCTTGCATCGCCATCATCCACAATGAAGCATTTGAGCTGTTTATTGCCTCATGGTATGTTGATGGCTCACCGTCCTCTGTTAAAAGGCAGTATGCAATATTACCTTCTATAACATAATCTGAGTGCCAATTGGGACGTCTTCTAACACGATCTGATTGACGAGTTATTGGAGCTTCAGAACTCTCTGGTTCTTGTTCATCATGTGCTGGTTCTGCTTCAGAAAAATCTCCTTGTTCAAACTCCTTTTCCACAAATATTTGTGTAGTCTCTGACTTTTCAGCGCTATTATCGTCTTCTTTTCTTTATAGCTTATCTTCTACAAAGATAACATCACTGCTGATGATCACTTTGCGGGCAGTGGGATCCTACAATCGATACCCCTTTACTCCATCAGCATACCCCAAGAATTTGCATTTCCTGGATTTTGGATCTAGCTTTGAAATTTCTTGGGAGTTGTACATCACATACACAATACTTCCAAATACATGGAGGTTTGAATAATCAGCTGATTTACCAGTCCATATCTCCATTGGTGTCTTCAGCTCTAATGCAGTTGATGGAGCTCGATTCACCAAATAACAGGCGGTATTGACTGCTTCTGTCCAGAATGATTTTTCTAGGCCTGCATCCCTCAACATTGCTCTTGTTCTTTCTAACAAGGTTCTGTTCATCCGCTCTGCCACTTTATTTTGTTGAGGAGTGTTCGCCACTGTGAACTGTCTTTTGATGCCTTCTTTCCCGTAAAAGTCATCAAATTCTTCGCTTGTGTATTCTCCTCCATTATCTGTTATGAAACACTTGATCTTATTTCCAGAATCAAGTTCCACCCGCGCCTTGAAGTTTTTGAAAGTTGAAAATACGTCTGACTTCTTCTTGATAGGGTACACCCAACATCTCCTGGAGTAGTCATCAATAAATGAGACAAAGTATTTTGCTCCACCTAGGGATGTAACTGGTGCTTGCCATACGTCAGAGTGAACCAATTCTAGAACACTTTTGCCTCTAGAATTTGATTTGTTGAATTTCAACTGGTGCTACTTACTTGTTATGCAATGGTCACACAAAGGAAGTGTTACCTTTGTTAAGCCTGGAAGTAGGTTTTGCTTCCAAGGACTTTCATTCCTTGTTCTGACATGTGTCCAAGTTTCTGATGCCATAGCATTGCAGAATTTGAACTACACGAGGAAACAGAGGCTTTGCTTCTAGCAAAGTCTCTCCCTTCAGCATGTACAAGTTTGATGTTATCTTTTCGCCTTTCAGCACCACAAGCGCTCCACGGAACACCTTCATGATTCCGTTACGTGTTTCAATCTTGCTTGCATTATTATCCAACAATCCGTATGATAATAAATTTTTCTTCAGGCCTTTCACGTGTCGCACATCTCGAACAACTTTAATTGTTCCATCGTACATCTTCAATTTGATAGTTCCAATGCCAACGATCTCTAAGGCATGATCATTGCAACTATACACAGATCCTCCTGAGACAGGTTCATAATGATGGAACCATTCTCTTCTTGAGGTCATATGATATGTTGCTCCCGAATCAATGAGCCATATATCTACATATCTCTTTCTGCCTTCCACGGTGGTTGACGTTTCACAACATAGAGTATCTCCACATCTGAAGTGTTTGCAGTATTGCCTTGTGGATTGGAGTTTTTATTTAGACTCCAACAATCCTTCTTCAAGTGACCCTTCTTTCCACAGTTGTAACACTTTAAATTCTTCTTGCTCCTCGACTTCGATCTACCATGTTTGTGACTACTGCTTTGGCCACGTTCTGTTGATCTCCCTCCCATCGTTGTCAATGCTTCTGCTTGTTGCAAATTTACTTGTCTGTCTTCCTTGTTCTTTCTCCGATTTTCTTATTGTAGAATAGCAGCTGCAACGTCATCGAAGACTAGACTGGTGACATTACTGTTTGTCAAGTTGATGATGAGTTGATCATACGAATCCGATAGACTTTGAAGTAGAAGTTCAGCACGTTCTTGTTCTACTATTTTACAACTTAAGGATGTAAGCTGAGAATAAAGTGTTCAGTGTTTAATGCTCTGTCACTGAAGTAGATTCTGGCATACGGAGAGTATACAATTTCCTCTTAAGGAAAATTTTATTGTGCAATGATATGGCCTCGTACAATTTGGTGAGATGATCTCATATCTCTTTAGCTGTCTTTTTCTCCTCGATGCTTGACAATACTTCATCTGCTAATGCTAGATGAAGGTTTTTCATAGCATTTCCGTCCATTTCGATCCATTTGATGTCATCTGCAAAATCCACCGGTCTTTCACTGATAGCCGCTAGACACCCGTCTTTCCTCAGGATGACCTTTATCTTTAATTTCCACAATGAGAAATTTCTCCCATTGAACTTTTTCAATATCAAATTTCGTTGCCATAACTTCTTTACGGATAGCTCCCACTATTTCACTATCGTGAATAGTTCTCTGGAACCTTCAAGAAGGGTAATAACTTCTTACTTTCTTATGTTAGAGGATCCACCTTTTGGTGGTAACCACAAAGATAATAAACAGATATTACACACTCAATCTGGATCGGATACCAATTGTTGCGGAGACAGCATCGCAGAGAAGATAGAAACAAACTATAATAATGGTAAAAATCACGGGCACGGTAGAAGAATTTCACTATGAGAAAATAGGATTAACCTCTATCGATCTACCAGGAGAAAACAATGATAATTCTCTCTTGATAAAAAGGAAAACAACTCTCAAGAAACTCTCTAAATTCTCTCTATATTAGAAGAAAGCTAGATGCTTTGAGATGGTTTTGAAGCTAATGGGCTAGGGTATTATAGCTAATCTTAAGGACTTAATCTTGTAAATACCCTAAGTTTAGTGATTAAATTTTGTAATTATACCTTACTAAAATCAACCAAAGTTGACTGGCCACTTAAACTAAATTAGCAG
Organism: Hibiscus syriacus; assembly: GCF_006381635.1. Classification (NCBI taxonomy): domain Eukaryota; kingdom Viridiplantae; phylum Streptophyta; class Magnoliopsida; order Malvales; family Malvaceae; genus Hibiscus; species Hibiscus syriacus. Next base: position 957,465 of record NW_024062067.1, on the reverse strand, counting down.
TCGGCTGCTGCCACAATTATTGACAGTTATTTATTTTGGGCTTGTGGCTTGCATTTTAAAGTTTTCTTTCCTAGAATTTATGTCCTCGTGTTCTCTCGTAGATTCCCTTATTATTTATTTTTTAATTAAACTTATTAAGTGGTTTTGATGATAAAAAATAGTATTATTCTTTCCAATTCGAATTTAATAATTGTGTTTAAAAGGTTTATATATTTTTCAATAAATAAAAAATTAAATAAATATTATATTATAATTATCTCGTACTATTAATTAAACGAATTACATATGAGATGAGCTCATACTTGGACATCATCCAAGTAGCCAACTAGATATCATATATGGACCGAGGTCATCAGAGTTCTGGCCTAATAGAGGCCGAACCCAAATGGGGAGTGTGCTGGTCAACTTTCATTGAATTATACCAATAGTTAATAAACCGGTAAACTACACATTTAATATTTAAATTATTACTTTTTTTCTATTTTGGTACTTAAATATTTTTTCAAATTCATTTTAATGTTTAGTTTAGTTTCATTTTAGTATGATGCCGTTAAAAATTTAATAGTGATGTTGACGTATACCATAAGTTATGTCACACAAGGATTTATTTATGAAAATTTTCTTCATGAATGCATATCAATATTGAATCTAATTTAAGGATTATTTTTAGGGCATTCATTAATACCTTTTCTTCTCCAACAACAGATCAAAGTTCATGGTTCATCTTGATATTACAGTGCAGAAATATATTCGATTTAAAGAATTAGATGTAAGAGTTCTTTCGTGTGAATCAAGGAAGACGCAGCACGCTGTTGTGATATTTATGCACCCGGATTGATTCGAAACCTGCACTATGACTCCCTTAGCTTCACCTTATGATGAATATGTATATATTATTTGCTCAAGGGTGGATTATTTGTGCATCCGGGTTATTATTGTTGCAGGTAACTCACTACCATTTATTGGATAGAAATTTGTGTTGCTATCTACCCTTGAGCAGTAATTGGCAAAAGCCGATGAACGACTTGAACAAATGAGCGACGACAATGGTAGAAAGGAGTTAGGTGAATTGAACAAATCTGTGTGCAAATGACATGGAAAAAATTGAGGTGAATTCTTTTAATTGGTTAGGACTATTGATGACATGGTTGGAAGGGTTTATAAAATAATTTATCGGGTGATGGAGATTGAAACTTAAAGTTGGAGAAAGTATAGGTTTCATTGAAGAACACAATTCATGACATTTGTGCGGTGTGTTGAATGTAACAACACAAGTTGGTGTTATAAATTATAAAATTATTGTGGTTCCAATCCAATTTCGTTGACACAATATAGTCTCTCATCACGCATGCTAATGGATTTCCGGAGAATTTACAAGCATGAATTTGAGTTTGGATTTTAATAATAAACTAAAAAGTTTAAAGATTTCTAGATATTCATAATCAAATAGCTTGATTCTACTAATTGTTTAAAAATATATTTCATATAAATATTAATATTTTTTTAAGTATCTGCGTCCAATATTTGCATTTAACACAATATTTAACTAGAAAAATGAAGACATAAGCATTGAAATAAACAAAAAAGTTTAAAAAACTAACATATAAACTGGAAGACGAGCTGTCTGAAAAATAGTTTGCAGTTTGAATAGTTAAACAATACATATAAATTGTAAACCTAATTTTTTAATACTCTGCGTTGAAACATTAAAAAGGAGTTAAAATAAACGTTGCATGATTAGGATTCCTCCACCTTATCTTTATAATAATTTTATAGTAGGAGGTGATTGTGGACATTGCCATGTCTGGTGCCGGCACCGCTCGATAATCAATTGTCTGATTCCTGGATCCCCAGATATACAGCTCAGGCCTGCATGACCACCTTCCTTAATTTGCTCATCCCCTACTGCCCTCGAGCCAATTCCCGCAACTTGTGCTGCCCTTAATTGCCTGCCCTTTTGGCACTCGAATTTTTTTATCAGTTTGAGTGATTATAAAACAATATCGGTTAAGAATTTTATTAAACTCTTAATAATGTATATACATTCTACAGATACAACTGATCGAATTCGAAATTTTTAGGAAGAACAATATTTCATCTTATCGCTAATACGCTCAATAGATTCGCAATCAAAATTGTATTGTTTTGGGATTATTTTTTACATATTGTCTTATTACGATAACAATTTATTTATCTTACGAAACCAAAGCACCTTTGAACTTGGACACTTGCTTTCAATCATTCATGCACTCGGATAATATGTCCAATTCCCCCATTTTATTGAGATCTACACTTTACCGCAATGCTTATTTCCTTTCTGCTTAGATATATATATTGTTTGCTTTATGTCAACAATCATATACTTTTTTCTCTTGAAAGAAATATGATTTTTTTTATTTTTTATATTTATTAATTTGATATATAACATAAATATGTCATTTATATAATCACAAAATACATTAGATTATGTAGAGTGCCATTTCATCACTATTAAATATAATATTTATATTAATAATAAGTATTTTTAATAATTGTTTAAAAATCAATGATCAAATTAAGTTAGAAAAGAATAGAGGCTAGGGAGTTTGTAGTGGTTTTTGGCGGTTCATCCTTTTTTATTAGATATGATGAAAAGAGTTGATGAAGATGAATGAGAGTCTCTCTTTCTCCAATACTGCATAGTGATTTTTTATTTATATCATACCTTTAGAGTTAGTGTTAGGTCTAAGGTGATGATAGATATTTAGGTTGGCAAGCTAAATTGATCTTACTATCATGTATAGATATATTAGTAGATCACATGAGTCTATCATGATCATGTTAAGGAATTGTTGATTGGAGGATATAGAACTGAAAGCCTCAAAATTTGATAGACGTTAGTGACCGTATAAGATGCATGAGAAAGTACAATAAAGATTGAATTAATAAACTATATAAATGTTGATAGTTAAAGGCAATCAATCCATTTAGATTGACCCCGTCCTCCAACTCCAAAGTAAAGCCGCATTAAACAAGAAATTTGAAATTAGGAGTAGCACATAAATGGAGTTCTTAAAGGACAACCGATGACGCGAGAGCGGAGATCCACGACCACATGAGGACTGTCGGCACCAGCCATGCAACATTCATGATCCACACCCAATACACGTAAAAACAAACAAAGTCTTACTTTATCCAAAAAATAAAGTCAAAGAACCAATAAAGCTCAACAAACGCCCATTGCAACCGACACCTGTCTCGAAGCTCCCCCAATTTATTGCCCTCACGAAACAAGTCTTGCCCATTTTTTTATACCTTGGAAGTAGTGTTTTTATTTTAGAGCCTTTCTCTACAAAACCTTGAAATGGTCCTAATTTAATTTCCCTCTAATTATGCGTGTGTTGACTTTATATTCATTGATATTGAACAACTTGCACTTGTCCATTCATATAGAAAGCTTCTCTCCAACCACTATTTTGGCAAGTGTTTAAGTTCACTTTTTTTTGCCATCCTTTATCTGGTACCATCTTATTTTCCGATATAGTTTTCATAAAAAGCTGCTTCTTGTTTCCCCCCCCCCCCTATAGAATTAGTAATACACCAAAAGTTATGGATGAAATTGAGATTCCTTCTCATTTTCTTTGTCCGATTTCGCTTCAACTAAGAGATCCAGTTGCGATCTCAACCGGGATAACATACGATAGAGAAAGCATAGAGCAATGGTTGTTTTCATCCAAGAACAAGGTATGTCCGGTGACTAAACAACCGTTGGACGGGGATTCAGATCTAACCCCGAACCATACTCTTCGTCGCTTGATCCAAGCGTGGTGCACTCTCATGCTTCCCATGGAATCGAAAGAATCCCGACACCCAAGCCTCTGATCCACAAAACCCAGATCGCCAAGTTGATTAAAGATGCCAACAAGTTTCCCTGAGATGCAAGTCAATGCCTTGAAAGCCTCAGATCAATCACCCTCGAAGGTGAAAGAAACAGAGCTGCCTGGAAGCCACCGATGCAGTTGAGTTTCTTGTATCGATCATCAGGAGTTATGATTCGTCGTTTAAAATGGAGAGCAACCAATGGTCTGAAGTTATAAAAGCTTGCGACGAAGCGTTGAGCATTCTTTATCAAATCAGGTATCCGAAAGCTGTCTAAAGAGAATCGTCGACAATGATAATGAGTTTGTGGAGTCTTTAGTTCAAATCCTGAAAAATGGTAGCTACCAATCTCGAGCATACGCCACGATTCTATTGAATAATGTCTTCCAAGTGGCGGATCCAATCCATTTGATCAGCCCTACACCCGAATTCCTGGCCGAGATCGTACGCACTTTACGAGACCAGATCTCTCAACAAGCCCCAAGGCAGCATTGAAACTCCTAATGGAGCTTTGTCCATGGGGAAGAAACAGGATCAAAGCCGTGGAGGAAGGAGCCGTGTTCGTGTTGGTCGAGCTTCTCCTCGAGAGCTCGAGCAAGCGAGTTTCGGAACTCGCATTGATCGTTCTAGATCAGCTCTGCGGTTGCGCCGAAGGAAGGGCGGAGTTCATGATCCACGGAGCGGGGATAGCGATGGTGTCGAAGAAGATATTTAGGGTTTCGCATGCGGCAAGCGAGAGGGCGGTGAGGATACTATCATCGATTTGCAGGTTCTCGGCAACATCTAGGGTTCTTCAGGAGATGTTGCAGGTTGGGGTGGTGGCAAAGCTTTGTTTGGTTCTTCAACTTGATATGGTTATAAACAAAGGAGAAGCAAGGGAGATATTGAAATTGCACGCTAGGGTTTGGAGGAACCATTCTTGTATCCCTTCTCATTTGTTGTCTTATTATCCATCTTCTTGAGATTGGTGCTCTTTTATTTGATAGTGTGTGATAGATTGAAACAGGCATGGGTGAAATTAAAGCACGTCTCTCCATGCAACTAATGTTGGAACTAGCAAATTTATTAGGGATAATCAAATATTTGTCAATGCAGAGACTCTTTTCATGAGAATTTTGTTATTATTCTTTGAAAATATTCTATATTATTTTTCGGTGAGGAAGTAGGAAAGGATAAAAGTTCAATGTTAGCTTTTCAAGATTATTAATTTCCAATTTATTAATCCATATTAGATATTAATACCCAATTAACCCGTATAAATATTTTTGCATGCGATATTTTATTAAAATGATAATATATTGAGTTTCAAATCGCAAATTAGTGTGTTTCATGTACAATTGGAAAGCTAAGAGACAATCGATCGTATTTCTAAAAAATATGTCGATCAAATAACACATGGATCCCAAAGATATCTCAACTACTTTTTAAGTCTTAAAGTAAAATTTTAAAACTAGGCTCATATAGAACGAAAGTATATTCTACAAATTTTAAATAATTAATTTATTAATTTATTAATAAATCATAGAAACGTAATAAAATTTGTCAAATTTATAATTTTTATTGTTTTGATAAGAAACACTTTAAATACAACTAAAACATAAACGTGGACATTAACTTATAATATTAACTTATAATACTGTCTAACACATTATTTTTATATTTTATTAAAGTTAAAGAATGATCCCCTGAGCCCCTGAGCTGGAGCTCATGCACTTATGAGTTGGCTCTGCATAGATCCTATTATAAAATAATCCTTTATCCAAAGATGAAATCATAATTGAATTACGAGGGGATTAATTATTTAACTTTAAAATAAATAGGGTCCTAAAAATTAATTAAACTATAAAAATTAAAAGATTGGGAGTTTAATTTCACTAATTTTTAAATTCAAAGCTTAATGGCTGATTTATTTTATAATTTTTTATGTAATAGTAATTCATAAAAGATGGATAAAATACAAAGCTAGGCCGCCCATGCAGCTACTCCATTCATAGAAAAATGGGTGGAATTCAAATGTTTTGAAAGCCATATAATAAAACTTCTAGAAGATTCACATACGATCCAAAGAGATAATGATAAAGCAGACGGATATAATTTGTTTAATGAGTTGAACAGTTCGTGAGATGTTTTTAAAATTTAATTAGTCTTTGATAGATTGATTCGATTTAAATTAAAGTTCGACTTGAGATTTTAACAATTTGAGTCGAGTAAAGTTCAACGACACAATAAGTTTGCGAGCAATTCATTATATTTCAATATTTGTTTTAGTAGTTACCTTAATATTTACATTCAGAAAAAAATATAAATAACAACTACTAGTTTACTAATAAATAATAACTACTAATTAATAACTATTATTATTTTATAAATTTATTAATTTTCTAATAAACAAAAATAAATTAATAATTTATTATACCAAAAATCAACCTTATATAGTACAGATTTTGATAATGTTTTGGTTAAATGTTAATTTATGTTTATATTAAGCTTTATATAATGTTAGTAAAATTTACCTATAATTAAAAAATAGGTACAAATTTTGATGAGCTTAACAAGCAACGAATTTTTTTAACGAACATGAGCTGACTAATAAATTTTTTTAACGAGCACGAATCAAGTACTTCTCAACTCTTGATCGACTCACTCGATAAATATCCCTATACATGGATGGTTTTGAAATTCGAGTTGATTCTATTTCTATGTTAAATTATTTTCTAAATTCATAATTTTTGTTTAGCTATGAAATTGGAAGTTATAATTATTTTGTTTAAATTTATAATATAAGTGAACTCCAATGTGACGCAATATTAATTTACTTCATATATTATATTCCAAACACACAAAAATGTTTCAACTCCCAACAACTGATTACTATTTTATATATTGTTAGATTGATTAAATTATTTGTAATCTCTAAATTTAAAATTAAATTAATGAATATTAAACGTTTAGTTCACATGTTTTAAATTATTATAACAATAATAGTATTGATTAATTAAGATCAAATTCTTATATTATGAACTTTAAAATTGGTTCAACAATCTTACCTATCGCATCAAATATTATTTTACATGATCGTTCAACAAAAATGTTTATATATACACGTTTTTTGTGGCGTGAATCATAAAATAGATGATTTGATTGTCAAATTCAATAAATAACTTAACAAAGAGATACATATTAAATATCAGCATGAATTTTGATTAAATGTATTGTATAATATATAAATTTTGATTTAGTGTAACTATATACATGATTTTTTTAATAAATTATATATATAACTTTTATTTTGATTTAATTATATATATTTTAAATACACATATATCAATTTATTTTTATTTTAGATTAATATAATTCTTTGTATTTATTATAATATGTTAATTACAAAATGATATATAATACATTGATAACTATGATGGTAAATTTTGAAAATTAAATAAAAGTTTCATCTATAAAATTGCATAAAATTAAAGATAAAAAGTGTAATTGATGAATATTGTATATACATTTATTGATATTGGTCATTATGAATATGACTGTATTAATCAATCACGATGTTTTTAACTACAAACTGTAATCTTTTTTTTACTTTTGTCACCATGAGTTACCTTTGGTGCCTGGTTAACAGATAAACAGCAATACAAGGAGAATCACTCCACAAATTAGAGTGCAATCAAAGGACCCCTCTGGCTTTCTGTTTCAGATATGTTGGACAATCTGCTTGAATTACCATGCATAGCTTTGTCACTGCCCCAACCTTCAACATCTCTAAAAGTACTTCTTTTGTTGCTGCATTTTTCGAGATCGACGAAAGTATGCAAACGGCTTGATCATCGGTTGCCGGAGAAACTCTCAGGATCCTTTTCGCCACCATCGCTATGCTTCCCGCATGGCGAAGAAACTCGGCTCTACCATCGGCGCATGAACATAGATGTGCCAGAAGGTTGAAGATCAGTTCCGATATGTTCTTTTCCGGTTTCTCGAGTTCGAATTCGATGAGCTCGAAGATCGCGTTGGCCTTGACGATCTTCATCTTGTTTCGTCCTTGAAGGCACGCTTGGATCAGAACTTGCAAGGAGGATTTGGTCGCTTGTTGAGAGATTTTCGATTTAATTACCGTTAACATTTGTTTCATGAACTCGGGTTTCAACTTCTCCAACGACCTCGTATTGGATGCCTCGATCACCCGTTTCAATGAAAGCATTGCGAGAGTCTTGGTGGACATGGTTCTCGACTTCGCACCCGAGAATCCATGTTAGACAGTCAATGAGCCGATGATTTTCATCCAAAAATGCCTTGATTTCACCTGATGGTGTCCAAACATGACAGAGAGTCCTCAAAGCTTGTTCAGTCCCCATCGTTTTACTTTCATCGTAACATCGTATCTGAAGATATTAATTTTTTACCCATATTATTATTATTATTATTATTATTATTATTATCATTATTATTATTATTATAAATATTATTAAATATATAATAATTAATTACATGCCCAATTACAACTGGACCGGCCCAGTTACAAACAACCAGAACCGGCCCAGACCCAAAAGGAAACCCTAAACCAATTTAGGGTTTCAGTTAGGGTTTCCTAACCCTAATCCCATGCCAGCCGCCTCTAGCCAGCCGCCTTAGACTGACCCGTTGGATCTGGCAAGATCCAACGGTTCCAGATGGCTCCAGATGGAAACCCTAGGGTATGATACCCTAGGGCCACGCGGCTGCCGCTGCTACTCTCGCCGCCTCCGCCGCTGCCACGTCCCAACCGAAGGCTCCAGAAGCTCCAACGCCAGCCGTCCACGCCATGGCTACGGGGTGAGTCACCACTGGTAGTCCGGTGACTCACCGAAATCCCCTCTTCGGACCGGTCCGATGGCCACACCGGTGGTGGCTATAAAAGCCACCACCCGAACCTGAAAAAAAAAAGAGAGGAAGAAGACAGAGAACAGATCCCAGAGAAACAAAAAAATATATATACAAATACTACCACGATCTCAGCAGCAAAGAAACAGAAAAGAAAGAAAAAGGAAGAAAAGAAAACTTGCCGAGGAAGCCCCGACCACCGGATCTCACCGGAACCTTCGAAACACCGAAGGTACTTTTGTAGATTCGCTCCGATTAGGAGCTTTTTAAGGAAAAAGAACACCGGAAACGTCCTTAGGACGTCCCGATCTATCTAATGGTGTAAAAATAAAATTTTCTGGCCACCGAATGCGGTGGCCGGCGGTGACGGTCACGGCGGCAGACGGTTACCGTCCGGTGACCGGCTTCCCTCCGATGAGGGAATCTAGAGAGAGGTCAGAGCTCTCTCGGCTTGAGAGAGAAAGAAAAAAAAATGAAATGAAGCTGGCCCTTCGGGCCAGCCAGTTTTGGACTTATATAGACCTTCCCGAACGACGTCGTTTCGGGAAGGACTATGAGCGTAATTAGACAATAGTTAAACCCCGTCCGCCGTCCTCCAAATTTGTAATTTTTACATTCTAGTCACTAAATCGATTTTATAATACTTTTAATTCAGGTCTTTAATTTTAATTTCTTTTATTTTAGTCTTCTATATTAAAATAATATATTTAGGATAAATAACATTTAATCCCTTAATTTTAATAAATAATATTTTAATCCTTAGTTTATATTTTTAATTTATTTTATTCTAATATCCGAATTTTAGATAATTTTATTTTAGTCACTAAATAAATAAAATAAAGAAATAGCATGTTTAATCCCTATAATTGTGATTAATTATGAATTAGATTTTTAATTTTATTTTTACTGTAATTTAGTCATTTATTTTATATGTTTTCATTTATTTTTCTGTTTTTTTTATATATTGTTTTAGTGGTATTTTTATTTTATTTGTTTATATTTTTAAATATTTTCATGTATTCATAAATATATATATAAATAGTAATTTTTAAATATTTATTTTTAATATCGAAGAAAAGGACAGTCTTAATACAACTGGATGTCCTATTCTGATATTTTAAAATTAAAAATTAAACAATATTATTTAAATTAATATTTATCAATATCAAAGAAAAGAGGTGTCTTAAGGCACCTAGAAGTTCTTTTCTGATATTTTTAAATAAATAAATTTTTTATATAATTTTGAAATAATAGGATTATAAATTAAATATATTTTTGAATTTTTAAATTTTAATAATAGAGACAATTTATAATTAAAAAGTACCAATTTTGGGCGTTGTAGGGGTGTTAATCCTTCCCTAAACGTAACCGACCACGAATCCCTTTTTATTATTAAAAAGAACGAATTTTTGGTTATAAAACGCATATCAGTTCATTTTTTTAATTGATGTTTTCTTAAAACTCTTTTAAAGAAAATAATTTTTAGGTATTCGACCTACCTGATCCAAAAGGCCGATGGCGACTCACAAATTATTTTCAAAATTATTTATTTACATCAATTTCCCTGCCAAGTATAATATTTCGTGCCCGGACGAAAACCGGTTACGACAGCTTGGCGACTCTGCTGGGGAATGGTCAAACTTTTAAAAATCAATTATAAATTGTCTCTATTAATTAAAAATTAAAAATTCATATATTTATTTTTTAATTCTTTCTTGTCAAATTTTTTATTTATTTATTATTTTTATAATATTTATATGTTTTATTTTATTTGCAAGTATTTTATTTCATTATTTATTTTTCTGTCAAAGGTTTGAACATTTCTCCTCACACACAACACTTGCATTGCATTACATAAAGCTCTATAATTGAGTTGTCCCTTTTAAGTAGGAGTGAAAGCGACGTCTTCGTGAGAATTTATTCTCCGTGTCAGACCTAGCAAGTAACTTTCGGGGTTCATATGCTCTATGTCTTCGTGAGAATTTATTCTCCGTGTCAGGCATAGAGAAATGTATCCCCTCGAATTGAACTCGATCCACTTTAGTCTGTGATGGACTAGGATTGAGGGTTAGCAGCCTAAGGGGGCACTAACATGGACAATTCGAGTACCTTTACTCCTAGATCTGAAACCCTGCATATAAAAAACCTTAGAAACTCTTCCAATCCGAAGTCATGCCGAAATTTTGTCTAAAATAGGTGTACACACAGGAGAAATGAATTCTAAACTTTCTTGTTTATTTATTTTCGTTAATGATTAAATTACATGTATATTTAAATTATTTAAATTTAGAAAAGCATGTTTAAATAAAAAAAATATTTATGTAAATGTTATTATTAAATTTTTTATTATGTAAACTAATTTATTTTCTCTTTTGTGTGTTCTTTATTTTTCTGTTTGCATAGCATCATACAGGATAAAAGACATTGATCCTTGTGTTAGTTGTCTCATTGGAAAGCCTTCATCTATGGATAAAAAGTGTTCAAATCAAGTAATTCTAAACTCAGAAGTAAGACAATGGGCTGAGGACTTACAAAGACAAGAAGGAGACAGTCTGCAGGATGATTATGTATCTAACTTGGCCAGTTATGCTCCAGTTTCACTAAAAAGAAATGATATGCAAGATTTGCGAAGCATTTGGGAAAGTTGGGATTCAAACAAAAAATTGCAGTTTTATCAGACTTACGGAGACATCCCATATTTGCTCTATGTTGAAGTTGATGATGAATTACTCAGAGCCCTAATTCAATTCTGGAATCCAGGGTACAATTGCTTCACTCTCAATAAAGAGGACTTGGTCCCTACTATTGAAGAATACACAACTTTGCTACATATCGAAGGGGCTTTGGAGAATCGAATCTATTCAAAGTCAATTAAAACTCAACCCTTTCGAGTTAAATTAACAAAGATTGCCGGTGTACGAGAAGAATGGGTGGCATCCCGTACAAAACAAAAAGGCGAAAGCGAAGGCATTGCTTGGACCAACATTAGAGAAATTATTCAGAGCCATCCAGATATTAAAGTACGATTCGATTTATTTGCTCTGGGTATATATGGTATGGTCATCTTCCCAAAAGTATTGGGATATGTTGAAGCTGCAGTGGTAGATTTGTTTGAACAGCTACCGAAAAAGATTAATCCTGCTTCTGCAATCCTAGCAGAGACCTTCAGATCATTAAATACTTGTAGAAAGTTAGGAGGTGGACGATTCTCAAGGTGTACCCAGTTGTTATATGTTTGGATCCGTAGTCATTTCTGGAGGACAGAAAAAGTGTCATACCGACGCTTTAATACGGATTACTCACCATTAAAAGAATTTCTGGAGCAGAAATGGCCGAAAGAAATTAAGAAAGATATGTGGATTAATGCATTTCGAAATCTACAAAGCAATGACGTGATTTGGCGAGCCCGTGGCAAATCCAAAGGGAATTCTTTTACAAATGTGGAGATTACAACTGGATAATGCTGCTCGGATTATGGGGAGGAATTGGATATGCACCACTTCTGGTTATAAGACAGTATGAAGGTCGTCAATTTGTACCTGTCACTGCTGGATTACAGTCATCTGAGTTCGCATTCCACAGCAAAAATTATAAAAGAAGTATCATGGAAGCCGTTACAGCTTGGAAAACAACTTTTTGTATCCGAGCTAAAGCAGCAAAAGAAATGCTAACTCCTGATTATGAAGAATGAAGATCTGTCAGAAAAAACGAAAATATTCCTCTACCAGATCAAAATGAGGATATCTCTATGGAAGATCGCATTAAGGTGGTTCCGTCAGAGATTGAAATCTTGAGAGCTGAGTTTGAAGCAGAAAGAGAAGGCTGGTCGAAAGAATTAGAGCAAATGAGACAAGATAAAGCTATGTTGGGGTTTGACATTGACTTTCATTCATCACAATGTGTAATGTTGAGAAAAGATAAAGAAAAAGGTGATGATGAGTTCAGAGCATTACAGAAAAATTACCAGGAGTTATATAAATCCCGGAAAACATCAGGATCAAGCCAAGCAACAATACAGATGACCAGAGAATTAAACATCGAGAAAAGACGAGTTGAAGATCTGAAAGGAAAGAATAGCCGTCTACTCAAAAGCCTTGAGAAAGGAAAGCAAAAAATGGAAGATTTTGAGGTCGACAGAAGAGGGCGAATTATAAAAAGCAAGGCTGAACACCGCGAGATCAAGAATGAAATGCAAAAAGAAAGGGATCGAGCCAAAGATTTAGAAGAAATGAAGAATGACATCTTTGTTAAATTTGAAGGTGAGAAAAATATCATGTTCACGGGATTTGAATCTGAAATGAACCAGTTGATGGCTGAACTTGAAGTCAGAGGCCAAAAGATGGAAGAATCCAAAGTTGAAAAAGAAAAATGGGAGTTGGAAAGAAAAAATTTCAACACCAGACTTGAGGTAGAGCAGGAAATGGCTAGCAATTGGATGCAAAGATGCAGAAACAAGGATATTCAAATTCAGAAGCTTAATCAAAGAACGCAAGAAGCACGAACAAAACTTGAAGAAGATCTGGATCAGTCTAGAAATAAAAATTCAGAGTTTAATGCTTACATTTTGCAACTTGAAGAATCATTGTTTCAAGAAAAGGTTCGTCTAGGACCTAATGACCTCAAAGAAAGTAATGAGGAAAATGCTTCACTGCGAAGACGCATTAGAGATCTTGAAAAAATTCTGCACAATTGTCAAGTCAGAATCACTGAGTTAGAGCAAACTCTTGAAGGAACGAATGAACAATGGCAAAAGTCAACTGATTTCTATGTTGAAAGAAGTGAAGAAAGAAGTAATATGGTGTTCGAGGCCATGGTACAAATGAGTGAAGTTGCTAAATATGTTGGGGAACTAGCTGTTGAAGCCAAAATAATTGAGCATCAAGTTGATCCAGTCTCTAAGTACGGAAAGAAGGTGTCATGGTTAATGAAAGAAGTTATAGAGCTTAATAGGAAAGCTATGCCTTATCTGTAGTTATGAAATATTATAAAGAAACTTTTGTATGCCGATGAAAGTTGTTCTATGACAGTTAACTTTTTGGGATCAATGTTTTTTTGCATACATACATTTTGCATACATTCATCATTCATTTCATAATTTTCTTTATGAATAATTTTATTATTATTTTTTTATTAAGATAAAATTCATTAATTAAAATTTGAGAAAAAATAATAATATTAAAAGATTTCTCAATCGCAGTTATTCTGGCTAAAAGAGAAATACAACATCATTACGGTACTAGACAAGCTACTAAGAGAATTATGGAGGATAAAATACAGCGTATTGAGGAACAACATCATAAAGAACAAGAATAAATGAGAATGAAGCTGGAAAAAATTGAAGCCAGTATTGCAAATTCACAAGACAGTATGATGCAGAAAATAGAGGACATGTTTAAAAGGCAGGCTATCATTGGAAAAATGCCTGAAAATCCTGTATCTTTTGATCAAGATCCTATGTATCCTCTAGGTTTTCCACCAGAACCAATTTATCACTCTGGTACTACACCTATACAAATCAATGCTCGTACATCTGCATTACAAGAAGTCAAACCACATGAAGATCAACAAGTGAATCCTGCATCTTCAAGCAAAAATCCGCTTATATCAGATGTGAAAATAGGGGATCTTAATACTGATCATTTGATCCCAGATTTGAATGAGCTGAATGAGAAACAAAAATTAAATGAAGAACTGACCAGACAGATCAAGAGCTTAGAAGAACGAATGAAATTCGTGGAAATAACTGAATCATTCTATGGGTTTGATGCTAGTGAGTTGAGTTTGGTTCCAGACTTAATCCTCCCTATCAAGTTCAAAGCTCCCGAATTTGATAAATATGACGGTACTACATGCCCTTCATCCCACATTACTATGTTTTGTCGAAGAATGGCAGGATATGTGAAGGACGAGAAATTGTTAATTCACTGCTTTCAGGATAGTTTGACAGGACCGGCTTTAAAATGGTATACTCAATTGACCAAAGCCAACATTAAATCCTGGAAAGATCTGGCTAAAGCATTTTTAGAGTAGTATCGCCACGTAACAGACATGGTTCCTGATAGATGGACTCTCCAAAATTTGGAGAAAAAGAATAATGAAACGTTCAGACAGTATGCCCAGAGATGGCGTGACACAGCAGCCCAAGTTCAACCACCTTTGTCAGAAAAAGAGGCCACAGTAATATTTGTTCATACCTTGAAGGCTCCTTATTTAAATCATCTAATGGGGAATGCAACCAGAAATTTTGCAGATTTGGTCATTTCTGGAGAACTCATTGAAAATGTCTTGAAAAGTGGCAAGATTGAATCAAATGATGGGTCTAGTTCCAAAAGACCTACGTACCGGAAAAAGGAGAATGAAGTCAACAATGCAAATTCTTACAGCAAGGATTCATCGAAAAGTGTTACAATAACCCAGCCAATGGTTAAGAAAGAGGAAACAAACACTAATCGAGCAGATTCCAGAGGATCTCGAAAGGAAAATGAAAGGTTGTCTTTTACACCTTTACCAGTAACATATGCTGAGATCTATGATTCGCTGTTAAAAGCAGATGTCATACGGCCCTATCCTTTGGTTCCCATGCAACCACCATTCCCTCATTGGTATGATACAAAGGCACACTGTGTTTATCATGAAGGAATCACGGGTCATTCTATTGAAAACTGTTTGGCATTCAAAAGGGTGGTTCAAAATTTGATCAACACTGGGAAGTTGGAATTCAATACACCATCTGCATCAAATCATCCATTGCCAAATCATGGAGATAAAAACATGAATGCAATTCAGGAAGAGAACAGAAAGAAAGCAAAAACTGACATTTATGAAATTAAATCTCCGTTTGTTTGGGTATTTCAACAACTCACTTTAGCCGGTATAATTCCACAACAATTCAGGCCAAAGCAGAATGAAGGCAAGAATTATTGTGAATATCATCAGGAGAAAGGGCATAAAATCCAACTATGTCCTGAATTTAGGGATTTGGTGCAAAAATTGATGAACAACAGAGAAATAGAATTCTTTGAAGAAGAACCAGGGAAAAAAGAAGATGATGTTTGCTCATCAGAGGATTCTAAACCTAGTCAAAGAACAAATGATCCTGTGATCATTAATGTGAAATCATCTACGATGATTCCTGCACCAATAAATCCAAAAGTAGTTATCACCGCTCCTCTACCATTTCCATACAAAGATACCCGCAGGGTACCTTGGAATTATACTACCAATGTTTCAATGGTAGGAGGATCTGTTTCTCTAGAAAAAACAGAAGAGAAAATACAGAGTTTGGGTACAACATCGACGTCTGAAGCAGTGAGCGAAGTCGGTTTCTTTACGAGAAGTGGGAGATGTTACTCTCCCGAAACATCCAATGCTTCAGAACAAGTGAAAGCAAAAGGAAAAGCCATGGCAATACCTCAGAAGGTATTTGAAGATGAATCCCTTCCAGCATTTAATGAGCCTGTGACAGAAAAACAAGCTCAAGAATTTTTGAAATTCCTAAAACATAGTGAGTATAGTGTGGTTGAACAACTACACAAACAACAAGCGAGAATTTCCATTCTTGATCTATTGATGAATTCAGAAGCACATAGAAATGCTTTGATGAAAATTCTCAATCAAACATTTATCCCCGAAGATATATCCCTCAATAAACTTGACAGAATTGTGGGACATATAGCCGCTGACAATTACATAACGTTCACGGATGATGAAATACCGGAAGGCGGAATGGGGTCAGTAAAAGCTTTGAACATCACAACACATTGTCATGGTCATGTGTTGCCAGGAGTATTGATTGACAATGGATCCGCTCTCAACTTGATGCCTCTAGTCACACTTCAAAGAATGCCTGTGAATCAATCACACATGAAGAGTTATCAGAATGTAGTGCGAGCATTTGATGGAACTCAAAAAGAGGTGCTTGGGAAAATGGAAATACCGTTGTTAATTGGTCCAGTCGTGTATAATATTGACTTTGTGGTGATGGACATCCACCCTACATATAATTGTCTATTAGGGAGGCCATGGATTCATTCAGCAGGAGCCGTTCCTTCTTCATTACATCAGAAATTGAAATTTGTTGTTGATGGACAACTAATATGCGTAGGAGCTGAAGAAGAAATCATTGCGTCAGTAACAAGTGATGTTCCATATATCGACACCAATGATGATGCTCTTGAATGCTCTTTCCGAGCTCTTGAATTTGTAAATGCAACCTTTATTGCAGAAGGAAGCAAAATTCCATATCCCAGATTGTCTGATTGCACCAAGATGACGGTACAACAAACTTTAGGCATCGGAGCTAAAGCTGGGAAAGGGTTAGGAAAGAATCTTCAAGGGATTTCAGTTCCTGTCAATATACAGATGAAAAGATCGTTTTGGGCTTGGATTTAAGCCCAATTTCCAGCAAAAGAACAAAGAGATGAAAGAAGATGTGAAGACAGAAAGGCAAAATTGAAAGGGAAAGAAATCATCTGGGAACACATGTTTTTTCCACAGTTGAAGACTACATTCAGATCAGGGGGAACTATTAATGTAGAACAGCAGCTTGTTGAAGCCTTTAAAGAAGAAAAGTTGACGAAAGATCAAGGCATAGTCGAAGAAGCTATGAATGGATTATTTATCAACATGATCATGAAGGACAACAAGACTGGCAAATACTTGGATAGGATTCGCCCATGTTTTCCTGGAGAAACACTCAACAATTGGACCACTGAAGATCTTCCTATAGTTTTTAATATTAACGCAGAGTAATATTCAGAACTAATCTTTATGTTTAGCTCAAAAATATGAAAACTTTTTGTTATCTTGTAAAAGAAATTATGTTAAATATAAGAAATTTTCTTTAAAATTTTCAGATGGCAATCATTCTTTACATTTTATTACATTTTTACATTTCATAAATTTACTATATTCTTTCGGAAATATGTCCGACTTAAATTTGCAGGTGTCACCGTGTTAATAGCATGTGTATTCCTAAATTTAATCCAGTGATAAATTTAGAGCATCCTATATGTCTGGAAGAAATCAATGGTTGTGAGGATGAACTGGAATGTGATGTTCCTACTGAACTATTAAGATTGGTAGAAAAAGAAGACAAACAAATTCTACCCCACAAGGAAGAGGTTGAGACTGTGAATTTGGGAACAGATGAAGAAATGAAAGAGGTGAAAATTGGTACTACTCTGACAATCCAGATAAAACAAGAATTGATAAATCTCCTTCAAGAGTTCAAAGATATCTTTGCATGGTCTTATCAAGATATGCCCGGTTTAAGCACAGATATAGTGATACACAAGCTTCCAATCAATCCAGAATATAAACCGGTCCAACAAAAGCTCAGAAGAATGAGGCCAGAAATGTTGTTACAAATCAAAGAGGAAGTAATGAAACAGATCAATGCAGGTTTCCTACAGACATCTAAATACCCAGAATGGGTAGCCAACATTGTTCCCGTACCAAAGAAAAATGGGAAAGTTCGAATGTGTGTGGATTACAGAGATCTCAATAGAGCTAGTCCGAAAGATAGTTTTCCATTACCCCACATAGACACATTGGTGGACAATACTGCAGGGCACGCATGGTTTTCATTTATGGATGGATTTTCAGGATATAATCAGATAAAAATGAATCCTGAAGACATGGAAAAAACAACATTTGTAACCATGTGGGGCACATTCTGTTATAAAGTGATGCCATTTGGATTGAAAAATGCAGGGGCAACATATCAAAGAGCCATGGTAACTTTGTTTCATGACATGATGCACAAAGAGATTGAAGTATATGTAGATGACATGATTGCCAAGTCCAGGACTGAAGAAGAACATATTCAAAATCTGAGAAAGCTTTTCCAGAGATTGAGGAAGTATCAATTAAAGCTCAACCCCGCAAAATGCACTTTTGGGGTAACTTCCGGAAAACTTTTGGGATTTGTGGTCAGCAAAAAAGGAATCGAGATTGATCCAGATAAAGTAAAAGCAATTCAAGGTCTTCCACCACCCAATACAAAAAAAGAAATTCGAGGCTTTTTGGGAAGATTAAATTATATATCTCGGTTCATTTCTCAATTAACTGACAAATGTGATCCAGTGTTCAAATTACTTCGAAAGAACAATCCTGAAGTCTGGAATGAAAAATGTCAAGAAACTTTGGATATTATTAAGAAATATTTATCCAATGCCCCCATTTTAGTATCACCAATGCCTGATAGACCATTAATTCTCTACTTGACGGTTTTCAAAAATTCGATGGGATGTGTACTAGGACAGCATGATGAATCTGGAAGAAAAGAAAAAGCTATTTATTATCTGAGCAAGAAATTTACTGATTGTGAAGTTCGATATCCACCAATACAAAAATTATGTTGTGCTTTGGTGTGGACTACTCGAAGACTCAGACAATATATGTTATACCATACTACTTGGTTGATATCAAAACTTGATCCTTTGAAATTCTTAATGGAATCACCAGCTTTGACAGGCAGAATGGCTAGATGGCAGATGTTATTATCTGAGTTTGATATTGTATATGTCAACCAAAAAGCGATAAAAGGAAGTGTAATAGCTGATTTTCTGGCCAGTCGTGTATCAAATGATTATCAGCCTTTGAACTTCAATTTTCCCGATGAAGATTTGTTATGCATATCCATGAATGAAGAAGTCAGAACAAATGATGAATTTGCAACTTGGAAGCTTTATTTTGACGGAGCATCTAATGCTTTGGGACGAGGAATCGGGGCAGTGTTAATTTCTCCAGAAAATGTTTATTATCCCTTTACGAGTAGACTGGAGTTCTTTTGCACCAATAATATGGCAGAATATGAAGCTTGTGTCATGGGATTGAAAGCAGCTATAGAAAGAAAAATCAAATGTCTCAAAATATATGGAGATTCATCGTTAGTGGTGTATCAATTGCGAGGAGAATGGGAAACAAAAGATCCCAAATTGTTGGAATATCGAAATTTTACCCTTGAATTAGTGAAGGAATTTGAGAAAGTTACCTTCAATTATCTCCCTCGAGAAGAAAATCAAATGGCAGATGCTTTGGCTACATTAGCTGCTATGTTTCAAGCAACTAAGAAGGTTGATATGATGCCAATCAAAATGCAAGTATATGAAATTCCTGCACATTGTTATAGTGTGGAAGAAGAGGTAGATGGTAAACCATGGTATCATGATATTCTGCAATATATCAAAAATCAAAGTTATCCACCAAATGCATCGGAAATTGATAAAAGAACCTTGAGAAGAATGGCTGCTGGATATTTTCTTGATGGAGAGATTATGTATAGAAGAAGCAATGATCAAATGTTATTGAGATGTTTAAATACCAGTGAAGCTCGAAATGTCATTGAAGAAATACACAGTGGAATATGTGGAACACATGCAAATGGTCTTTCTATGGCCAGAAAAATAATGAGATATGGATACTATTGGGCTACTATGTACACAGATTGCATTGATTATGCAAGGAAATGTCATAAATGCCAGATATATGCAGACAAGATTCATGTACCTCCATCTCCTTTACATGTAATGACAGCACCCTGGCCATTTTCTATGTGGGGAATAGATGTCATAGGAGCAATCACACCAAAAGAATCGAATGGACATTGTTTCATCCTTGTGGCAATTGATTATTTTACCAAATGGGTTGAAGCTGCTTCATATACCAATATTAAGAGATCCACAGTCTGCAAATTCATAAAGAAAGAGATAGTTTGCCGATATGGCCTACCAGAGAGGATCATTACAGACAATGCTCTGAACCTGAACAACAAAATGATGACCGAACTTTGTGCACAGTTTAAGATCAAACATGCAAACTCAGTGGCATATCGTCCAAAGATGAATGGGGCAGTTGAAGCAGCAAATAAGAACATCAAGAGAATCATTACAAAGACTACTGAAACTTACAAAGACTGGCACGAGAAGTTACCTTTTGCTTTATATGCATACCGAACTACTGTTCGAACATCTACTGGGGCAACGCCTTTTTCTTTAGTCTATGGGATGGAAGCAGTCTTACCAATTGAAGTTGAGATTCCATCGCTTCGAATATTGAGAGAAATAAGATTAGATGAATCTGAATGGATCCAAGCTAGATTTGATCAATTGAACCTTATTGAGGAGAAAAGATTGAAAGCTATTTGCCATGGACAGATGTATCAAAAACGGATGATGAAGTCTCATGACAAAAAAGTACATCCAAGAGAGTTCCAAGAGGGTGATCTAGTATTAAAAAAGATCTTGCCTATACATAAAGATTTCCGTGGGAAATGGATGCCTAATTGGGAAGGGCCATACGTTGTAAAAAAGGCCTTTTCCGGAGGAGCATTGATCTTAGCAGAAATGGATGGAAAAATTCTGAGAAACCCAATAAACTCGGATTCTGTCAAGAAATATTATGCTTGAAAAGAAAGAAAAGAAAAAAAAGAAAAGAAAAAAAAAGAAAGAAAAAAAAAAAGAGAGAAAAAAAAGGGGGTCAAGGTGAAAACCCGCAAAGGGCATCTTGTAACCAAAGGAAGGATTTGAGTTGAAAACCTGAAAAGGCGGCTCGAATGCAGGTTGATATTAGGCATCTGGCAATTGAACTCTCTTAAGATTTTGACAGTTTGGAAGAAACTTCACATCTACAAGTATTTCAACAACGTTTGAGATCTTCCAGACAAAAGCTTACATCATTACTCTAAATTGTGTCAACTTGATTAATTTAGAAATACTTATGCTTATAATTTATTGAGACATTTGAATTTTTATCATTCTTATGCTTGCCATAACTTTGAATACAATTATATTTATTTCAAGTTCAATTTATTTGAGATTCAATTTATTTTTGGAAATTCAATTTATTCTTCTATGAATTAATATAATTTTGAAATGAGTTAAAGATTTCTGAATATCACTTTATGTTAATACTTTTAAATACATGGAATACAAAGTAAGCAAATCATCACCATCTTAAAGCCATGAACATTAAGATTGTTATACGGGATGCTACCGACAACAAGGTCAAATCCGCCAAATCTACTCATCAATTGCTCCAACCGATCACCATTCAGTTCTTGCACATCTGTTTTCAAAGATATATTAAGACAATAAAAGGCGATCTTTGCAGCACTGATTCCAGCAAAAAGAAACAAGACATTGATATCACTGGGAAACATATCTCTATACAGATCCTTGTGTATGGTTTTTAAGGAAATCTAGAAGCATTTCCACCTCATCAGGTTCAAGTGGAGCAACTTTATTCCTTCCAACCCATACTAGATTACATTTTCAGCACTCATCAAGAACATACTTCTGGACACTCGAAGGTGGCTCATTGTCATAAGCTTCAAGAGCCTTACAGATCTTTTCTGTCAATTTGACACTTCCTGTACATGTTTATAAACAGTTTAACTTTGTTCTTGGATCCCAGAAAGGCCATCATTTCTTTGTCAATGGAAAAGCATCAGCACATGGAGGAAGCAGAATAAAGAGAAAATCTATTCTTAATTGGCAGAATTATGAATATAGCCCTTTTCAGTGTAGTAGCATGGAAATGCTTCGAATCTACAAATTCTGGCTCTACCTCGAATAAGCATTGTGATATCCTAGTCCAAACATTAAATGAAAGATGAATTTGCCAATAGCATCTTCTGGAAGTGTTCTTTGAGTTATCTGATCTGGTTTGGTAAACCAATCATTGAATTTAGAAGATGAATTTGCCAATAGCATCTTCTGGAAGTGTTCTTTGAGTTATATGATCTGGTTGGACAGAACCAAACATTAAATGAAAGATGAATTTGCCAATAGCATCTTCTGGAAGTGTTCTTTGAGTTATCTGATCTGGTTTGGTAAACCAATCATTGAATTTAGAAGATGAATTTGCCAATAGCATCTTCTGGAAGTGTTCTTTGAGTTATCTGATCTGGTTTGGTAAACCAATCATTGAATTTAGAAGATGAATTTGCCAATAGCATCTTCTGGAAGTGTTCTTTGAGTTATCTGATCTGGTTGGACAGAACCAATCATTGAACTTAGAAGATGAATTTGCCAATAGCATCTTCTGGAAGTGTTCTTTGAGTTATCTGATCTGGTTTGGTAAACCAATCATTGAATTTAGAAGATGAATTTGCCAATAGTATCTTCTGGAAGTGTTCTTTGAGTTATCTGATCTGGTTGGACAGAACCAATCATTGAATTTAGAAGATGAATTTGCCAATAGCATCTTCTGGAAGTGTTCTTTGAGTTATCTGATCTGGTTGGACAGAACCAATCATTGAATTTAGAAGATGAATTTGCCAATAGCATCTTCTGGAAGTGTTCTTTGAGTTATCTGATCTGGTTGGATAGAACCAATCATTAAATGAAAGATGAATTTGCCAATAGCATCTTCTGGAAGTGTTCTTTGAGTTATCTGATCTGGTTTGGTAAACCAATCATTGAATTTAGAAGATGAATTTGCCAATAGCATCTTCTGGAAGTGTTCTTTGAGTTATCTGATCTGGTTTGGTAGGAACTACAGAACCAATCATTGGAATTAAAAGATGAACTGCATGATTGTCTTCATTAAGAAGTTTCTTTTCAAGTTTCTTTTGCTTATTCCTTTCCCAAAAATCATAGTCCAAGTTTTGCCTTTTCTTGTAATTGGGATCATCACATAATGGCTTCCCATCTTTTACCGGAAGAAGTGCGTCAGCATCTTTAATCATTTGAGCAGCACATATAAAATCTATCAATTTTGCAATTGATGAATCTGGACCACATTTCTCCAGGGCTATTTGAAGTTTCAGCCTCTGAGAATCCCATTTCTGTCAAGTATAACAGTTTATTCTCCTCATCAGAATCAGAATTCAAGATTTCTCGGTATTAGAAGAACTATTGATATCTGTGAAATCATCTTGAAAGGTCACTTCATAATCAGATGAGTTGTTATCAGAATCAACATGTTGCCTGAATGCAAGCTTTTCAAGAGCCTATACTATTGAGTTTTATTCTCAAGAGGTTTTGTGACATTATATCTACATTTGTCAAAGATGATAGATTCTCTGATTTGAAGAAGAAAGATCTATTGGGTTTTTACAATTGAAGAAATACTCAATTCACCAGTCTGAAATCAAATAAATTAACATTCATGCATCATATTTTAGGTGTTTACAAAAATAGGTGCATTTTCATTCATTTTCATCTATGTTGAATTTTTAACAGGAATTTCGAAGATTTTAGCAAAGATTCAAATCTATCATTTGATGGATTATTTTTTCCAGAGAAAGTTCATAATGAGAAGAACTCATCTGAAGAAGGAAGAAGAAGTTCATAATGAGAAGAATTTGTTCAACCTTTTATTTGAATTCATCACTTGATGGATTATTTTTGCCAGAGAAGTTCATAATGAGAAGAACTCATCTGAAGAAGGAAGAAGAAGTTCATAATGAGAAGAATTTGTTCAACCTTTTATTTGAATTCATCAAATTGATGGATTAGCTTTTCCAGAAAAAGTTCATAATGAGAAGAACTCATCTGAAGAAGGAAGAAGAAGTTCATAATGAGAAGAATTTGTTCAACCTTTTGTCTGAATTCATCACTTGATGGATTATTTTTGCCAGAGAAGGTTCATAATAAGAAGAACTCTTCATCTGAAGAAGGAAGAATAAGTTCATAATGAGAAGAACTTGTTCAACTTTTTGTTTGAATTCATCATTTGATGGATCAACGTTGCCAGGTAGAGTTCATAATGAGAAGAACTCGTCATCTGAAGAAGGAAGAAGAAGTTCATAATGAGAAGAACTTGTTCAATCTTTTTGAATTCATCATTGGATGGATCAACATTGCCAAGTAGAGTTCATAATGAGAAAAACTCGTCATCTGAAGAAGGAAGAAGAAGTTCATAATAAGAAGAACTTGTTCAATAATTCTATCACAGAAGGAGATAGATTAGCATCAGCCTTTCTGGAGAAAATTCATAATGAGAAGAACTCATCAAAAGCTTATTCAACCTTTTGAATGACTCTATCACAGAAAGAAAGAGGTCAGCATCATCCCCAGCAGAAAGTTTATAATGAGAAGAACTCATCTGAAGAAAGAGAAGAATTTATTCAATATCTCCATTGTGATCAAGTGAAGCCAAATGGATAAAAAAATTTATTATCTTTTCATCTTTGCCCTATTCTTGTTAACACAAGAATGAGCAAAGAGGGGCAGCTGAAGATATTAATTTTTTACCCATATTATTATTATTATTATTATTATCATTATTATTATTATTATTAAATATATATTAAATACATATATAAATAATTAATTACAGGCCCAATTACAACTGGACCGGCCCAGTTACAAACAACCAGAACCGGCCCAGACCCAAAAGGAAACCCTAAACCAATTTAAGGTTTCAGTTAGGGTTTCCTAACCCTAATCCCATGCCAGCCGCCTCTAGCCAGCCGCCTCAGACTGACCGTTGGATCTGGCAAGATCCAACGGTCCAGATGGCTCCAGATGGAAACCCTAGGGTATGATACCCTAGGGCCACGCGCTGCCGCTGCTGCTCTCGCCGCTCCGCCGCTGCCACGTCCCAACCGAAGCTCCAGAAGCTCCAACGCCAGCCGTCCACGCCATGGCTACGGGGTGAGTCACCACTGGTAGTCCGGTGACTCACCGAAATCCCCTCTTCGGACCGGTCTGATGGCCACACCGGTGGTGGCTATAAAAGCCACCACCCGAACCTGGAAAAAAAAAAGAGAGGAAGAAGACAGAGAACAGATCCCAGAGAAACAAAAAAAATATATATACAAAATACTACCAACGATCTCAGCAGCAAAGAAACAGAAAAGAAAGAAAAATGAAGAAAAGAAACTTACCGAGGAAGCCCCGACCACCGGATCTCACCGGAACCTTCGAAACACCGAAGGTACTTTTGTAGATTCGCTCCGATTAGGAGCTTTTTAAGGAAAAAGAACACCGGAAACGTCCTTAGGACGTCCCGATCTATCTAATGGTGTAAAAATAAAATTTTCCGGCCACCGAATGCGGTGGCCGGCGGTGACGGTCACGGCGGCAGACGGTTGCCGTCCGGTGATCGGCTTCCCTCCGATGAGGGAATCTAGAGAGAGGTCAGAGCTCTCTCGGGTTGAGAGAGAAAGAAAAAAAAAATGAAATGAAGCTGGCCCTTCGGGCCAGCCGGTTTTGGACTTATATAGACCTTCCCGAACGACGTCGTTTCGGGAAGGACTATGAGTGTAATTAGACAATAGTTAAACCCCGTCCGCCGTCCTCCGAATTTGTAATTTTTACATTCTAGTCACTAAATCGATTTTATAATACTTTTAATTCAGGTCTTTAATTTTAATTTCTTTTATTTTAGTCTTCTATATTAAAATAATATATTTAGGATAAATAACAGATTTAATCCCTTAATTTTAATAAATAATATTTTAATCCTTAGTTTATATTTTTAATTTATTTTATTCTAATATCCGAATTTTAGATAATTTTATTTTAGTCACTAAATAAATAAAATAAATAAATTGCATGTTTAATCCCTATAATTGTGATTAATTATGAATTAGATTTTTAATTTTATTTTTACTGTAATTTAGTCATTTATTTTATATGTTTTCATTTATTTTTCTGTTTTTTTATATATTGTTTTAGTGGTATTTTTATTTTATTTGTTTATATTTTTAAATATTTTCATGTATTCATAAATATATATATAATAAATAGTAATTTTTAAATATTTATTTTTAATATCGAAGAAAAGGACAGTCTTAATACAACTGGATGTCCTATTCTGATATTTTAAAATTAAAAATTAAACAATATTATTTAAATTAATATTTATCAATATCAAAGAAAAGAGCTGTCTTAAGGCACCTAGAAGTTCTTTTCTGATATTTTTAAATAAATAAATTTTTTTATATAATTTTGAAATAATAGGATTATAAATTAAATATATTTTTGAATTTTTAAATTTTAATAATAGAGACAATTTATAATTAAAAAGTACCAATTTTGGGCGTTGTAGGGGTGCTAATCCTTCCCTAAACGTAACCGACCACGAATCCCTTTTTATTATTAAAAAGAACGAATTTTTGGTTATAAAACGCAGATCAGTTCATTTTTTTAATTGATGTTTTCTTAAAACTCTTTTAAAGAAAATAATTTTTAGGTATTCGACCTACCTGATCCAAAAGGCCGATGGCGACTCACAAATTATTTTCAAAATTATTTATTTACATCAATTTCCCTGCCAAGTATAATATTTCGTGTCCGGACGAAAACCGGTTACGACAGTATCAACAACAAGATCACAGCTCTGGCTACACCAGCGTCCTCCATGAACTTCTTGTTCCCCTCATTGTCCTTTCCTAGGACTTCTATTTCGTTCAAAGCATTTACATACAAACCAGGAACGTCTAGTTCACGAACGAGTTCAAGAAGACGAATGTTACATAGAGGAGACTCCCGGGTAGGAACCTTATCGACACCGCCGCCCGCATTTGCCGAACACCAAGCCTGACTCAACCGTTGAAGCGTGTGGTTCGGCGTCAATTCGGAACCGGACGGCAAAACGGACAGATGAAATATTGAGGTATTTCAACGTCATCCGTTGGTATAAAGCTAAAAGCTCAAATTCCAAGATTAGAGCCAAAATGGTAAGAGAAAGTGGCTTATATTTATATGCAACAAGGGATAGTTCCAAGTATACTTAAAAGTGTCGTTCAGATTATTCAATGGTCAACAATCCTAATCACATTGGGTATGAAAATCCCTTCCAACTGGTAATGAACCGCCATTTGGGAGTTATTTAGTGGTTCGAAGGCAGGAAAAGGACAATGGTGGGTCAAAAGGGATCCCCTACAAGCCTGACTCCTTTAACCACGCGGTTAAAACAAAGTGGCCATGACGAACGTTTATTTCAAAGGTAATTTCTTCCATTTTCTGGCTTTGGGGTTTAATAATTTTTTTAGCAATTTCCAAAATTTATTATATGCCGACAAAAAGAGAAGACTGGCATGGGGCACGACCTGGCGACTTGGACTGGAATGAAACACCAAACAAAACCAACAATGACAGCCATGCGTGGAATGGAATTCAAACTTCTCTTCGCTCACCAATGTTATTGTAAACAGCCGACTATAAGGTTTTTTTTTTCTTTATAGTAAAAAGATAGTATATATCTATATATTTTTTTAATTATTAATAATGCATAATCATTCTACAAATATAATTATTTAAATTCATAATATAAAAAAAAAAACAATTTTCCTTCTAACCACTAAAATCGATCAATAAATACACTGTCGACTATAAGTTTAGCTTTGGGTAAACCTCATCATCTAATTTATTTGTTTATATAGTATAATGTACTAAATTATCATTCACATGGCGATTAAATCATTATTTATCTTAATTCAAATTTTGTATTATCAAATTTTTAATATTACGATGTGACTCTAAGATAATATTTGTTAAAATAAAATTAATCATTAATAATATACACGTCTCTTACAAATGCAACTATTCGAATTTGGTCATTTAGAGAGACTATTATCTTCTTTTATCATCAAGACCATTCAATAGATTCATTATCAATTATTTTAAGTCTATTTAATGTATATTCTTTTACAAATTAATATGCATAAAGATCAAGTATCTAAATAATTTTAAATTAAATCAATTAAATTTTAAACATGAAACTTTAAAATAAAATCTTTGAATTTTTTATATTTTAATTGAAAATATTTGGGATCTTCTCTAGTTTTATATCTACCTGATACATTTTTTATTTTATTTTAAGAGTCGTATCTCTCACAGAAAATTATTTTTAATTTTACACTTAAATGTTTGATTTTATTTTTCGAGTTTTATATTAACCTATTAGTTTTTTTCTCTCCAAAAGACCTAAAATCTATTTTATTTACTTACTGGTTACAACTTTGCTCCAAAATATACCAAGAATTAGGTACAAAGTTTAGACCAATTATAACTAAGATTGGCGGTCAAAGTATAATCTCAATTGACAGATTCTTTTTATATATTTATCGAATATAAAACACTATGAAAGATTAAGAGGGGTTGATTTTTCTCGCATATATTAATTATTATTATAATAATTGTATACTTTTTTAATAGAATACTTGTACAACTACTTGCCAATTTCTTGGGCATATGATGATCTTATTGGGTTGTCAATGATTGTAGGTAAAAATTTTTAATGTATTTTAGGCTTAATCTAAAAATAAGTGATTAAATTATATTTAAAATTAATTTTAAGTGTTTAAATAATATTTTGTTAAAATTGGGTATTTAATGTTTTTAACGTTACACTTTTATGTACCTACGTCGTAACGTCTATTAATTTTGCCCCTTAAGTGACATGTGACATGTTTATATATTTTTTAAAATTTTTATTTAAAAAAACTTAAAAATATTATTTGTTTCTTCCACTGCCGATCAACCATTGTCGGTCTATTGTTGTCATCGTTGATACCATCATAATCGTCTTGCTGTCGCAACCAAAATCTAGTCCCTCACCTACCGTGAAACTGTGTCGATCGTCATGAAAAGTGTCGCGAAGGGTCGTCGGAATTCAAGATTTTACTTTACTATTTTTTGGTGATTCCAACTACTCTTGTGCGTTACATGTAGGGGCAGAACTAGAAATTTATTATAGCGGGTTATGTATTTTTTATTTTTCACAAATACAATTTTTTTAAATTAAGGGGAGCCTGGTAAAATTTTATTTATTTATTTTCATATATATATATATATATATATATATATATATTAATATTAATTAATATTTTAAAAAATAATTGGCGGGGGCCAAGGCTCCGATGTTCCGCCCCTAGTTACATGGCCGCCACTATTGAGTTCTTCATCATACTCCGAACAAAGCTTAGTTGATAGTGACTTTTCATCATCGAAGGTGGGGGATAAAAGGGAGAAAAAGCAGGGGGCGAATGGGAGGGAAGGGACGGCAGGGGTCGGAGGGATTTATTTTTTTAAATAATATTTTTTTCTTTTCTTAAAATGTTAGAAAAAATATAAATGTGACACATGTCACTTAAAGTTTTTTTAATGATAGACACCTAAAAGTGTAACGGAAAAAACATTAAGCACATATTTTTAACGATAAACACCAAAAATTAACTTTGATTATAATTGGGATACTTAATTTTACATTAAACCTTGGTTTTACATTAATACAATGAAACCTTCACTCGTACATGCCCACAACTAAAAAAAATTAAATAAATATTATCTTATTATTATTTCAAATTATTTTAATAAAATTACATTCATAGTTAATACCTAATCTCATCTATTTATAAGTTTTCTTGAAAATATTAATTAAAATATAATTTTTTTTAAAATAAATTATAAATGATTAATGTATAACACAACTTAAAATGACGAATTGAATAAAAAATTTAAAGCTTGAAAAACTTATAATGGAGGATAAATATTTTAATAGAGGAATTAATAAAAAGTTAAAGAATGAAATATTATACAACTAATTTGATGGAAAAAATAAATACCTAAAATAAAACAAGTATAATTTAAATATTTAAAATAAAAACATATTTTTATAATAAAAGACACAATATTTGCGTCAATATTTTGTTTGAAGCACTAGGAACTCCAGCCCACAAACTAGAACCCAATCTTTTCTTTATTAGTTTTAGGGTTTAGTGAAATCCCTAAAACCCTTCAATCTCTTCTTCCCGGGCAGAATCTCCCCCGTTTCAACCAAAACTCTCGCCTCCCTCTCTACAGATCAACGCCAAGAAGAAGAAGGAAAGTTGAATGGGGAAAATAACGTATAAGAAACTGAAGGGAAGTCAAAACATGAGGCAAAGGTTACTCTTAGCAACGTTGAAATCAACTCCTATTCTCATTGAAGACATCCACGCCGACGACACTTTACCTGGCCTCCGGCCACATGAGATTACCCTCCTCCATCTTTTTGAAAAGCTCACCGATGACTGCGTCGTTGAAATCAACGAAACCGGTAACCCCTTTTTTTGTCCCCTCTGAGCTATTAGCTTTTCAGTTGAAAATAGTAATAAACAATTTAAAAGCTACTGGTGCTATTTGATTGATAGGTACTAAATTGAAGTACAAGCCTGGGATAATAGTTGGAGGGAGTAATCTGGTGCATGATTGTGGTGTGAGTAGAGCAATTGGGTATTTTTTGGAGCCTTTGATCTTGCTTGGATTATTTGCTAGGAAACCCCTAGCTATAATCCTCAAAGGTAATCCTTTTTTTGTTAGAATCTTTTTTTTTTTGCGTTGGTTCCTTGATTTTCTGTTAATATGCTCCTTGGTCACCCTTGCTAGGAAAAACTCATCTGAGTTTTGAAGTATTATTGTGCAATGTTTAATGACATACAATCGGAAGGTATATTATTTCAATATTGAAGTATGAAAGCGTCATAGGTCATTTTGATTCATATGATTAGACTACCTTTGATAACCTTCACTGATCGTTTGGATCGTTTATGTAATGCATGTAAACTAGTATTTAATTATCCTTTCTCAAACCTGGTATTGCTTTTCACCATAATGCTAATGCATATGATTTCCTTGTTGTAATACAAAAGTTAAGTGGTTGCCATTCCATATGTTGTTTTTTTCAGGGATTACAAATGATTCTAAGGACCCATCTGTCGATACTTTCCGTTCCACTACCTTTCCCATGTTGAAGCATTTTGGGGTTCCTTCAGAAGGATTAAAGTTGGAAATAAAGAGTCGTGGGGTTTCACCTCATGGTGGTGGTGAAGTTCATTTGACAATTCCTAATGTTCAGCACCTAAGAGTGAGTTTTTTAATCTAATGTTACTTCAATTTTTTTGGGTGATATTTATCACACTTTTTGGTACAGGCAACCATGTGGACTGATGAAGGAATGGTTAAGAGAATCAGAGGGGAAGCTTTCACTACCAGAGTGAGTCCCCAGCTCGGAAATGAGATGATATATGCTGCTCGTGGAATTTTTAATCGTTTGCTTCCTGATGTTTATATCGCTAGTGATTATAGAAAGCGCTTAGAGGCCGGATCTGGAAAGTACGGTCACTATCTATATTTTGAAATTTATTTTTTTTCCTTTTTTATCGTAACCAGGAAATTTCAAAATTTTTTCCCTTAATACACAGCTCACCGGATGGAATTTCACTAGTTGCTGAAACTACTTCTGGTTGCTGCATCTCTGCTGATATTACAATTTCTTATGGGGGAGAAGCAGAAGATATTGAAAGTGAGGACAAGAAAGAGCTG
This sequence comes from Hibiscus syriacus, assembly GCF_006381635.1. Taxonomy (NCBI): domain Eukaryota; kingdom Viridiplantae; phylum Streptophyta; class Magnoliopsida; order Malvales; family Malvaceae; genus Hibiscus; species Hibiscus syriacus. The sequence continues at coordinate 925,483 of NW_024062067.1, read as the reverse complement.
ATACCTGCAGCTGATGTTGGTGAGAAATTGCTTCTGTGCTTCTTGAAGAGATTGAGAAAGGTGGAGTGGTGGATTCAACTCACCAGGTTTGTATTTCAAAGTTTCTGTTCCATTAACCTGCCACCGTCCAGTTTCATTATTCTAATGCCATTTTATGTTCGTGATATCACTCTGTCTTCATTCTTCATTAACATTGAACTAATAGCTTAAATTTTAAATTTATTGCTTATCATGTATACAGTATTGTTTGTATGTATGAGCAGTGACTAGGATAATTTTTACATAAAATGTGATTTTTTTTGTTTAGAATATTATGCTCATCTAAAACTCCTTTTTTTTTTGTGTGTGTTGGGGGGGGGGTTAAAATGAAGTCTTCATGTTTAGCATGAATCAAAGAAGATGGGCAGTGTTTGCATTAATCAAAAGCTTTCTACCTCTGCTAATCTGCTGATTTGGATACATACAAGTTTAGTAAATATTTTTTTTTGCATATCATTCCTTTATTTTGTCCTGTTGTGTTTATCTTCCACTAGAGATTTAAAAGATTTAAGTTGTAAACATGGAAATGGACTCCTGTTAAAATCTTTATAACAATATGGCCAATTGGCCTTGTCTTCATACTGATTATATTGGTTTAGTTCTGGCTGTTCTGCTTTTATTGATCCTTGTTTTCCTTTCTATTTTCCATATTTTTTTCCTTTTAGGAAATCGAAATATCTTAACTGGCCAAGAAAATGGAAGTTATTCCATATTTAATCATCTTTTTTAACTTAGTAGACTTGTCATACAAAAGAACTGGTTTTTACCCAGGGTTTGACATCTAAGCTTTACCATGTGGCATCTTATCAAGTTCCATTTGAACATAAGATTTATCTTGATAAGAATGTTTTTTTCTTCTTCAGAATAAGATGAAACTTCATAAGCTACTTGTAATATTTCGTTTTGGGTTAGTGTATGTGGTTACTTAACAGCATAACCCATTGTTTGGTTTGTAGGGTTTGTTATTCCTTCTTTGTGCACTTTGTCCGAAAGATGTTTCAAAGGTTCGTGTGGGAAAATTGTCACCATATGGAATTGAAACGCTAAGGCAAATCAAGGATTTTCTAGATGTTCAATTTGTGATCAAGCCAGATCCATCCACAGGGACGGTGTCCTTAAATGTTGGGGTTCTGGGATGAGAACCTGTCCAGAAAGATACCTGATGACATTGTGTAGCCATTAATTCTGGTTCGGCTTCATTTTCTCGCTCGAGAGCCATGAATACACTGATTGCAGGGAATATGATCTAGAATCCATATCTGCTACATATGTGCTATTTTTGTTAAATTACATACTAGATGGCATTTTAAGCCAGTTAATCCAATTATTGTACGCTTTGTAGCTTAATGATTATGTGATACTTATCGTGGAGTATTAGCAACTAAAGAATATCCAATTTTATGAGTAATTATTAATATTAAAATTAACTAAAATAAATCTGGTAATTATGAAATTATATTTATACTAGTTAAGTTCCCGTTAAAATATTAATGGTTATGTTAACGATAAAGTGATTTTTCCACGATTCAGGTCCATTGCCCACAAATTTAAAGCTTCAGTCAACGATTGTTTTTGTTTAAAATAAAATAAGAAAAACAACCTGTTGATTATTTTAACTTAACGCGTTTTCTTAAATCGTTTTCTTGTACGTGTTGACCTGGAAACGTTGTCTCTAGTGGCAAGTGCAATTAGCAAAGCAGCTCATTCATCAACAAATCTTGCTCATCTTTCTGTTTGCAAAGTATGAATCTCTCTCTGCTTTATTTTCTCTGTTTTCCACCACCATGTTAGCTTGTTAATAGATATGTTGATTAGGTTCTGTTTAGCTATTGTTCACACTTCACATTGAGGAGCTGCAATGGCTTCAAACAGTTTAGATCCTTTTCTTGGCCAACTCATCTCAACCTAGAAAACGAAGCTTCTTCTTTAGCTGGCATTTCTAATGAAATCCAAGAGATGAAGCTCTGTTTCAAACCATCACATCCTTTCTTGTGGATGCTGATAGAGCTGGTGAAAATAGTGAAACACAAAAGGCTTGGGTCGGAAGTATCCGGGACCTTGCATACCAAGTTGAAGACGCCATCGATGAATACATTTATCACTTGAATCGGCAAAGACAATGTAGCTTCCTCCATCGAACCCTTCATTTCCCCAAGGTTTTGCTGGTGAGGCATAAAGTAGCAACCAAGTTGAAAGATATCATACGAGGATGAAAAGATCACAGAGAAAGCCAACCAATTTGGAGTTCAACAGCTTGAAGAAAGGGTTGATGCTTCTTCTCACCATGATCCTAATTGGAAGAACAGGTTGAGCGAGGCGTCGCTTTACTTTAAAGACGACGATCTCGTGGGGATCAGAAAAGCACAGCATGAATTGTTGGGATGGCTAATGAATGAAGAACCGAAACGGACCGTCGTCTCGGTGGTTGGCATGGGTGGTTCGGGAAAGACCACTCTTGTTGCCAACACTTTCAACAAACAAAATGTTAAGCAACATTTTGATTTCTGCACTGGATCACTGTCTCCCAACAATATGCAATAGAAGAGTTGCAATTCTTGCAGTCAAGAAGGTCCTTATTGTTTTAGATGATGTGTGGAGCATTCGATTCTGGCACGATCAATATAGCCCTTCCGGAAGGTATGCGTGGAAGCAGGATCATGATTACTACTCGTAAAGAAGATGTAGCTCCTTTCCAATCCGGAATTGTAAGCTACATCCACCGAATTCAACCCCTACGAATCGATGAGGCCTGGAAACTGTTTTGTGTGAAAGCTTTTCCAAACGAGCTAGGAGGATGTCCGTCGTATCTTGATTCCTTGGCAAGAAATCTAGTTGAAAAATGCCAAGGCCTTCGTTAGCTATTGCTGCGCTCGGCGGTTTGATGTCTTCGAAGAAGTCGTTAGCAGAATGGAAGAGAGTTCACGATAATTTGAATTGGGAGCTCGGCAACAACCCTTCACTTGAATTGGTGAGAACTATCTCACTACTTAGTTATCATGATTTGCCTTTCCAACTCAAGCATTGCTTCTTGTACTGCTGTATTTTCCCTGAAGATTACGACATAGGACGAAAAAGAATCATTAGACTGTGGATGGCAGAAGGCTTTCTGGAGAAGGCTAATGATACACCACCGGAAGTTATTGCTGAGAGCTACCTAATGGATCTCATTAGACGAAATTTGCTTCAAGTCGCATGGAGAAACTATTTTGGAAGGCCCAAGGCATTTAAAATGCATGATCTCATACGAGATTTCGCACTTTCAATATCGAAAGAAGAAAATTCGTTGCTGTATCTGATGGGAAGAGAGGAAAGAAGAAAAAGGAAGTCGTCGCTACTCGATTCAAGTTACGGATGGCGAGATAATGCCGGGAAATGGTACGTCAAACTTCGTTCCTTAATTGTTTTCGTTGTTGGCGAAATTTCTAAATCTTTGCACTATGAACTGCCATCTGGTTTGAAGTTGTTAAGAGTACTAGATTTAGAGAATGCTCCAATCCATGAACTCCCAAGGGAATTTGGAGATTTATTCAATTTGAGATATCTGAACTTGTCAAGAACTCAAGTGAAGGAGCTTCCGAAAATCGATCGGTAGACTTTCTAACTTGCTGACATTACTCCTGAACTTCGTCAAAATTCAGAAGCTCCCAGATGAAATCATGATGTTGCAGAATTTGCGGCATCTAAGAGCTTCCTATTTGGTAGTAAGTGATACAGATTTACTCTTCCAACTATAGAGGGCATATGTGTACCACTAAACATTTGTACGATAAAGAGTTTGCAAGTTTTATATGTTAAAGGAGTGGATGCCTTCTTGATTAAGCTCAAAGAAATGACACAATTGAGAAGGCTTGGACTTGATGGAATAACAGAAGCTGATGAAATACCCCTATGCATCTCAGTGAAAGAATGGAACACCTTCACCACTTATCATTAACTGCTCGACCTCAGGCTACACTAAAGCTAGATGCTCTTTCGTCGGCTCCTAGGCATCTTGAGAAGCTTCTTCTAATCGGGAAATTGAGAACGGTGCCGCGATGGTTTAACACCCTATACAACCTCAAATACTTGAACCTACAGTGGTCAGAATTGTGGGAGGATGCACTTCCTCACATCCAAGCATTGCCTAATTTGTTGCATCTCAGTCTTTTAAGTAATGCATTTCTAGGAGAGCGCTTATGGTTTATTGAAGGATTCCCAAAGCTTAAGATTTTAGAAATAATGGGGTGCCCTCAGTTGAATGAGATTCTGGTGGAGAGAGGAGCGATGCCAAATCTCGAAGAACTACAAGTCTTGAGGTGCAGAGAGCTGAGGAGATTGCCATATGGTTGGGAGCATCTAACCCATTTGAAAGAGGTCCGCTTGTTTGAGGTTTCAAATGGCCTGGTAGAGAGTATATGCGGAAAAGTAAATGACAACATCCCCACTTCACCATATATCTCACTCATTAGAATCATTGATGATGATCATGGTCATGATCATGAAGTTGAATCAATGTGGATATGTCAAATCCTTAATTAGCTGATGTTCATGACAGAGCAGTCTTTGACCGTAAGTACTCCTCTAGAACTGTGAATGACAGCATGCTGCATGGATGCTTTTCATTTGTTTCAAATAATTGCCAAGAGACATCATGGATATGATGATAATCTGGCAGCAACTTGTAATGAATAACATGTTTTATCGTGAAAGTTGAACATTTTGAAGGTGTTAAAGTAGCATTATAAACCCGGTTTGATATCAAAGTTACATTTTTCCAGAAATGTGTCATAGGTGAAGACGATCATGCAATCAACGTTAATCTTCAAAGAAAATATGAAACTGGTTATTAAGCTATCCCTAGTTGTGTTGCAGAACCTGTTGAGTACAAGCAAACAAGTATTTAAGCTCCATTTTTGCTTTTCCTTTTTCCCTTTGGATGGTTAACAATGTATTGATTAACATAAGAACCCTATATTCAATTCAATCATCGCCCCAGGCATCATCTCTCAACTTTTGCCTTGTAGTTATTCGGTTCCTCCTGGCTTCTTCCTGGTTTCTCAGTTCTCTAGACCCAAAGGTGGATGTAAATTTCGACCCTATTGCCTGAGCAATCATCCTCTGGGCAGTTCTTGCTGATGTTTGTGATCTTTGCCGAGGCGGCTCCAAATCTGGGAAATGAACAGAACATGTATTCACCGATATCAAATTTTTTTCTGGCTTTCATATTCCTTCATTAGATAAATCTTACAACTCTAAATTATGCAAACATAAGCCCAAAATGCAATAACATCATTTTTTTCTCTCCTTTTATTTTTTGATGTTTGTTACTTGAGAAGCTAACTGAAACACTTTGAACAGAGAAGTTGCATCATTTTATAAAATGAAGAATATACTATCTACTAGGCATGGAATGCAAATGAAATGCATAAACAAAACAAAACAAAGCAAGACCTACAATACCAAATATAAATAAATAAAGAAATAAAAATGCAAGGAACCAATAGCCAAACTGAAGAAGAAATGCACATGGAGCATTTAAAATTGGAACGCAGCTGTTATTGTCCAACTAAATGAAAGTAAGCCTATTTAAAATACCTCTAGCCGAAATTGAGCCCAAGAGTGCATCATCCTTATCAAGTATGCGTACAGTAAATGGACAGCAAACATAGTTGAGGGCTTCAAGGGCTGGCATCAAATTTTGAGATAGTTAGCCAAATAAAAACTATTGTTGCAGAACTTTGCAAGCTGATTGTAGATAGGACAACACAAACATGTTTTACCCTTTCTTAAGAGCTATGCTAAGATTGTTCAAGTGGTTCGAAATGAAAAATAAAAACATTCCATAGAAGTGATGCTGATTCAAGGTCTGATATTGTCACTATAGTCCATATAGACAACACTAGATGCAATTCAAGTTGATTTCTTTACAAGTCCTATGTTTGTTTCTACTTGAACGATTCCCATGGACATATGTGGCACATAAAATGTTTGCATTCTGATCTCTTATTGACTTTGAGATGAAAGCACATAAAAATTAGGCTGAAGAGTTCATGTTTCATCAACTAATTTACACAACTAAATTTGAAGGATAGATGGTCACTCAAGAAAGGTGAAACATACAAAGTTTGTTCACCATTCCAACCAAACGGTATGGGTGGAGATATCTTTTCCATAATTGCATCATGTTCTTGGACAAGTATTTAATCAAGGGGAATAATGCTTGTATCCAGCCCCAAGTTTGAACGATGCACATTAAAGAGCTACAACCATGATGATACCAGTTCCGGTTCTCTAAACTAGTGGAAACATTTTTAAAAAGATATCACCTACCTCAAACTAACTTTAGAAATCTATTTCACAGAACATCAACGACGAAGTTAGTAACTATTACCAATAGAAGGTGTTCGAAATACTGCAAGGGCAGTTGTATCATTGACCCAGCGAATGGAAACTCCTCGATCTCTGAAGTTCTCAAAAAGCTTCTCTAGGTCTTGTGTCCTAGTACTTGGTGAAAAGTCGGCCAAAACAAGAACATGATGTGTGCCATATTTAGCTGCATTCAAAAGAATTTCCAACCCTAATGATTAGTATGATCTACAAAGACAATACAGAAAAGTTAACATGAGAATTGACTGTCAAACTACAATCAGCCTTGGTTTTAGAGGTTTAACAGGAACATATTCAAATCCATGAAAATAACTTATTCCTTTCCCCATATTGTGACTTGAATTTATCTTACTACAATGAAGTAAAATAAATAAGAACAAAAAAAGAAAAAGATAACACAAAGTTACAAACCATATACAGAAACTTTCATTCGACTTTTTATAAAGATATATTTGACCAGGGAAAAAGAAGAAGGAAAGACCATAAATAACTTGAAATCATTGAAAGAGATGACAAGATTGAAGAAAGTCTGTAGTCAAAACACAGTGTATAATATTTCAGTTTGAAAGGAATCCTATGTCTCAATAGGTCAAGGCCCGGAAAGAAGCAAATAAACATAGTTTCAGGTTCATTAAGAAAAGACTTGGCTACCTATCTTGTACAAATATAGAACATTTGTGGAAACAAAATATGGAATTTTGAGACAAAGGCTTACGTTCCACCGTTTTGTTTCAGGGTGTTTCCCCAGATCCTCATTCTCAGTATCTTCAGGAGCAGACATGTCAGAGAGTGATCACTGTACAAATCACTTCTTTTATAAGAAAATGTCCCCCTTCCGCGTCTCTTAGGGGCTTCGGCTTTACTATCCTCCAAAGAAAGTTTTGATACTCCAGGCAAACATTCTGAAGAAAGTATCTCATTTGCTTCGCGATCCGCAATGGCTTCTCAATCTGTACAATTAGAATTGCAATTACATAGCAGGTCATCCTTTTCAGGGAACCAAAAAAAAACTCATTCCGAGGAGCAAAACTACTAAAATAAAACATACCATCATCTGCAGATGAGTTAGGTGGCAAACAATCATCGGGAAATGCCGGCAACTTTCCAAGATTCGCTTTAGCCAACCATTAAAAGGAAAAAAAATCAGTTACACATAGTTCATAAGAGATAAATGCAATAAAATCCCCCCAAACCCCAAGATATTAGGTTGTCCCCATCACACCATTCCACAAGAGAAGCAAACTTTTTATCGTATCTAAGCACCGAAATACTATATGTGCATTCAGAAACAAAAAAAGGAATCAAGCGAAGGTTTAGCTAAGAGTAAGTAAATTGAGTTGCACCGTGAGTCAAAGGATTGCCATTTGCAGCCAAAGAAACATTAGGTGACGTTAAAGAATCCTTCAAGTCCTTGTTTTTCATTCCCGCACTGAAGTTCAAAGAAAGGCAGGAAATTTAGCCATGAAATCATTTCCATTTACATTAAAAGTAAAGAGAAAAAAAGAAAGAAAGTACCTTGAAGAGTGAGTACGGACTTTGAGAAGAGAAGCGCGTGAAAGAAGTTCATCGGATTTAAGGGAGAAACCGATGGAGGAATAGAGGGAAGCTAAGTCGGAAATAGCAGAGGCTAATCGGAGATCGTCGGAAGACGTCGTTTGGATTTAAGAAATGAGGTGTTCGAGGAAAGTAATGGCGGCCTGCTTGTCTCCGGCAGCCACCAAATCCTCCACTTTCTCGCTCCAACTCGCTTCACCTGTTTTTCCGTTTGGTTGCTCCGGCAGAGACAACAAATGAAGTAAATTCGTAATGTTTGTTTTTTCTTTTACGAGTTAAATGAATCTATGGCTAAGATTTTAAATTAATATATAAATTTTAAAACGATCCAATTTTAATTAGATCAACTGTTAGTCTAGTTATCTACTAAGATACTATATACTAATTTAAATTTAATTCAAAGTATATTTAAAATGTATTGATCTATTTTTAAACACTTTATAGTTATTAAATGTATAATTTGGATCTTACGTGTTAAAATAAATAAATAATTCTATTAAGTTTTGATAACATAAGTCTTATTAACATGGTCAAATCAAAACTATTTATTTCTATCAAGTTTTAATAACATGGTCTATTAAGTTTTATTTCTATTAGATAATCAAATAATCCACTATAAATAAAAAATATCATGAATAATATAAATACATATAATCTCAAAAATTTTATGTGTCTAAAAAAGCGAAATAATTTATATATCATAAACTCTAATAGTTGCAAATATCACAAAAATAATTACATCTCTTCAAAATAATTCTCTCTCATAATTATAAAGGTGAATACATACTCTATATTTATAGAGAAAACAAACTTAGTCGCCTAGAATTCTTACTTCAAGTTTTTTGGGTAAACTACACGTTTAGTTAATAAATTATTACTTTTGTTCTGTTTTGGTACTCAAATTTCTTTTTCAAAATCATATCTAATGTTTAGTTTATGCTTGAATTTTGTATCAGTCGTTAAAAACTTAATAGAATTGATAGCATTCATTTCTTTAAAAATATTTTCAATTATGACACATACATTACCTTATAATGACACACCAACATCACCGTTAAATATTTAACGGCGAGGTACCAAAATGAAATATAAACTAAACATTAGATATGGTTTTGAAAGAAAAAAAATTAGGTACCAAAACGAAACAAAAATAATAATTTAGCTACTAAACGTGTAGCTTATCCTTATTTTTATCCATATAAACTTATTCACCTATTAATCTTTAACCACTAGAATTACAATAAAATTCAACTTAATTAAGAATTAGAATTTTAGTTAACATGCAACATTCTCCCTAAAACAAATTTCATCAAAAAATTAGCATTCAAGTCTTATCAACTTAAATTTGTGTAAGTCAAATATCCATTAAAACACCACCATCAAGCAGGGACGGATGCAGGATTTTATGTTAGGAGTGGCAAGCTTATAAAATTTTAGAGGGGCAAAAATATAAAGAAAATATCTAAAATATATACGAATTTAAAAATTTTAGATATTTAACCACGTTAAATTCGTATGTAATAAACTTCAACATCGCTAACAAAATCCACACCAACAAACTACTTTGAAACTCTACCACTCAAATCATAACTCATGATTCTTTTTAGAAATTTGTAAGGAGAAGAGAAATCAAAATAAGATAAGATAAAATTAAGATAATGTAAGACGAGCTTTTTGACATGGTGTGGTCTTATCTACCTCTATTGATAAGAAAAACAAATAATTCATTATAAAAGTAGAGATCATAAAGGGCATAATATATAGATTTCTTGTATCTCACAAACTTGTTGGATTTTGGAAGCTCGAATCGACAACCGGAACGGTTTGCAAAGAGGGTCGGAACGGTTTTGGTTTAGGAGTAAGGAGATTGAAAGATAGAGAATTGCACAGCGATTTATAGTGGTTCGACTTTCTCAATCAAAATCTACGTCCACTACCTTAGCTCCTCACCAAGGATTTTCCAACAAATTCACTAATATGTTCTTTTTTTTGAGGATAAAGAGTAACCTTACAAACTCCCTAGTTTTTCCGGGCTAAACTAGAACCTTTCCCTAGCTTTTACACGATATTAGCTAGAACCTTTCCCCTTTACAAAAGGATAAGAAATGTAAACAAGAAAACCTCTCTAAGGTAGGTGTTTACAAGATTGAGCTCACAAGAACAAAATATATACAAGAGAAAGATGAAATAAGAATGAAAAGTTCTTCTCTTGTGTTTGATTGCTTGGATAGTTGTTCTCTTACTTATTCAAGTGTCCTTAGCTTGTATTTATAGCTTGGAATGTGTTTGAAGTCATATCTAGCCGTTGGGGATGTTTTGGAGCCGTTTGGGAATGATTTTTCTGTAAAAATAGGCTGTCAAGAATGGGGGGAATCGGTACCCCTTCATAGGGAATCGATACCCCTTCATAATATTCAAATATTATGACCGTTGGGCTGATGAAAAGTGAAGGAATTGGTACCCTCAAGGGGGAATCGGTTCTCTCCGAGTAAACAGTTATTTCTCGGAGCCAAACCATGCAGGGGGAATCTGTACCCGGGGAATCGATACCCCTGGGGGGAATCTGTTCCCGGGGAATCGATACCCCCTGGGGGGAATCTGTTCCCCCTGGGGGGAATCTGTACCCCTGGACAATATGATTTTTCTTGAAACCCTTTAAAAAGAAAATATTTTTGGCTCGATTAAGGCTCGAAATACTTTGTAAAATTGTTTTAAAATAGTTTAAGTATAAAACACAATTTTACACTTTAGTAAGGATTAAAATGAACTTTGAAAGACTTGGAGTAATATTTGATATTCAAATAATTACATCGAATATACTTAGAAATTTTGTAAAATCTTAAAATTCATTTAACTTAATTTGTTATATCGAAACATCAAAATGTTTTCAACAATCTCCCCCTTTTTGATATAACAAAACATTTGAGTAATTTTAAGATTTGAAATCAAGTTTGAAATTACTCCCCTTACTTTAACACTTCTCCCCTTTAACACCTTACACTTCTCCCCTTTTTGTTAAATCAAAAGACTCTAATCTTGAAGTTCAAAATAACTTTGGAGAGTAAGTAATAAATTTGACATTTTAAAAATCATTTGAAAAATCAAAGCTCCCCTTCAATAAATGCATTCCAAATAAAATTAGCTTTAAGACAAGACACACTTAAACAAAATTGAATTTCAACAAAGAATAACAACATGTTAGTAGCACATGAATTCAATATATCCAAGACTAAAATACTTTATGCATTACCAATTGTTGAATTTAAGATCATATGCATAAAGTTTTCCAAAAATGTTATGCATTTGAAAATTTTGATATCAATTGTTAGAGAGATATCATTTCATTTAAACCACATGCTAAACATTCAAATTTAGTCAAAAATTTTAAATTTGTAAAATCAAAGTATTTGAAATTTGATATCAATTGTTAGAGAGATAGCATTAAAACTAATTTTGACCAAAATTTATTATGATGAACTAAAATTCTTAAAAATTAATATAACTTTAGAATGTTCATCATAATCATCTTTCAACATACATGAGATTAAAACATGATGCATAATCATTTAAAAACAAAACTCATGCATGCTAAAAATCAAATGAGCAACCAATAACCAAAATTAAAAGCATTAAGATTAGAGGTTACCCATTCCTTTTTCATGTGTGGCTAGAGCATCTTGAATATCATCACTCTCATCACCATTGCTCCCACACACCTACAAGAGACATTTAAGTAGATTTTGGTATCAAAATTGCTTTGGATCCTTGGACGTTAGTTTCAATGCCCCTTGTTCCTTCGGAATCCATACTTGCCTAATTTAAAACGTTTTCCTTTCTTCAAAGGACAAGTATGTTCCAATGACCATGATAATGACAATGTGAGCATATTGTCATTATTGAACTAAATGAATTATTTAAAATGATTTATTTTCTTTTGTTAAGCATTCAAGCTTAACTTTTAAATCAAAATTTTGTTTTTCAAAACTATCATTTTTATTTTTGAAAGCTCTAAATCCTTTTTCAAAATTTCATTTTGGCTTTCAAATTCTATTTTGTTTTCAAAGAAAATCGTTTTCAATTTTAAATTTTGAAATCATTTTCTTATATTTGGAGTTCATGGTCTCAAACTCCGAATATAACCTATTAAAAGCATCTTATAAAACTCAAATGTATATGAATTAAATTCATTTGAGTTAAAGATACCTCGGGCTCTTCATAAGCCATTAGAGACACCACCTTTAAAGATATACCCTGTCGTAGATCTCTATTATCCAAGTCACCGGTATAGTCTGAGTGCACATATCCTACAACCAAAGGATTATCCCGCTGACTACCAAAATAATTCCATGTCCCATAGTACCCTTTAAGTACCTAAAGATCCACTTGATTTCTTCCATGTTGTTTACCAGTTTAGACATGTACTTACAAACTGACTAACAACATGAGCTAAATCATGATGAGTACTGATAACTCCATAAAGGTCACATTTTGTACCTTTTTACTTAAGTTATTGAATGTCTAAAAGACCATTAGAACCATTTAGATGCATTTAGGAGCATATAGTTGCATGTGGTGGATTTCAGTTTGCCGTGGCATTTTATTTTTACAGCGGTGATGCTTTATGGGAAAGGTACTGTCTGATGATGCAGGGTGTTGAAAGCAAGGAAAAGAGGATTTAAAATGCTGTGGCATAAGGATATTGCTGAGCTAAAATAAAATGCCAAGTTCAAATGGCATTTCAGGAGCGTACAAGGAGAGAAGATATTTTCTAGCCAGCGTCCCGGATTTTACGCATGCTCTGCCCGAGTACCCCCGCAGCATGGCGCTTCAACCACCGGTTCTGTTGATGACGTTGCCTAGTCTGACCCTGCAGATCCTGTCGGTCCTAGGCGCCTGTAGCGGGATTATGCCAGTCTGCTCGACTCCTAAGCAACTCAACCATGGTTTTGGGGTTTCCTAGGATGGTTAACACCAAACCTTAGGATTTCTTTTCCCCTATAAATAGAGGAGGAAGCCATATTGAGTGAGACTTTAGTTACAGTTACATTTGATCTTAAAAAGTTAGAGAGAGAAAGTCTCATCTTTCTCCGTCATCCCACTTGCCGTGGCATTTCTCCTTGACAAGCTAAAGGGAGCGGCGTTCTAAGCATCCGAGAGGAGCCAGTCCGCTAAGAGCAGCTCATGGTGGAAGAGGGAAGCATTAGGCAGTGCACGTCGAAGGCTTTTTCTCCTCCCCTTAGTACTTGTTTTCATATTTTGTTGATTGGGTTGTAAGGAACGAATGAATCTTGCTTTGTGCTTGTTGATTTCAAACCCCACCATGAACTAATCCTATTTGTGGGAGTTCGCATGGATGTTTAAGTTTTGTTTTAATGAATGGTTTCTTTCATGCTTATTCTGTTTTGTTTGTGAGACTTAAAGCCTTAAGGTTGTAGGAGCTACGAGAGTAGCCTTTCCTTAGGAGGGTTCATGAGGTTCGAGAGAATGCCTTGGCAATTTATCTTTAGACTTCGAGAGAAGCTAGGGAGGAACTACATAAAAACGGGTTCTAGATAGTAACTAGGCCTAATCCACCTTAGAGATAAGGATAGGATTTCATTCAACTAAAAGAGTTGTGTAAACGTAGGTTAGATGTTAATGCTGCCGTAAAAAGGTATTGCCGAGACATTCTATTAGCTGAGTCAATAGGATCACTGCTTGGGCTTACGCCAATCGTTTTGCCAGGCATCTTTAGTTTGTCGAGTCCCTTACTAGAGATAGCATAGGGCACATCAGTAGACTCTGTCGGCAGGGTAAGCAGAGAAGAAGCACCATTCAGAGAAATAGACTTAAGTTTTCCTTGTGTCTCCATCACTCATTTCCATTGCTTCTTGTCTTGTGAGAAAGCTAAAGTCCTACATATTAAATCTAGTATTTGCATTTTTATTTTGCCTTGACATTTCCATTTGTTTTCACGTATCATAATTTAATTTGCCACGACATATCCATCCGCTACCACACTATCACCATTCCATTTCCACTACGTCCATTCCATTTTGCCACTGCATTCTCATCTGTATACCATAACTAACTTTACTTAGGTGACAAAGTAAAGTGCCTTGACAAACCTATTTGAATTCCCCAATTCCTTGGAGACGATACTCTACTTATCACTTTATTACTTGTTCGATTGATATACTTGCACACATATCCGCATCATATTTTAGTACTCACAAATAGCGGACAAGTTTTTTGGCGCCGTTGCTGGGAAATTGCAACTGGAAGTTAAATTGATTTGTCATAGCATTTTTATATTACTTGTGTAAATTTTTCTCTTTTAGTTATCTTTACTTCATATTTTCTTTAATTTTTTCAGATTTTTTGAGTTTATGACTAGAAGCAACCCTGAAGAGCCATTGGAACCTATTGATCCTGAATTGAAAGGCTCTTTAGACAAAGAAGACGAGCACAACGTGTCAACATGTACCAACTCGGAAATCAGGGAATTGGCCATGAGGGTGATAAAATATCGAGGCAAATCCAAATGCTGGGAATGCAGCTAGGCCTCGCGCTATTCGTGATCATTTAAATCCAATCTTAGAGGATCTCAACCCTGGAATTGTGGCACCTGATATTCAGGCATCCCATTTCGAGCTGAAACCTGTCATGTTCAACATGTTAACTCTATAGGGCAGTTTGGGGGCGTGCCAAATGAAGATGCCAGGCACATATTCGTAACTTCTTGGAAGTGTGCGATTCTTTTCGCCAACAAGGGGTGCACGAAGATGTTCTGAAATTAAAGCTATTCCATATTCCTACGAGACAGAGCAAGGGCATGGTTGAGTGGAGTTCCAGCGGGTTCTATGGAGTTGTGGACAGATCTGTGCAAATATTTTTTGCTGCGGTATAATCCTCCGAACATGAACCCAACTTAGGAACGACATTGCTTCATTCCGTCAAGCTGATGACGAGTATGCATGAGTGCTGGGATAGATACAAAGCATTGCTTCGCAAGTGTTCAAACCATGGTTTTCAAGATTGGACACAAGTTGTGATGTTCTATAATGGTGAACGCACCCACGAGGATGATGCTAGATGCCTCGGCAAATGGGACGTTACTAGATAAATCACCAGCAGAGGCATTTGATATCTTGGATAGGATTGCTACCAATGATTATCAGTTTCCCTCAACTAAGCATGGGTTTGGGCGTAAAACACATGGAGCTCTCGAGCTAGATTCTAATGATGCCGTGTCAGCCCAACTTGCTACCATTACCAACATGCAAAGAATTTACAAAGTCCAGGTGAGTAAGGGAAGCGAAGGCAGACTGTTCAGTTTGTTTATTATGCCAGGCAATCACAATGAGAGTAATTGCCCACCAATCAAGAATCCATCAACTTGTGGCAATTTTAATCGAGGCAATAATACCCCTATTCAAACACTATAATCCTGGATGGCGTCCAGCATCCAAATTTTCTTGGGGAAATCAAGGAAACAGCACTGCTCAACAGCCAGCTCGTCAGCAGAATTTTAATGATTCCCAGGGCTATCATCGAATATGCCATGGCATAATCAAAACAAGGGAGGCCATCTTCATCAAATACTAGTTCTTTGGAGGCCACAATGCAGAATTCATTGCAACAAAAAACAATGTTGCAAGACCACTCGACCTCTATAAAAAATCAAGGAGCTCTACTCCAGAGCCATAGTTCATCGTTAAGGGCACTAGAAAGTCAGTAGGTCAGATTGCCGCGGCATTACAAGAATGCAACCCGGACATTTGCCAGTGACACTGAAGTCACCAAACCTCATAGCAAAGACAATGCAATGTGCTAACTCTCCGAAGCGGTACACAAATTAATATAGAGATAAGTGGGAGAAATCGAAGGAAGATTCACCCCCCACAACCAGTCAAGCTGATAAAACTACAGGAGGAAGCCCCAAAGAAAGAAGAATCTGGGTTCATCAGTAACAAAGCTGGGGGAAAATAGAAATGCCACGGCAACTTCTGTTCGCACCCCATCATTATAAGAACCAGACCCCGCCTCCTTTCCGCAAAGACTGAAGAAACATAACGAGGACATTCAGTTTAAAAATTTGTTGACATTCTGGGTCAACTGCAGATCAATGTTCCTTTTCTTGAAGCAATGGAACAAATGCCCACATATGCTAAATTTCTAAAAGAAATCGTCACCAAAGAGAGAAAGGTTGAGCAGTACGAAACAATTGCCACGCAAAAGATTTTGCTCTTCCTTAAGCAAGCTACCACCAAAAGACGTGATCCGGGCAGCTTTATCATTCCATGTTCGATTGGAAACAAATTTAATGGAAAAGCACTGTGTGACCTTGGCTCAAGTGTAAACTTGATGCCTAAGTCGATTTTCGTAAACTGGAGATAGGAAATACGAGACCTACTTCAGTCATCTTGCAACTTGCCGATCGTTCACATGTGCGTCCAGAAGGGCGAATTGAAGATTTCATCGTGCGGGTTGACAAGTCGTTTTCCCTGTCGATTTCTGATTCTAGACTGTGAGGTCGACGCCACAGCGCCCATTATCTTTGGGAGACCCTTCCTAGCCACAGGTCGTATTCTCTCATCGATTGCGAGAAGGGTGAGCTAACCATGCGAGTGGCCGATCACAGATCACTGTTAATGTTTTCCGATCTCTCAAACACATGGATGATTATGAAGAATGTCAGAGCATTTTGAGGTAGACACTGAAATTACAAAAGAGCAATCAATTTTGCCACGACAATTTCATTCAGCTGGATATTGATGGAGGCTCCTTGAAGAGCCGAATGACTTTTCATCCGAGGAACAGCGGCTAGCTTCCTTAAAGCTAGCCCAGGTACGCGCTTTGAACCTTTGAAATTCGAAGAGTTTGTTCCTCATAGCCTTCATTACAGCATGCACCTACCCTTGAACTTAAAATTTGCCACAACATCTTAAATATGCTTACTGGGATACACTTGCCTGTGATTATTTCCTCTGCCCTTACTCCTAACCAATATCTAGTTTGCTAAGTGTTTGTCACAGCATAAGAAAGCGTTAGGGTGGACGATGGCAGATCTCAAGGGAATAATCCAACAATCTGCATGCACAAAATTTTGTTGGAAGAATGCCACGGCAAGTCCATAGAGCCACAACGAAGATTAAACCCAATCATGAAACAAGTTGTGATGAAAGAGATTCTGAAATGGCTTGACGCTGGAGTAATATACCCTATTTCGGATAGTTCATGGGTAAGTCCCGTTCAATGCGTGCCAAAGAAGGAGCATGACCGTTGTGACGAGTGAAGACAACGAGTTGATACCTACTCGCCGGTCACTGGGTGGCAAATCTGCATTGACTACTGCAAGCTTAACAAGGCCACCAAGAAGGATCACTTCATTGCCGTTCATCGATCAAATGCTGGATCGACTTGCTGGCAAGGCATATATTGTTTCTTGGACGGTTACTCGGGGTATAACCAGATTCCCATCGCACCAGAGGACCAAGAGAAGACCACATTCACGTGCCCGTATGGAACATACGCTTTTCGAGAATGCCTTTTGGACTCTGTAATGCCCCGGCAACTTTTCAGCGTTGCATGCAAGCCATCTTTTCTGACATGGTGGAGGATTTTTTGGAAATTTTTTATGGACGATTTTTTGTTTCCGAAGACGATTTAAAAAATGCCTCGGCAATTTTTTAAAGGTACTGAAGTGATGCGAGGCTGATCTCGTACTACTGGGAAAAATGCCACTTCATGGTGACTGAAGGCATTGTTCTAGGACATAAAATTTCTGAAAAGGGCATGAGGTCGACAAGGCTAAGATCGAGGTGATCGAGAACTTCCCCCACCAAATTCTGTCAAGGGCATTCGGAGTTTCCTTGGCCACGCTGGTTTTTACAGACATTCATCAAGGATTTTTCCACACTATCCAAGCCTTTGTGCACCTTGCTGCAATAGAATCAACCCTTTGTGTTCGATCAAATGCCATGGCGCATTCAAAGAGCTGAAGCAGAAACTTATCTCTGCACTAATGTAGTCCCCCCCAGATTGGACGGCCCCATTCGAACTAATGTGTGATGCAAGTGATTTTACCGTGGGAGCTGTGCTTGGGCAGCATAAAGGTAAAATCTTTCATGTCATATTATATGCTAGCCATACCTTAAATGATGCACAATTAAATTACACACCACTGAGAAAGAATTACTTGCCGTGGTATTTGCATTTGACAAATTTAGGCCATACTTGATAGGCACCAAGGTTATAGTTCACACTGATCATTCACTATAAAATATTTAGTGAACAAGAAAGATGCCAAGCCTAGACTGATCAGGTGGATATTACTTCTGCAAGAATTCGACTTAGAGGTAATTGATAGGAATGGTACTGAGAATCAGGGCTGCAGATCACTTATCTAGGCTAGAAAATATTTCAGAATGCCATGACATTTTTGATATTAAAGAAGAATTCCCTGACGAGAAAATTTTATATGCCACGGCAATTCCGTGGTACGCTGACCTGGTTAACTTTCTTCTTATTGGTGTTTTTCCTGAACTGAACAGCCAGGGAAAAAAGAGGTTTCTTCATGATGCCAAGTTCTACTTTTAGGATGAGCCGTACTTATTCAAGCAATGTGTTGATCAAATGATTCGACGGTGTGTCCCCGAAGAAGAACAAAGCGATATCTTACACCATTGCCACGCATCAAGTTGTGGAGGACATTTTGGAGGGTCGAGGACTGCTGCAAAGGTCCTTCAGTCAAGTTTTTATTGGCCATCGTTATTTAAAGATGCCCACGCATTTTGCAAGGCATGTGACAAATGCCAGCGCACTGGAAATATTTCCAGGTGACACGAAATGCCGCTGCAAAATATTCTGGAGATTGAGCTCTTCGATGTTTGGGGCATTGATTTCATGGGACCATTTCCATCTTCTTTTGGAGATTTATACATCTTGCTAGCAGTGGATTATGTTTCAAAGTTGGTTGAAGCAATTGCTAAGCTGAGAAATGACTCAAAGATTGTGCTCAGTTCCTTAATAAGAACATCTTCACTCGTTTGGAGTCCCAAGAGCTATTATCAGCGATGAGGGCACTCACTTTGACAACAGGCTGATTGCCAAAGCATTACAAAAATATGGAGTGCGACATAAAATTGCCACGGCATATCACCCGCCGACAAATGGACAGGCTGAAGTATCCAATTGAGAAGTCAAGCAAATCCTTGAGAAGGTGGTTAACCCCCGAAGGAAAGACTGGTCCCCAAAGCTTGATGAAGCATTATGGGCATATAGGACAGCATTCAAAACACCTTTAGGAATGTCGCCCTTTAAGATGGTATATGGAAAAGCCTGCCACCTCCCTGTTGAGCTAGAGCATAAGGCATACTAGGCAATCAAAAAGCTAAACTTCGAGAAACTAGCTGGGGAGAAACGATTGCTTGATTTAAATGAGATGGAAGAGTTTCGAGTGCAAGCATATGAAAATGCCAACCTCTACAAGGAAAAAACCAAAAAGTGGCACGACAGAATGCTTTTGCCACGGCATTTTCATGTGGGTCAGGAAGTATTATTGTTCAATTCTAGGCTCAAACTCTTCCCAGGAAAATTAAAGTCACGCTGGTCGGGACCATTCGAAGTCTATCATGTTTACCCTTATGGCGCTGTTGATATTAAGAACATGGACGATGGATCCATCTTTAAAGTCAATGGCCAGCGCCTGAAGGTTTATCAAGGAATCCCACCTACGCGTGACAAGTCGGCGTTGCTTTTGCATGACGTCGACACCGGTTCGACATCTTAAAGATGTCATGGCAATTTAATTTTGCTTCTGTATATAAAATTTTAATTATTTTGCCTCTATCTTAATATCTATCTTTAACTAATTAATTTTTATTTTCGTGTGATCAGTAATTTTCCACGCACAAAACACGTGAGGAGTATGGAAGATGATTGTGCAAAGTTTGGGCGGCAAACGAAAATGAAAAAGGAGGGAAAATTTTTACCTTTTGACTTTTAACTTAGAAGATAAAAATTTTTCACTTTCCTTTTGTTTCTTTCCCGCCTTGACCCCACCTATTTATAACTTTTCCCACTAAAACTCCTCATTTTGTTTTTATTCTCTTTCCATTTTCCACTTTCACTTTAACCTCTTTTCATCTTTTTCTCCCACCACTTTGACAAAACCGCCATTACCACCATAGCTGCAAGCTTCGGCCGTGTGCTTTTAGTTTATTATCATAATGGTTCGCTCACGACCAGCCCCACCACCCTCACCACCACACTTTGTCGACGAGGTTGCCAAGGAACGCTATCAAACCATAAAGAACTGGCGAGTCTTTTTTGAGTTGGGCTTTGTCTTCTCCGAGGAAGAGAACGCCGATTTGGGCAGCGAAGTGTTAGACGTGGTCACTAAGCATAAGTGGTAGAAGTTTGCCAAACATCCTGCCCCTGTCAATGCCACATTAGTGAAGGAGTTTTATTCTAACATTATCGAGCAAAATCAGCATGCCGTGATGGTTCGCGGCATTTCTATTCGTTTTACTTCTACCGCTATTAACTGTTATTTTAAACTGCTGCTGATGACCACCATGCGAGCTTTGCCCAAGAGGCCGACCATGAAACTTACCAAGGCATCCTGGAAGACTTGTGTCTTCCCGGTACTCAGTGGAACGGTCAGCAACTGAAACGAAAGACTGTGGATAGGGATCGACTGCTCCCCCATGTCAAACTGTGGAACCATTTCATGAAGCACAAACTTATGCCAACCTCCCACAATACAACTGTATCATGCCAGCGGATGCTTTTGCTGCATTCTATCATCGCCGACGAACCATCGATATAGGGAAGATTATCGTGGAACAGGCTCATCTATGCCTAAAGCGACAAGCAAGTGCCTTGGTATTCCCAAATCTCATCACTGTTTTATGCCGAAAAAAGAAAGTTCGAGAATAAATGTTTGATGAGATTTTGCCGGGCATTGCTGGACTCAATAAAGCGAAAATACCTATGTTGCTGGGCTAGAAGGAAGCCAAAGGAAAGGAACACGAGGCAACCACATCTCGCGTTGCATCATCACCACAAGTCAGGGCATCCTCAATCCCTAGAGCAAGCCGTCCAGCGCACTCACCAGCATGTTGGGCAGCTGTCCGAAAAACTAATGGTCTATTTTGCTTATGCCAAACGACGTGATGCCTTTCTCACCAGCGCACTGATGGAGTTCCTCCCGCACACTAACTTACCATTCCCCCTTTTCCTGATGAGCTCGTCCCATCGCATGGAGATGCCGAGGCATCTGCAGAAGTACCTCCACCCGCCCCAGCTGCTGCTCAACATTCATCGAGTAAAGACAGTCTCTAGCGAGCTGAGGCAGAGGAGCCAGTGGACCCTGATCCGATCCACACAGTTTCGTCTAATGTAGACAGAGAAGCCAACCTCCAACTTGCTAATTTCCCGGAGCCTGCCCAATTTGTTGAACCATTCGCAGAAGAACATCCAGCAATGCCACCACCTGCTGTACTAATGGAAACAGACAACCCCGAAGTATCACAATCTACTGAGTCGGTCGAGGAGTCACAATCGGAGATGCCACGGCAAGCTCTTTTACGTAGGAGAAGACGTCGCCTACGAAAGGCATCTCAACATCAGGAGTCCCCACTCCCACCTGTTCAAGAAGGCCCTAGCACTCCTCCAACTGCACCAGCTTCTGACTCCGAACATTCCAGCCCCACTAAACTCCGCAAGCGCACTCGCCATGCAACTGCTGCACCACCACCATGAAGCCAAGGTACCTTGCATTGCATTGCATTCATAGCATGTAGTTTTCATTTTTCTTAGATTTAGTAAGCATTGGGGACAATGCTTCTCTCAAGTTTGGGGGAAGTAGGGTTCTCGCATCATTGATAGTATTAGTAAAATGAATATGCCATGACATTAGTAAATATAGAATTAGTTTTCTGGAATTAATTGAGGATGCCCGATGATGAAGAATTCTTGATGTCTAGGATAGAATGTATATGACTGGTTGAGGATGGTAGAACCAACTCTAGGACTTGCTTCTTTGAAACCCTTGAACATGAGTGTATGTTTTCCATGCTTGAGAAACTTAGAAATTTTTTATAAGAGAATTCTTAAATGTCGTGGCATAAAACTGTGAATGATGAAAACCCCGCATAAAAAAAGAAAAGAAATATAAATTATAAGTAAATGCCTTGGCATATCTGTAGAGGAACACTCCGCTATGTCTTGGCATATGAGTGAATGAAAGTAGTCACAGGATGACTCTACCTGACTAGCTCGGGGGTGAAAGGTATACTCCCTTTCATCTAGAGTATGGGATGGTAGAGTGATGGGATGACTCTCCTCGTAGAAAAAGTAAATAACAGAAAACAAAGGGGAATAGTAATACAAAAATGTCATGGTAAGTTAAGAAAGTTTGCATAGAAAATTTTTAGGTTTGTTAAGAATGGACTGGATACAAACACGCAAACACCCACACAAAGAATCTTATTCTAGGGGGCAGTACTTGAACTCTCAAACCTAGTCTAGCATGTTGAAGTCATATGTGCTGAGGGCTGAAATTTTATCCCATAAAACTATTCTATTTCTGAACTTGCCATGGTATTTTTGTTTTGCTTAATACTATCCATTGCTTGAGGACAAGCAATAGCTTAAGTTTGGGGGTGTGATAACTCCATAAAAGGTCACATTTTTATACCTTTTTACTTAAGTTATTGAATGTCTAAAAGACCATTTAGAACCATTTAGATGCATTTAGGAGCATATAGTTGCATGTGGTGGATTTCAGTTTGCCGTGGCATTTTATTTTTACAACGGTGCTGCTTTATGGGAAAGGTACTTGTCTGATGATGTGCAGGTGTTGAAAGCAAGGAAAAGAGGATTTAAAATGCTGTGGCATAAGGATATTGTTGAGCTAAATAAAAATGCCAAGTTCAAATGGCATTTCAGGAGCGTACAAGGAGAGAGAATATATTTTCTATCCAGCTGTCCTGGATTTTACGCATGCTCTGCCCGAGATACCCACCGCAGCATGGCGCTTCAACCACCGGTTCTGTTGATGACATTGCCTAGTCTGACCCTGCAGATCCTGTCAGTCCTAGGGCGCTTGTAGCGGGATTATGCCAGTCTTCTCGACTCCCAAGCAACTCAACCATGGTTTTAGGGTTTCCTATGATGGTTAAAACCAAACCTTAGGATTTCTTTTCCCCTATAAAAAGAGGAGGAAGCCATATTGAGTGAGACTTTAGTTCCAGCTACATTTGATCTTAAAAAGTTAGAGAGAGAAAGTCTCATCTTTCTCCGTCAATCCCACTTGCCGTGGCATTTCTCCTTGACAAGCTGAAGGGAGTGGCGTTCTGAGCATCCGAGAGGAGCCAGTCCGCTAAGAGCAGCTCGTGGTGGTAGAGGGAAGCATTAGGCTTTTTCTCCTCCCCTTAGTACTTGTTTTCATATTTTGTTGATTGGGTTGTAAGGAACGAATGAATCTTGCTTTGTGCTTGTTGATTTTGAACCCCACCATGAACTAATCCTATTTGGTGGGAGTTCGCATGGATGTTTAAGTTTTTGTTTTAATGAATGGTTGTTCTTTCATGCTTTATTCTGTTTTGTTTGTGAGACTTAAAGCCTTAAGGTTGTAGGAGCTACGAGAGTAGCCTTTCTTTAGGATGGTTCATGAGGTTCGAGAGAATGCCTTGGCAATTTATCTTTAGACTTCGAGAGAAGCTAGGGAGGAACTACATAAACAACGGGTTCTAGATAGTAACTAGGCCTAATCCACCTTAGAGATAAGGATAGGATTTCATTCAACTAAAACGAGTTGTGTATAAACGATAGGTTAGATGTTAATGCTGCCGCAAAAAGGTATTGCCGAGACATATTCTATTAGCTGAGTCAATAGGATAACTGCTTGGGCTTACGCCAATCAGTTTTGCCAGGGCATCTTTAGTCTGTCGAGTCCTTTACTAGAGATAGCATAGGGCACATCAGTAGACTTTGTCGGGCAGGGTAAGCAGAGAAGAAGCACCATTCAGAGAAATAGACTTAAGTTTTCCTTGTGTCTCCCATCATTCATTTCCATTACTGCTTGTCTTGTGAGAAAGCTAAAGTCCTACATATATTAAATCTAGTATTTGCATTTTTATTTTGCCTTGACATTTCCATTTGTTTTCACGTATCACAATTTAATTTGCCACGACATATCCATCCGCTACCACACTATCACCATTCCATTTCCACTACGTCCATTCCATTTTGCCACTGCATTCTCATCTGTATATACCATAACTAACTTTACTTAGGTGACAAAGTAAAGTGCCTTGACAAACCTATTTGATTTCCCCAATTCCCTGTGGAGACGATACTCTACTTATCACTTTATTACTTGTTCGATTGTGTATACTTGCACACATATCCGCATCATATTTTAGTACTCACAAATAGCAGACAAGTACATACCATTGCATACATCAAGCAGCCAATAGCATTAGAATACAAAACCTTTGCCATATCTTAAGCTTCCTTATCTGTCTCACGGCACTGTTCTGATGAGAGCTTAAAGTAATTCGCCAATGGAGTTCCCACTGGTTTTACGCTTCTAATCGCAAACTTTTCTAGCATTTTCTCAACATAACCTCGTTGAGATAGACATAGTTTCCTTGAGTCTCTGTCCCTCCAAATTTCCATTCTAAGAATTTTCTTTGCAGCACCTAAATCTTTCATATCAAATTCATGACTCAATAAAGTTTTCAAACTGATAACATCATCCATGTTCTTCGCATCAATTAACATATTATCAACATATAGTAACAGAAAAAAAAAGAACCATCATCAAGCCTCTTAACATAGACACAACAATCATACTAACTTCGCTTGTAGCCAATCTTTATCATATAGGAGTCAAACCGTTTGTACCATTATCTCAGAGGCTGTTTCAACCCGCACAAAGATTTCTTCAATCTGTAAACTAAATGCTCATTTTCAGGTTGAGTGAAACCTTCAAGCTGCTGCATATAGATCTGCTCCTCTAAATCACCATGCAAAAAAGCAGTTTTAACATCCATATGCTCTACATGCAAATCTCAACTAGCCACCAATGCAAGTACTACTCAGATTGAAGTGTGCCTGACCACAGGAGAAAACATTTCATCATAATCAACTCCTTTCTCCTGTGAAAAACCCTTTGCTACCAAATGAGCCTTGAACTTCTCCCCTCTTTTTATGTTACTATTGGTTTCTTCTTATACACCCATTTACAACCAATAGACTTCTTACCCTCAAGAAGGCGAACTAACTCCCATGTACGATTGTGATTCAAAGACTCCATCTCCTCAACCGTGGCAGTTATCCACTTGTAATTTTCCTATCTAGTAACAACATCATGAAAAGTAACCGGATCATCACTGCTAACAGTAAGTGTAAAAGAGACCAAGTCTTCAAAACCCAATATGTTTGGAGGCTTTATATTCATCTGTCTCATCTTATCTCTGGTTAGACTATAATCCTGCAAATTATTCGTAGAGGAACCACAATAAGTCAGTTGAGAAATTTCTATTTTCTCAACTGGAAACTGCTCGAAATCCACCACTGTCGTATCTTTCTTATGCTGCGACATGGGTTGTTCATCAAAACAACATCTCTACTGATCGAAATTTTCTTTGCAATTGGATCCCAGAACTTGAATCCTTTGACACCTTTCTTGTAACCCAGAAAAATGCACTCATTCGATTTTTCATCAAGTTTCGATCTCTCATCAGCAGGTACATGCACATAAGCAAGATAACCAAAAATCCGTAAGTGATCAAAAGTAATATCATGACCAGTCCATACCTCTTCTGCAACTTTCCCAGCCAATGATGCCCTTAGCAATTTATTGATAAGATAACACGCCATGTTAACAGCCTCAGCCCAGAAGTGATTGGGAATCCCCGTATTCAACCGTAAACATCTGGCTCTTTCATTCAACGACATGTTCATTCGTTCCGCAACACTATTCTATTGTGGTGTCTTGTGCACTATAAAATGCCTCTTAATCCCATGCTCCTTACATAATTTTAGAAACTTTGAATCTATGTACTCCGTACCATTATCATACTTATTTTTTTGTCTGTTTGGTTTTCTACCTCAGTTTTCCAAAGCTTGAACTTCTCAAAAACGTCATACTTATGTTTCAAAAAATACACCCAAACTTTCCGTGAAAAATCATCAATAAAAGTAACATAATACCTAGATCACCCAAAGACGATGTCGTGGAAGGCCCCCAAACATTAGAATGCACATAATCAAGAATCCCTTCAGTTGTGTGCTTCCTAGTCTTGAAACTAACTTTAGTCTGTTTACCAAGAACACAATACTTGAAAAAATCGAGCTTATAACTTTTAACACCATGCAACAGATTTCTTTTATGTAATTCAGCCATACCACATTCACTAAGATGAGCAAGACGCATATGCCAAAGTTTGGTAGTATCATTACAGGACTCAACAGAATAAACTCTACCTACAACGGTACTCCCTAACAATTTGTAAATATTCCCTACAGTCATCATTCCTTTTATCACAGTCAAAGCTCCTTTAACAATCCGAATGGTTTCCCAATCCTCATCAGCCTTAAGGATTAAACCATTCTTGTGCAAAGTGCCCAACGAAATCAAATTCTTTTTCAAATATGGGATATGTCGAACACCACACAACGTCCGAACAGAACCATCATACATCTTAGTTCTGACATCACCAATACCAATAATATTGCAACATCGATCATCACTCAAATAAATAGAACCAGAATTAACCGACCTGTATGTCGAAAACCATTCCCTATTAGGCGTTATGTGATAAGAACATCCAGAATCAAGAATCCAAGCATCTGTCAATTGAGTAGTTGAAATAGAGAGCATATCACCCTCACTGCAATCAAAATTGTCATCCTCAACCACATTCAAAGACTTGGATGAGTCATCACGCTTCTCATCAGTCTACTTTTTCAACTTCGGACAGTCTCACTTCATATGTCCCGCCTCCTTGCACTTGTAACAGTGAATTATCTTCTTATCCCTAGATTTGGATCTGAAATTCTGCTTCCTAGAACCTACCTTCTCTGAATTCCGTCCACGATCTCGATTACCCTTGACATATAAGCTATCAGCTTGAGAGCTTTCCCCTGCATTCTACTTCCACTTGTTGTGAGCCAACAAGGCTGAAATAATCTCCTCAAATTTGATCGTCTCTTTCCCATATGTAAGAGTAGTTACCATGTGTTCGTAAGAGGGAGGTAACAAACACAACAAAATCATCTCTTTGTCTTCATCTTCAATTTTCACATTAAGCCGAACCAAATCAGATACGATTTAATTGAAGACATTCACGTGTTATATCAAATCTTGATCATCCTGCATCTTCAGCCTATACAGCCGCTGCTTTAGATACAATTTAGTCGTTAAGGATTTGGACATAAACTGACTTTTTAACTTCTTCCAAATTCATCTAGAGACAACAGATGCATGACGTCATACATGACCTCGTCCGCCAAATATAATCGTATAGTTCTTGCCGCTCGCTGCTGTAATTCTTTCGAATCTTCCTCCTCCATCGACACAGGATTTGTAGGTCACAAAGCCTTCAGGATCCCTTGCTGCGCCAACAAATCCTTCACCCTTGTTTGCCATAATCTGAAGTTACCCTGACCATCGAATTTCATAACTTCCAATTTGGCTCTTGAGCTCTGATACCAATTGTTGAATAATCGGGTAAATAAATCGAAAAAACACAAGAATTTTAGCGAGGTTCAGTAATGTGCTTACATCCTCGGTGCCCTAGGCGGCGCTAGAATTTTAAATTTCATTGTCTCATAGGTTTAACCTCCTTTTATAATAAATAAACCCTAGTACATATTTACAAAAATAACCCTATACCATACCGCAGGGGCTGCACCCCGCACCCCCAACCCACATAATCATAACACCCACTACGAGACTTTCTTTATAAGGACAGATGATGTTCGCTTCGCTCACTCCGCTCCATCCTCTGTCCTCTTTATCGGTATATTTATTATATATACCTAACAATATAGATAGAGAATGTTCACATATTTAGAAAGACTGAACCTAAACCTCTGAATAGAGTCGAAAGGCTCATTTTCGATAAGTATAAATACATGAACATTACCCTTTCTACCATCCTTATTGATTTTAGAAGTGATCATTTTTATTGGATTCACTGGATGGTACTCATTCACTTTAAACTACCAAATCGAACTACCTAGGTGGGTTACAATAACTCGTTTGATTATTCAAATTAAATGCACAATACCTTTTAATTCATTATTGAAAATGTTAAGTGATGCATATGAGGCTATCATACTTTGAAATTAAATATAAATTCCATGCAATCAATCAAACAACATGCTTTATAGAATATCATTAAAAAAGTAAAAAAAAAAGAAAATAATCAATTAATCAATTTAATTTACATGCTTGGATTAAAATGCAAATAATACATGAACAATTTAAAATAAAAGTGAATAAATTATATTAAAAATAAAGTTTGGCAGTAAATTAAAGTGAATATTAAAATTACTTACCTTTAAGAATCCTTAGTGTAAAATAAAATGAATTAGGGTTGTGATAAAAATTTCAAAAAAATTAAGTATAATATGCAAAATAAGAAAATAGAGTTACAAGTGTCACAATTAAAGAAAACAATAAAAAATATACAATATACAACATAAAATATACACAAAAAGATAAATTAAGTTAACATCAAAATTAAATAAATAAAAAACTTGAATGCATAAAATTTTAAAGCATATAATAATGCCTTGAAATACGGGTTAGGAGTTTTGGCTCTATTCGAATGGGCTTTAGAATGAATTTACCTTAGTATATGAAGCTTTAGACCCAAATGGATTTGATTTGGGCTTGTGATAAGCCAATAAGTGTTAAGAAAGGTGTTTTTAATCTGAACCCAAATATGGAGGGACTATGGGAGTAATTATCCTAATTTTTTAAAGAAAGGTTGAAACCCCTTAATTGTTTGATGATATCACTTCTGTTGTATTCTTCCTTTTTTTCTTCACCTTGTTTTATCTTTTTCATCTCTTGTTCTCCATCTTCTTTCTTCTCAAGTCATGAAAAAGGCCTAAGTTTTTAGTTTTGCAAGCTTTCTTTTGAATTTTAAGGTAAGAATCATGAAATACAACTTTTAAGCTTTCTTCAAAGCCCTCTTTTGCAAGATTTAGCTTATATACCCAAAAATGGGTTTTAGTTGGAGTTTGTAAAATCCTAAGTTATAGTTTGTTTTATTGGATTTCAGTTGTAAGAAAACATTTCTAGCTTCATCCTAAGGCTTAAAATGAGTTAGCAAATAATTAAACTTGTTTTGATTAGTGCAATAGCAAGGGGGAGCTCAAAAGCTAAAGGCAAGGAAAACCTAGTCCTTGGGTGATTTAGGGACGTTTTTTTAGCAAGCTAGCATCAAGGCAACACGATTCTAACTTGTCCATACCACCTGTAGGTATTGTATGTGCATATATGGTATGGTTTGTTCATGAAAGCATGCTAGAGTAAATTCATGGTGAAATATGTATTTATTGTTTGCATGCATGAAAGTTGGTACTTTTTGACCTCTAAGACCTGAAATAAGACTTTAAAAACGTTTACTAGTCTTAGGGGAGTGAATGGGTGAGTACTGGGAGTGATTTCGTGATCAAAACAGAGCACTTATGCATGTCGGTATCGGTACTGGAAGAATAATATGGATATTGTTCTTCGTCAAAGTTAAAATCAAGGCTAATTTGTAAGGGAAGTATTGATACTCTATCAAAGGGTATCGATATTCGGGGTCTAGTATGGATAATTAGAGGGTTAGTATCGATACTGAGGTATTTTTAAAAATATCAAAGCTAATTTTGGTATAGATACTCAGGTGAGTATCGATACTATTGGTACAATCTGTACCATCACTGATTTTTGGGCAATTTGGTTTGTTTGGTTCAGGGGTTCGAGCTTGGGTGTTTTGAGTTCGTATATGTTACAAGTATTCAATGCAAGTGAAAACAAATAAGTTAACTAATTTCTCACATAGAACTCAAGCAAGATATGAATACATAAGATTGGCCTTTGTATGATGCTTGGGAAACAGCTAGGACACCCGAGTTACTCTAGCATTATGACGATCATCCTTTGTTTGTGAATATGCGTATATTGTCTCTTGGTACGTATCCAATGCTTGTAAATTCCTAGTCGTACCGGTACAAATTCCGACACGCGTAAATTTCAGAATTGTACCTTATGCTCTACTAGGTTCGAAATGTGAGCTTCCAATGCAAGTAAATTATGGACCTCACCTAGACCTATCGAGTATTTGAGGTAGACTATGGGCTATAAGTTACTATGTATGTAAATTCCGATTTTTACCCTGAAGCTATCATGTTCTAGGTAGGATAGTGTGTTATCCGATATGCACATAAATTCCTCCGACCACACCACTTGGCCTATCTCATGTTTGTTATGTATTTTTTTCATGTTTATAACTTTTCACATCGGTATGTTCATGAAATGAATACATGTAGTATTGTATAGTTATTTTCGTGGCATTGAGCTTGTGAGCTCAATATATGGAATGTGTTTCCTTGCGCAGGTCATTAGGGAATCGACGAGGAGCCTATCATACAATTACATTCTAGACCAGACGTTTACAGAGTATGTCTTGAGTATATTTTGGAGGGAATGTATTTATGTGGACCTTGTACTTATTCGAGTCATAACATTGTTTTGGTTTAAAACTTGTGGGTGTATTTGTGCGTATTGGGAGACTCTCGTATTTTTGTAAAGTTATGATGATTTCGCTTATGTTATGATGAAATGTTTTGATGTTATAAACATTTTGAATAGAAAATTTTTAGGTTGACCATTTCGGTGGTTCCGTGTGAAATTGTAATCCATTGATCTTCGGGTCAGACTGGATTCGGGTGTTACAAAACTAATATGGAGAAGAAGAATAAATACAAGTATATTAAAAAAGTAAAAAAAAATAATTTAAAATAAAAATGGAACGTTTAAAATATTAATTTAACAAAAATAGTAAATCAAATTAATGTTTTAATCAATAAATCAATAATAATAAAATGAAAAAAAATTATGAAAGAAATAAATAAGATAACAATTAAGAAACAAAATTTAAGAAAAGAGAATGAAGAAATTAAAGTAAAAAAATACATAAAAAGGTAAAGAAAATAATTATTTTAAAAAAAATCAAAATAAATTTTCAAATAAAATGGAGACTATGAGAAGAATTATCTCTTACCCGTGTAAAAACTTGTGGCTCCCATAAATATCTGAATCGGGTCATCGATTCATTTAATTGAGTACAAATCTAAAAATTTCGAAGTACCAATTCATCTTTCCTTAAAAATATAAATAAATAATAAATAATTTCTCACTTAAGATTCACCGTCAGTTTTCATCGAGATATCTCAAGGAAGACTAAATCAATAAATATTCAATAAAAAGCTTTTTGTCCTTGTTCATTGAATTTCTTTCTTTCGCCTGATTTTCAAGTAAAAGTAAGAATGTAACTAGTCGAAACAACAACAAATAAAGAAAGAAGAAAAATAAAAGAAAAAATATTGGTTTTCACTGAGAAACCTTAAGGAATGCTAGATTTAAAAATCTATTCGATAACATTGTCCTTGTTCCTCGATTTTCTCTCCTCTGATAGATTTTTTGGGAAAAAAGAAAGAGATAAAATCAAAATCAATTGAAAAAAATAAGAACAAAGGAAAAATAAGAAAAAATAAAATGAAACAATTGTCTTTAACAAAAGTTATATTTTATTTCTAGTAATCTCAAATTAAAATGTTTGGGTGACTCCCCTTTTCTCTCAAAACTTCCTCTCCCTCTTACAGAAGATGAGTTCCTACTTATAAGCTCTCAAAAATCCTAAAAGTGAAAACCCTATCATCTTTTAATTGATGCTAGGTACACTAATTAAAAGAAAAATCCCAAGATAATAAAAATAGCATAAATTACCTTAAATACAGTATGGAAAGTGTAAAGGTGAATTTAATTACAAATATTCAATATAATTATTTAAAATTTGTAATAAATTAAAATTCTCGTATTGTGCCTATATCCAATATTCTACACGCATTATCTTAACTGAAATAAGCATATCTTGAGTTCCCAATGTCCAATTGAGGCATTTCAAAATGCTTTGGAAAGCTAACTGAAAGCCTGTCATATCTCAACTTCATACCCTTCAAACATTAATTGAATATTTCTCAAAAAATTATTTTAAGTTGGTTGATATTTCATTCTTCAAAATCAGCTTCAATAAAATGTTTGGGCCTTGAAAAAAAACTAGGACGGATGAAAATGGGTGTTTACAGATGCCCTTCTTTTTCCATTTTCGTGCAATGAGAATATGAAAAACATAAAAAAAGAAATAAATTTTAATCTGGTTCTTCGAGTAAATAGATCCCGAAGGCAAGCTCGTTCTTTTAGTGTTAAAACAATTTGCTCTTCTTCTGGATACGGATTTGAAATATGCAAATGATCATCTTCTAAGTCAGATATCCTCCGTCACGGGGTTAAAATCTGACTTTGAGAATTGATTCTGAATGTGCATTTGGGTCAAGTATGTAATACCCAAAATATTAGGTCAGGGACTTTATTGAAAAGATTTAAAATGTGAGGATTTATTTTGAGGATTTATTTGATTAAATGATAAAAGATGAGAAATGATTTGGAATAGTGGTTTAGACTAAATTGTGACAATGGATGATTAAAAGGGCATTTTGGTCATTTGGAATAAAATGAATTTAAAACTCAAATTTTAATAGGGATTTAAGAGGGGGAAAGTTAAAAAGAAAAAGGTTAAGTCATTTCTCTTCTACTTCCTCATGTGACTTTGTGCCTCCTCTATAGCCAAGGTAAATCTCATCTAATTAGTTTTTCCTTTCGATTATGGTTTTTTATTACAACCTTAAGTGATATGTAAGCTTAAGGAAGGGTTAAATAAGGTTAAAACTTGGAGATGGATGAGTTATTGGAGATTAGAGAAAATGGGTTTTTGAATGATATATTGGCATATGAGTTTTTACTTATGTTTATTAGTATATTTGGCTAGTCAAAGAAGTAAATAAGATATTAGAAGCTTTAGATATGAGTAAAATCATGTCAGAAAAAGTGGTGTGATTATAATATTAAAATGTACTTGGGATATTTTAGATGCTTTAAAAAGCTAAATAAAGGAAAGTTAGTAAGGATAAGTAAAGAAGAGTTTAATAGTATTGTTGCAGGTAAAAGTAAGAGATTAGAGGGGAAAATTAAGTAAATATTGGGCTGAAAAATGGTAAATCTGGGTAAGGGATCGGTATTGATAGAACAATATCGATACTATAAGTTTAAAAGGGGTAGAAATGTGACGAACAATATCGGTACCGATGCAAGTGGTATCGATACTGATGAGGTATCGATACTAAAAGGGAAAGCATCGATACCATGGATAACAGAATGCCAAAATGGTATCGATACCGAAAGGGAGTATCTGTACCATAGTGTAGTAGTATCGATACCGAGAGAAATATATATGTACTATAGTATAGAAGTATCGATACCATGGTAGGGGTGTCGATACTATTGAGCCATAAACTATAAGATAGAATTAAATTGTTATAGAAATTGAAATAATGGTACTTTTGAGTATTATTAAAGTATAAATTTTAGGGAATATACTAACATTTGGTATGATATATGTCTTTAATGGATGCTTGTGTAGATCATAACCAAGCTCCTGAATCTAGCAAGAAAAAGGGAAAGATATAGTTGTTGATTAGCCAAACATCTCTATATCTTATCAGTAGGGATTATCAGGTGAGTACATATATGGTAATTATATTGATTGAGGGAGAATTCCCAATAAGTTCATCTCAAATGCTTAAATTAATGTATGTTTTACTTTATATGTGTGTAATTGACACTATGAATAATCTCTAGGGTATATATTTTTTAAAGTAAAAGATTAATAGTCTATATGTGCATTTGACATAAAGGTGCCAATTATGCCAGTTAGATTAAAGGTTAAATACCTTTGAGTAAAAGATTAATAGTCTAGCTGTGCAATTGATAGAAAGGTGTCAATTATTCCAGTAAGACGAAAGGTTAAATACCTTTGAGTAAAAGATTAATAGCCTAACTGTGCATTTGACAGAAAGTGTCAATTATGCCAGTTAGATGAAAGGTTAAATACCTTTGAGTAAAAGATTAATAGATTAGTTATGCATTTGACAGAAAGGTGTCAATTATGCCAGATAGATGAAATGTTAAATACCTTTGAGTAAAAGATTAATAGTCTAGCTGTGCATTTGACAGAAATATGTCAACTATGCCAGTTAGATGAAAGGTTTAATACCTTTGTGTAAAATATTAATAGCCTAGTTGTGCATATGACAGAAAGGTGTAAATTATGACAGTTAGATGAAATGTTAAATACCTTTGAGTAAAAGATTAATAGCCTAGCTATGCATTTGGTAGAAAGATGTCAATCATGCAAGTTAGATGAAAGGCTAAATGCCTTTGGGTAAAAGAATAATAGATTTATACTGCATTTTGATATAAACAGCGCATTAACGGTATGAAATGATGCCATATATAGGTGTACAATAATGCATAATTGGTATGAAAGGATACAATAAATGAAAATGTAAATAGTGCATAAGTGGTATGAGAGGATGCTATAAATGAAAATACAAAACGGCTTATTAACAGTATGTAAGGTGCCACTCATGATAATCATAAAAAATAAATGACCAATTGGCACTTTGCTGCAATACATGTATATTACTTTTTCATTTGACGTACATAGGAAAAATAAAGAATAATTGGGAAAAATATATCAAATGATAGGTATGTTGGGCCTACTAAGAATAATTATGATGATTGTGTAAAATAAATATGGTTTAACTGAGAAGGATTTATCTGGTCCTTATGGAGTATGTGATTTAATTCGTCATTAAATAGTCAGAAGATACTTGTGTATAAATTGTAGTTTCTTTACAATATTTTGTCTCACTAAGTAAATACTTAACGTGTGTTGATTTCACGCGTAGGGAACAATTAAAGATTTGCCAAGTAAGGAATGCAGAAGTAACAACTTTCATCAATTAAAGGTTGACTCGTCGGTAATATTGGGACAATCTTATTCGTTTTGAAAACTTAGCTGGTATGTAATTGAACTTAAGTAAATATTTTTTATGTATTTAAATCGATAGTTTTAGTATTATGCTTCTATGAATGTTATACTTTTATGGTTGTTAAAATTGAAACAATTTTGTTTTACGGGTTTTCAAATGAAAAATGTTTTAAAAAATGATGTGATATATGTATCTCGTGTACGGTAATGTATACGGGAGAT
This sequence comes from Hibiscus syriacus, assembly GCF_006381635.1. Lineage (NCBI taxonomy): Eukaryota > Viridiplantae > Streptophyta > Magnoliopsida > Malvales > Malvaceae > Hibiscus > Hibiscus syriacus. Next base: position 890,129 of record NW_024062067.1, on the reverse strand, counting down.
GGGTGTTACTTTATTGGTATCATAGCTATAGGTTTAGCTAATTCTTGGCCGAAACTGAGTTCATTTGAAATGAGAAAAAGGGATTACGTGCCACTAAGATTGTCAAGGTTACTGATATGGTGTCATTAGATTGTAATTGATGACACTCCTTCCTAACTGTAATGTCATTACTATGCATGTTTTAATAGATATAAGAATCCTCAAACTCGCGTAAAGCGAAGGAATAAGATATGAGAGAAGGGACTGGTAGCGAAAGTTACGAAGCTAATAGTGAGCAGCAGGTCTCATCTAAAAATGCTAGTGCACCTACACATCAAGGAAAACTGGTACCAAAGTTCGGAGCTTTTATGTAAGCTCTCGATGCTATATTGACCTATTTTCAACCTCCTTTGCCTCCCCGTACTCGTCTACCACTGAGAATGTTGATCCCAAAAGAGTTGAAGAGATTGGGAGCTCTAGAGTTTCGGGGAGAATAGGGTGAAGGTCTTATGGAGGGTGAAGGTCTTATGAAAGCCGACTTATGGCTAAATGATGTTATAATAATGATCGAAAGTCTTCACTATTCAGATCTAAAAAACGTGGGTGGAATTGTATCTTTACTTAGAGGATCAGCTCGAGTATGGTGGTCAAATACTACGTTGAATGCACCATCGGAACAAGTGACCTGGTAATTCTTCCTGGAAGAATTCAAGAACAAGTATGTGGGTGAACAGTTCATATGGGCAATGCTATTAAAGTTTCTTAATTTGAAACAAGGTGATCGAGTAGTACATGAGTACGAGGTTGAGTATAATAAGTTGAGTCATTTTGCTACTGAGGTGGTTCCTAATGACAAGGCCCGACGCGATTGGTTTATTGAGGGGTTGAGGCCAAAATTGAAAGAAATGATGTTGGCTTTGAGTTTGTCTAACTTGCAAGAAGTTATTAACCGGGCCAAAGCTATCGAGAGAGCTCAAGAGGAGACATTAGCAGCGGAACAGAGTTTGTAAACGGAAAAAGAGTTCAACTCCCTATTATGTTAAGAGATGTAAGGGCTCGAGTTCTAGATATAAGGACAGAGAGGGTTCTGCTACGCTTCACAGAAAACAAAATAGTCCCAGTCGATTACTGCTAGCTCAGGTAGAGCAGTTAGAGAAAGAAATGTATGTCACACACGTGGTAGAGCACATCGGGGAGTATGCAGACGTCTCAGTCGAGCTTGCTTCCAATGTGGGGAGACTATCACTTTGCCCGAACCTGTCCAAAGAAATATGGGGATCATTTGGTACAATCTGAAAGATCTGTGGCAGCCTCTATAGAAGCAGAGGAAGGGGAATATCAAGGGGACAAGTTGAATCCATGCAGCGATAAGAGAATCGGGGAGTCCCCAGAATCTATAACATTAAGACCAATGAGGATCGGGTTGACCCAGAGATCATAACAGGTGTTTTCCATCTTTAAGCCTGTAATTGTATTAGTTGACCCTGGTTCTACACACTCATACATTAGTACAAAGTTGGTTAGAGCTAGAGGAATTCCTTTAGATCCAATCTTTAGTGAAATGATAGCGGTAAATCCTATGGGTCATAGTGCGAGAGTAGAGAGGATATGTATCCAAGGGATTTTATTCCAGCAAACTTAATGGAATTACCAATTAATGAGTTAAGATCATATTAGGAATTTATAGATGTCTTTCTAGATAAGTTCTTGGGGTATTTCCATATCGAGAGGTGGAATTCAAGGTTGGTGGTTATTAAGGTATTGAACATGTTTCTATCATTTAGTATCAAATGATTTAAGTGAGTCGAGAGAATTAGGGGCTCAATTATAAGAGTTAATTAATCAAAGTTTTATTAGCCCGATTATTTCATTTTGGGAAGTATTTGTATTATTACTGAAAAGACAGATAAATCTATATGGTTTTGCATAGATTTTTACAGTTAAATAAGACTCTTCGAGAGAAGAACTTGTATGCAAAATTATCCAAATGTAAAATTCTGGTTAGCAGATATAGTTTCCTTTGGTCAAGTTGTTTTAGCATACAGTATAAGAATATATCCTAAAAAATCATGATGTAGTAATTGGAAACTCCCAAAGAATGATCCTGAAGTTTGGATTTCTTTGAGGGCTTGCTGGTTACTATCGAAGGTTAGTGAAAAACTATTCGATGTTAGCTTTCTTGCTAACCAAGTTTTTAAAGAAATATATGCCTTTTTTAGAACGGAAAAGGGTCAAGAGAGTTTTGAAATGCTAAAAAGGATTGTAATAGAGACACTAGTATTTATATAGCTTGATTTGGGTAAGGATTATGTGGTTTTTAATAATGCATATCCAAACGGCTTAGGAAGTGTTCTAACGTAAAAAGATTGCCTCGATATATTGAAATACTCACAAGAAGAATTACCCTACGCATGATTTAGAGACGGCAGAAGTTGAGTTTGCCTTAAAAGATTTGACGCCATTATCTGTATGGTGAGCGGTGCTATAGTTGTGCTAATTACAAAAGCCTAAAGTACTTGTGGAATTAAAGAGAGTTGAACCTGAAACAGAAAAGATGGTCATAGCCTTTAAAGGATTATAAAATGAAAGTTACACAAGATAATTTTTAAGATCGCTTCCGATTGACAAAAGTCTTATGCTGATCTAAAGAGAAAAGAGATTGAATAGCCAGAAGGTGATAAAGTTTTTCTGAAAGTATCGCGTTGGGAGGAAGTATTGCGGTTTCGACTGAGTTCAAGAAATATTGAACATTATGATATTTTATCAGTTAGCTTTCGCCTCCCGAAATAGACAAGACCTATAATGTTTTCATGTGTCATTACTTATTAATTACCGATTAGATCCATTGCATGTTCTTACATTGGGAAAATAGTGATTTGATTTGATTTTAATTATGAAAAAGAACCAATGCAGATATGGACTCGAGAAATCCATAAACCGTGTAACAAAATGATTCCTCTATTTGAATTATTGTGGTAAAAACGTAAATTCTTTGAATTCGAGGATGAATTTTTTTAGGGGAGAATTGTAATACCCCAAATATCAGGTCATAAACTTTATTGAAAATATTTAAAATGAGAGGATTTATTTGATTAAATGATAAAAGATGAGAAATGATTTAGAATAGTGGTTTAGACTAAACTGTAACAATGTATGATTAAAAGAGCATTTTGGTCATTTGGAATAAAATAAATTTAAAACTCAAATTTTAATAGGGATTTTATAGGGGGAAAGTTAAAAAGAAAAAGGTTAAGTTATTTCTCTTATTCTTCCTCCTGTGAATTTGTGCCTCCTCCATAGCCATGGTAAATCTCATCTAATTAGTTTTCCTTTCGATTATGGTTTTTTATTACAACCTTAAGTGATATGTAAGCTTAAGGAAGGGTTAAATAAGGTTAAAACTAGGAGATGGATGAGTTATTAGAGATTAGAGAAAATGAGTTTTTGAAGGATATGTTGGAATATGAGTTTTTACTGATGTTTATTAGTATATTTGACTTGTTAAAGACGTAAATAAGAGATTAGAAGCTTTAGATATGAGTAAAAACATGTTAGAAAAATTGATGTGATTTTTAGATTGAAATGTACTTGGGAGATTTTAGATGTTTTAAGAAGCTAAATGAAGGAAAGTTAGTAAGGATAAGTAAAGAAGAGCTTAATAGTATTGTTAGAGGTAAAAGTAAGAGATTATAGGGGAAAATTAAGTAAAAATTGGGCTGAAAAATGGTAAATATGGGTAAGGGTATCGGTATTGATAGAATAATATCGATACTATAAGTTTAAAAGGGGTAGAAATGTGACGAACAATATCTGTACCGATGCAAGTGATATCAATATTGATGGGGTATCAATATTGATGGTGTATCAATATTGATGGTGTATCGATACTAAAAGGGAAAGTATCGATACCATGGATAACATAATGCCAAAATGGTATCGATACCGAAAGGGAGTATCGGTACCATAGGGTAGTAGTATCTATACTGAAAGAAAGGTATATGTACCATAGTATAGAAGTATCGATACCATGGTAGGGGTGTCGATACTATTGAGCCTTGAACTATAAAATAGAATTAAATTGCTATAGAAATTGAAATAATGATACTTTTGAGTATTATTAAAGTATAAATGTTAGGGAATATACTAACATTTGGTATGATATATGTCTTTAATGGATGCTTGTGTAGATCATAACCAAGCTCCTGAATCTAGCAAGAAAAAGGGGAAAGATAAAGTTGTTTATTTACCAGGCATCTCTATATCTTATCAGCGGGGATTATCAGGTGAGTACATATATGGTAATTATATTGATTGAGGGAGAATTTCAATAAGTTCATCTCAAATGCTTAAATTAATGTATGTTTTACTTTATATGATATATGTGTATAATGTGTGTGGAATTGACACTCTGAATAATCTCTAGGGTATGAATTGTTTAAAGTAAAAGATTAATAGCCTAGATGTGCATTTGACAAAAAGGTGTCAATTATGCCACTTAGATTAAAGGTTAAATACCTTTGAGTAAAAGATTAATAGCCTAGTTGTACAATTGACAGAAATGTGTCAATTATTCCAGTTAGATGAAAGGTTAAATACCTTTGAGTAAAAGATTAATAGCCTAGTTGTGCATTTGACAAAAAGGTGTCAATTATGCCAATTAGATGAAAGGTTAAATACCTTTGAGTAAAAGATTAATAGCCTAATGTGTATTTGACAGAAAGGTGTCAATTATGCCAGTTAGATGAAAGGTTAAATACCTTTTAGTAAAAGATTAATAGTCTACCTGTGCATTTGAAAAAAAATGTGTCAACTATGCCAGTTAGATAAAATGTTGAATACCTTTGAGTAAAACATTAATAGCCTAGCTGTGCATTTGACAGAAAGGTGTAAATTATGACAGTTAGATGAAAGGTTAAATACCTTTGAGTAAAAAATTAATAGCCTAGCTGTGCATTTGACATAAAGGTGTCAATCATGCAAGTTAGATGAAAGGCTAAATGCCTTTGGGTAAAAGAATAAAGGATTTATGCTGCATTTTGATATAAACGGCGCATTAACGGTATGAAAGGATGCCATATATAAAGTGTACAACAATGCATAATTGGTATGAAAGGATGCAATAAATGAAAATGTAAATAGTGCATAAGTGGTATGAGAGGATGCCACAAATGAAAATACAAAATGGAGTATTAATGGTATGTAAGGTGCCGCTCATGATAATTATAAAAAATAAAAGACCAATTGGCTCTTTGGTGCAATACATGTATGTATATTACTTTTTCATTTGACGTACATAGGACAAATAAAGAATAAATGGGAAAAATATATCGAATGATTGGTATGTTGGGCCTACTAAGAATAATTTCGATGATTTTATAAAAGAAATATGGTTTAACTGAGAATGATTTATCTGGTCCTTATGGAGTATGTGATTTAATTTGCCATTAAATAGTCAAAAGATACTTATGTATAAATTGTAGTTTCTTTACAATATTATGTCTCACTAAGTAAATACTTAACGTGTGTTGATTTCACGCGTAGGGAACAATCAAAGATTTACTGAGTAAGGAGTGCAGAAGTAAGAACTTTCATCAGTTAAAGATTGACTCGTCGGTAACATTGGGACAATCTTATTCGTTTTGAAAACTTTGCTGGCATGTAATTGAACTTAAATAAATATTTTGTAATGTATTTAAAGTGATAGTTTTAGTATTATGCTTCTATGAATGTTATACTTTTGTGGTTATTAAAATTGAAACAAATTTTTTTTACGGGTTTTCAAATGAGAAAATGTTTTAAAAATTGATGTGATATATGTATCTCGTGTATAGAAAGGTATACGAGAGATGGGTGTTAAAGAGTATCTTTGTGAAGTTGAAATTTGAGTGTGAAGGTTTCTACTAGTTCCTCGTTACTTAACTGCAGTTGATGTTAAAAGTTTGATTGAAAGATAGTTCCTTATTGTTATCTTACGGTTAATATGTTCTTGAGTTGAGTGGAAACGAACTCGAAAGTTTCGATGGACAGATAGCTCCTTTCAACTTAAGTTACTCTTTGCTAAATCGCAGCCGATTTGGGTCTTCTTCTAGACTTGAAGACCTTAGTTTGAATTTGAACTGGAAGGTATTTCCTTGTTGCTACCATACGGTAAAGGTGTTATACTCTCAATTTGAGTGGAATTGAACTTGAAAGTTTTATTCGATGGGTAGCTCTTCTCGACTTGAGCTATATCAAAATCTAGGTTGGGAAGTAGTTACTTGTTGCTAAATCTCAACCAATATGGGTATTTTTCAAGACTTGAAGACCTTGGTTTGAATTTTGACAGGAGAGTAGTTCTTTGTTGCTACCGTGCGGTCAATGCACTCTTGAGTTGAGTGGTCGAACTTGAAAGCTTTAGTTGACAGATAGCTCTTCTCACCTTATGCTATGTCAAAATCTGGGTTGGGAAGTAGTTCGTTTTTGCTAATCGCAAATAATTTGGGTAATTTTCTTGACTTAAGGGCCTCGGTTTGAATTTTGACCAAAAAGTAGTTCCTTGTTGCTATCATACGATCAATGCACTCTTGAACATGTAGCTCTTCTTGACTTAATCTATGTTGTAATGATTCTTCAAAGTGAAATATTCATTAAATGGCTCCCCTTCACGGGTCTAAGCCTAGTGAGACGACTACTCTTCGCAGTTTATTTCGATCTTGGTTCCTTGGATGACTCCCCTTCAAGGGAAAGTCAATCGTGGAGCATCAAGTTCATTATATTTCATTATGAAGTTGAAACTGACTCAAACAATCTAAAAAATCATACACATGCTTGTAAAGTCATGAATACGATGTTCCTATGAATGCCTGAAATATAGAAAATTAGCTCCCCATCGCGAGTTGAGTCATGTCAAGAAAATATCTCGAGTGAGACAAAAAAATTTAAGAGAACATATCTCAAGTGAGATGCAATTTTTGTTACAAGAGAAACTATATCGATTGAGATGAAAAATTTTCAAGGGAAACTATCTCAAGTGAGATGAAATTTCGTTTCGAGTGAAACTTTCTCAAGTGAGACGAAAATTTTCAAGGGAAAATATCTTGTCTGAGATGAAATTTTGTTTTATGTGAAACAGTCTCAACTGAGACGAAAATTTTTAAAGGAAAATTTCTCAATTGAGATGAAAATTTTGTTTCAAGATAAATTATCTCGAGTGAGATGGAATTTTTCAAGAGAAAATATCTTAAGTGAGATGTAATTTTTGTTTCAAGAAGATTGTCTCAAGTGAGACGAAATTTGTTCTTGAGCAAAGCTATCTTGAGTGAGATGAAATTATGTTTCGAGAGAAACTATCTTGATTTAGACAAAAAAATTTTCACTGAAAAACTAACTCCAGTGAGATAAAACTCTGTTTCAAGAGAAATTGTCCTACAAAATTTGAAGTGAAACGATCCTAAGGAAGATAAATGTTTTTTTAAAAAAAATTAGAAGACAACCTCAAGAGAGGAAACAAATGTTTTTAAGAAAAATTGAGACTCTTTGAAAGTTGAAAGATGATCTTAGGAAAAGGGAAACTAGTCTTGAGGAAGATAATTTTTAGAAAATATTTTGCAATGGAATCCTCAAGAGAGGGAAAGAAGTGAACTTAATAAAGACAAGTTTGAAAGTATTCTCATGAGATAAAAATGATTTTAAGGAAAGAATGATGAATGTTTGATGCAAATATGTCAGTGATGCAAGTGCATACTTTCATGAATGATAATGATACAGAGGTGTATGGGAAGTATTTATTCTCAAAATCTCTAATCTCATTATTTCAGTCGGGTCTATCACCTTTTTATTGGCTTGCAAAAAAAATGTTTTTCATGCTTCAACAAACTCTTGTCCTACCATTGATTCTGAGCATCCATGTCTAAGGGACATTCTTCAAGATAAATTCCTTATAGAGACTATCTTGTTCGAAAATATTTTTCTTCTCTTTTTGCTTTTCAAAATGTGAAAACAAAATCGTTTTTAAAGAAACAAAATTATATCCCTTGTCTTAAGCTCACAATTGAAGCAAACTATAAAAAATTAGTTCATTAGATATTAAAAGAATCAAATGATCCTTTAATCTTTCAAAGTCATAGTTCTTTAACAAGTTTCAAGACTATTGGTAAACGTTAATTTGGAAGGTTTTAGATTGGGTTTTTTCTATTTTTGAGGGGTTCATTGGTTTGGTGATCGTATACATTGGTTTCATGCATTCATGTATACATTAGAGATGCCCCTTAAGCTCGCACAAATTGTCAACGATTGATTGAAATACCCCTATGGGTGCATTCAGTACTATAGTTATAGATATTTTAGATAGTTTTCATATTTCAGTTCTTTAAGATCTTCTATTTGTTCAAGTTTGGAGACACTTTTAGCAAAGACAATGCAAAAATATTGATCTAAAAGCAAAAATATTGATCTAAAAGCAAAATTTCTGAGTTCTTGTGTGTAGTCGACTATAACAGATGTTTCTTAACTCCCTTAGTCCACCTTTCATCAAAATTCAATCTCAATTCAACATTTATTTCAGACCTTACGACCTTTTTTTAAAATTATATTTCATTTTTGCTGGGAGATTCATCTCAACACATAGAGACTAGTATCATGATATGAATGTAATCTAATTCATAAAGTTAGGGCTATTGACATAACCCATTAGTTTAGCGAAATACCCCTTAATTAGAGGATTCAAGTGTCAGAAATTCTTCAACTTGACAACTAGAATGGTACTCACTTCATAAAACTTGAACATTACCTCAATAGTTGCTTCAGATATTACCTCCGAAGATTAACAGCTTATTATTTTCAATGGAGAGCCCCCCGCAATACTTCCATTAATGTCACATTATTTATTGAATTTTTTATTCCAATATTTTATAAGCTCGTCAAAAAGAATCCGTTATAGTCTGAGTGCCATGGAAAGTTAAGAAATCTCATCTTTAGAGCTCAATTTTCAAGCGAATGGCCTAAGCTAAATTTATCTACTCCACCATTCCATCTGTGTAGATTATGAATCGTCATTGAACATCCTGAATAGAACTGCATTCCAAATGGTCTAGCAATATCGTGTACGCCAAATACCCCACCTTACATGTTTGTGGGAAAACACGTATTGCACTTGTAACTTGTATCAGATGAAGCCCTTGTTTGTGTTTTAGAAGGTTAGGGTTGTGACTTTAGAGTCATTAAGTTTTTTTTGGCATAGAAAAAAGGGATCTTGTCTTGGGTGAAAGAGGAAATAGATTTATTTTTAGGATGGTGTAATCATGTTACTTGTCAAAGGTCTATAACCCAAATTATTAAAGGAGCCTTTAATTCTGCTTATATTTAAAGAACTTAAAGATTAAAATTTTGCTCATTGCTCATAACCTCAGAAGGTAACATATGTTTGAACGTCAAGTGACTTTCGAATAAGATTACAACAAAGCTTTAAGGATGATGAACATCGACATCTATAGGATCTGCCCTATTATTCATAAATGTTGAAACATTTGGATATATCAAATTCTGGTCCCTCGCGTTTCAATTCCCCACAGTTTTTGGTGGCATCAAAATCTTTGGGATAAGGAAGGTGAGAAGTTGCGTGATTAGAATCACTAGATGAAATTCCTTCATGAATTTTTCGATTGTTTTTCATGATTAATGTATGCAAACATGCTTAAATGCCATGCAAAATACAAAGATATAAATGCACAATGCAGAGATACAAGTGCAAGTGAAAATGTAAATGCTAATGTGAAATGCCAAGATACAAAAGCAAGAAAAGACACTGATCCAAATGATGTCCAATCATAGAATAGCTTTCATTGGAAAGAAAAATCCCAAATATTGCAAATAGTTCAATTATAGATACGACTCAACCCCTTTAAAATCTCGTTTGTTAGGCAAAGTGATTAATGTACTATGCAAGGTCTCGTTCTCTTCCTGAATGGATCTTGAGTCTGTCGGCCACCATTGAGCTTGCCTTTGTAGGAGGGACACCTCTAAATCAATCTGACACGAAATATAGTGTTGGACTATCACCATGCTCATGATATATTGCTTCTGACCAATCAAGCATCTCTAAATAAGAAACTAGATGCTTTTGGGACCCTTGATTCATTTATGAAAACTTTCTAATTTGATGGGATATTCATAGATCAACTCCTCTTATAGTATGCTAACATGATAATAAATCAAAGAAAACCACAAAATGAAAATAAGTTGGTAAAATAATAAGTGAAAAATAAATATGGTAAATCCTACCCCAAATTTTTTTTCTACCCTTGTCATAGTCAAAATAAAATCCTACCCACACATGAATTCTACCCCTATGCTTTATCCTAACAGCATGATTTCTAGTTCGCATCTTTGTGTTTGTAAAAATAAAAGGGAAATGATAGAGGTCGATTTCTCCTTTGTGTGCACCTATTCAGGAATTCCTATAGGTTTGACATTGTTTCGATCCTGGTAGATTTCTATGTTTCATTACATGCATGGTTTTGGCTCTAAGGTTACAGGTACTTGAATTATCATTGTTGGTTCCCTTAGGGCTTGCCAAACCCTTGATCCTAAACTCATCACAGTCTTATATGGATCAAGTTAAATTCAAGAGGATGCACCTGCTTATGTCTCAGAGAAACATATCCTAGAAGGCATAAGGTGTGGACCCAAAGGCTAATCGATAAGCCTGACATAAGGAAACATATCCTACGAAGGCATCACTTTCACTGCCATTTAAAAGGGATAACTCGGGTATAGGGTTCATGTCATGCAAATACAGTGAGTGTATGAGGAGAAATTTTCCTACCTTGACAAACATTTCTTAAAATAATTAATTCAACTCATACAATCTAAGAATTTGAAAACCACGAATACACACATTAGTAAGAACAATCAAAAGCATGCATATGAATTAGGGTTTTCTAAAGATGAATGCAAACAAACAAGCACAAGCAAGGGATCAAGAATTAAATTAAGTTAAATCTATAATTTACATTGCAAAAACAATAATTAATCAACTAACAAACTAACTCTCTAAAGTCCCCATCGGAGTCGCCAAGCTGTCAAAACATCCTGAAAAACTTAGGGTTTAATTTTAAGGGTTTATTTAGACTAAAAATTAGGTTTTAAAATAAAATTTGATTTGATGGCATCACCACCAATCTTTGTTTAGGGTATGATTGGATCGCCCAAAATGTTTCCATTTTAATAAAATTTAATTTTAAAAATTGTTAAAATAACATTTTGGTCTACTTTCCAAAAAAAATAGGTTTAAGAGTTGATTACGTGTGGGAAAGGGTTAGCACCACCACAACACCCGAAAATCGGTACCTAATTAACTAATTATTGTCTTTGCAATTGAACTTAAGGATTTGAATATTAATTTAATTAATGGTTCTCTTTTTAGTTAAATAAATACCATGATATTTAAAATTCAAGAGAGAAGATTAATGATTCGAAAATTTAACTGGGGAAATTAACCACCTTATATGAGGAAGAATGGTATCCCTTTCATTTCTAATTAAATCGATGAATCACTAATCTCTTCCTCAAAAAATTTAATTGTTATTTCAACATTTCGAACCGAAAGGGAACCACTACCTAATAAAAGGTAGAATGACTATTCCATATATTCAGAAGAATACAAGAAATATCACATTCATGGTATTTATTTACCTAAAGATGTGAATTAAACAAAAATTTATTGATAGAATTATCGGGCCTTTAAGATAGAAAGAGAATGTTCTCACATATATGTCGACAGTCATTTTCGTCCGAGTGATGAGTATTATATATATGTTATTATATATATAATTATATTATATTATAAATATTATTATTTATAAAAGCCCGAAAGTCCGGTTACAAAGTAAGGGACACAGACCCATTTACAAGAGGACAGCCCGATTACAACCAAGCACGTGTCCGAGTCAAATGCAAGCCCAAGCTCATCTAGTCCCAACAATGTTAGTAGGCCCGTGCGTGATACCCATCAGCAGCTAGGGTTTCCACCAGCCGTTCCAGCACTGCCAGCTCATCTCCACCGCACGATCATGGACAGATTTAAGGGCCAGAAATGAACCAACAAAACCCTAGGGTGCTCATTGCAACCCTAAGACCTATTCCAGCCACCGCCTCCACAGCTCCAATCCAACAATGCCACGATGGTTGTCACCTCTCCAAATCTCACTAGAGCACGCCAGAAGGCTCCAGAAGACAAACACAAACCACACAACGCATTAAGCTAGGGTGAGTCACCATCGTAGGTTCGGTGAATCACCGGATCTTGTCATCATTACATTGATCTTCGAGGCCTATATAAGGTGTTCCAACAACCAACAAACAGAGAACACATAACATCAAAGAAAAACAATAAAGGAAACAGTGCAAGAGACACAAAGAGCAAACCGAAGGCTACCACAACGATCCATAGCAACAACAAAAAGAAAAGAGAAAAGAGAAAGGAGATCTTACCCTCATCGAACCTTAAAAGTCATCGAGAAAGCTATTTTACCGAAGGTAAAATTCAAGATCTAGTTCGATTGGTTGGTTTTTAGTAAAAATGGAGCTTATATTCGAGTAGAGGGGGTTTTGATCTATGTTTAGGGTAGGTTTGGTGTTTTTCGGCCACCGTAGGTGGTGGTCGGCAGCGGTGGAAATCGGCGGAATAGGGCGGCCGACTGGTGACCAGTCTTTCCTAGGCGATGAAGCTAGAGAGAATCGAGAGGTTCTCTCAGTTTAGAGAGAGAGAGGGGAAAAGAGAGAAAATGAGAGAGTTTGGCCTCAAAAGGTCAGTTTTGGGCTATATAAACCCTTCCTCGTACGACGTCGTTTAGGGGAGGGTATCTTTGTAAATTTATTATGGGTAAACTATATGTACGATCCCTCCAGCTTTGTAAACATTCCACTTTTATACCAAAATCAGGTTTTTCGTATCTTTTAATTTTGTTTTCATATTTTATATATTTTTATTTGTCATTATATATATATACATATATTTAGGTTAATTATGTGTATAATCTCTAAAAATTAATAAGTTTACATTTCGACTTATATAATAAATTAGGAAAAATTACATTATTAGTACAATGTTTTTAATGATATTTTAAATTAAGTAAATTGATTTTAATATTTTATATTATTATTACTTACACTATTAGTATTTATATTAGGATTATTGATTTACATAATTTGATAGTTTTAAACATTATAGTATGACTAGTAATATTTATGTTTAATATTATTTAGTAATCCTCTAAATTAAATTATTTAAGCAAATTTATAGTTTATTGCAAAGACATTAAATTAATAAATATCGGTACCAATTTTGGATGTTATGTGGGTGCTAATCCTTCCCCATACATAATCGACTCCCGAATTCATTTTTCTGGTAAGCATACCCGAGTTGTATTATTTTAATATTATTCTTAGGAATTTTTATTAAAATAATATGACATTTTGGTGACCAATCTCACCAAATTAAAAGATTGGTGGCGACTCTACAGTTTGGTGTTTTATCTGATTTATGGAGGATAAGCACTTACTTTTTTGAGACTAGTTACACCGTTTGGGGTGTACTATTTGCACTCTCCATCGCCAGGGCAGAGAAACGTCTCGATAGCTGGATATTTTTTAAAATGAGAGTCTAGCCACCAGTTTATTAATTATTTGTCTTTGCAGTAAATAATAAATTTGTTTCTAATTTTTAATTATTTTTATTATTTTACTAACTTTTGTTTTTTTATATGTACAGATTTAAATTTTGGGTTATCAGAATATGATAATAAGTTGTATATTATCTTTGTTTTATGTTTTTCCTCACATATTGTGCACTGCATTCATGACATGTGGTTTTCACCTCAGTATGGGATAGGGGACCATTCTTTGAGCTCACACTTTATGTTCCTCGTGTGGTTTTCACCTCCGTATGGACATATGGAAGTGTGTTCCTTCGAATTGAAATTAATCTGAAAGTCTGTAATAGACTAGATTGAGGGCTTGGCAGTCTAAGGGGACACCAACAAAGGACAATTCATTGACCCTCTTACTCTAGAGCCAAAACTCAGCATATAGCAAACCTAGAACTAGAGTCTATATAAAGCCTAACCTGAATGAGTCTTGTAAGTTTAAGCACACAAGGAAAAGCATGTTAAGTTTTTATTTTATTTTATTTAATATTATTATTTTTGAATAAATGCATGCGAACTAGAAATCATGCAGTTAGGTTATTCTTCCAAACAAAGCATGGAACTAGAAAGCATGAGGTTAGGATATATTTTTATTACTAACCAATTTTTGTATATTCTGGAAATGCATATATTAATTAATTTGTTTGCATTTGCATAAACATAACATACCAAAGGGTGTTGATTCAGGGGTGATTATCAAAATCAAAGGTTTTCATTATGGACAAAGGGTTTCATGATCAAGTAAACTGTGGAGCAGCCAAATAAGGATATCTTGAAGAAGCTTTTAAAATAATGGAGGGGTATGCACATAAAAATCCTGTTAGATTGGTACCGAAAGCTTTTTATGGTAAGAGCATCCAGAGAAGCAGTCATAAGGGAGAGAATTTTTATGAAGCTCAAGCCCGTTTTTGGAAAGACGAAAACAAGAAATTGAGCACAGAGGTCGAATCCATGCTTGATGATTTTTGAAAAATCAGTCACACCTTCAAAATGTTGGACTATGAAATGTCCCAAAAGAATGAATAGTAGGAATCGTTAAACTGAAGAGTGATGCTGAGTATTGGAAAAAGATACATGAGGATGAAGCAAAGAAATTCTCCTATGACTTCCAAATTACTGAAGAAATATACAATGCAGCTATTATCAATTTGGAGAAATGTCAAACTGAAAACCAGATATTGAAGAAGGATATAGCCAACATGGAAACTTCATATATGATCCATCAATGTGAGATTGATGCTGAATTAAAATCCACTAGAGCTCAGAACCATACATTGATAAAAATGGTAGATGAATATGGAGATTTGGTATAAGAACTTCTTGAACATAAAGGTTCTCTGATAAAGGAAAATGAACAATATTGTCTATAAATTCAAAAGATGGCAGGCAAAGTTCAAGAAAAAGAAGATGACCTGAAGAAAACTGCTGCTAAAGCAAGCAAGGTAGCCCACAAGCTAGTAGACTTAGTTGGTTTTACAATGGAGCTGAAGCAGAATGACGAATCAACTTCTGAGTATGAATAGAAATTAACTTGGCTTTTTAAGAAGATAGAGAAATTAGGAGGGAAAGTTATCCCTTACAGATAATGATCTTTTGATGTATTAAAAAGCCCTTTTTGTGTTCAATGGTAGATGTTTTAAGATGATCACTCTTGAATTACACTCTTTCAGACATGCATTTATATTTACATTTGCGTTTACATTCATAATTATGTATAGCATGATAACATGTATCAATCATGAAAGCATGAGACTAATCAGTAAAGGATTTTGGAATCAGGAATTTTGAAAGTACATTAAGGAATCAGGGGCAGATCTAAAAAAAAGATTGAAAGCAATGAATGGGATATTAGCTCGAGTTGGAAGGATTGAGAGAATCCAAGAAAAATTTATGGAAATCCAATAAGAAATGCTTGAAGAAACAAGAAGGTTCCAAGCTGAGCCCAGAGAATAGATGACCAAGATAAGGAGTATGATGCTTACTTTACTATATGGGGAGAAGATGTCAAAAGACTTTATGGAGCATGAAAAAAATGAAAGCTTTAGGAAAAAGTCTAGATTTCAATGATATCATGACAAATGACTAAGAACCTGTGTGGAATGTAGAAATCCAACTCAGTTTCATGAATCGAGAAATATAACAGAAAACAT
This sequence comes from Hibiscus syriacus, assembly GCF_006381635.1. Taxonomy (NCBI): domain Eukaryota; kingdom Viridiplantae; phylum Streptophyta; class Magnoliopsida; order Malvales; family Malvaceae; genus Hibiscus; species Hibiscus syriacus. Next base: position 874,318 of record NW_024062067.1, on the reverse strand, counting down.
GGACATTGAAGTTGTTTCCAAAAAGAGAAGCATGGAACAAGTCCCATTGAAAATGGATAAAAAGGGCAAGAAGGAAAAGAGAATGACACGACTCATTCCAATTCCAATTTCATATTCAGAGTTATTACCCTTTCTTTTTGAAAGTGGTCTTGTAACACTTATCCCTCATAGTGCTTATTTGCATCCAAATTGGAAAAATATCAAGAATCCATGCAATTATCACTCTAGAGATTTTGGTCATTCTACAGAAAATTGCATAATGTTAAAATTAAAAGTCCACAACCTTATGGTAGAAGGGTTGTTATGTTTCGAAAATAGGACACCTAACCTCCTCAAGAACTCAAATCCGGTTGAAAAAGAGAAATTTTCAAGTCATCATGTCTCTCAAAAATATGGTCAAAAGTCAGACATTCAAAGCAAACATTTTCAGGAAAGAAATAGTAAAGAAATGATCATATCAAGAGAATCTCTACCCTGTTTTCCTTCAATCTCATGCAGCAAGTTATATGCCAAATTACATAAAGCTCAGTTTATTGCTCCATGTTTAGCTAAACCTTTGGTACCTCCTTACCCAAGATGGTATAATAAAAAGGTTTTTTATGAGTATCATGCTGGAATCCGAGGACATTTCATCGAAAATTATGGCAATTTCAAACGACGAGTTCAAGATCTTCTGACTCATGGAATTATAAAAGTGAATGCCAACAGTCAATCTATTTTGATAAAATATTTGGGAGTCAACTTCTGAAATGAAATCGATAATGCCAAAACAAATGAAGGACCAAGCAAAGCCAAGGAAGATGAAGTATGTATGGTAGATTTAACTCTCGATACTTCTCTTAAGCTAAAAGAAGATGAAAAAATGAGAAATGAAAAAGCAAAAGGAAAGGTAATTTGAGATTGGCCTACAGGTTTAAAAAGAAGCAAGGTAGATACGATCTTGGAGACACCTATATCAGATCTTTTGAAATTAAGAGAAGAAGGGGGCAATTTAGTGAGTGGTACTCCAAGTACAACTGCAAGAAACATCCAGAGACGGGATACATCAATCACCACTAAAGTAATTTATGCTGAAATTCAAACTAAGCCCAATTGTCAGTCAAGAAAGATGATGATATGATTTGATCAAGAAATAGCTCAAGATAAAGTTGTGATTTTTGTACCTAAAAGCTCATCCAAATAAGCTACCCAAGAAATGATCAAGAAATGGGGGCAAATATAGATAAAGATCTTGGTCTGATTATACACCCAACATCTAAGGAATAATAAGGTTAGTGGAAGTTGTTATCTACCACTATTGTACCTTTCATTTTGTAGCATCTTGTTTGAATATGTTTTTGTTCCTTTCTCCGCCTTTAGTAATAAAAATGTGTTGCTTTTACGGTTATGAGCATTAAATCAATTTTGTAATCTTGTAGTTCTTTGAATACCATTAGATAAAAAACTCTTTACAATAAGAGTTATACATTTTGACAAAGTATCAAGAATGAATACCAGGAGAAAAAGGACCCTGACCTTACCTCAGAAGAAATGCATCTCCCAAATGCTACCTTTCCACAAATATGAGAAAGCTTTATCCAATGTAAGGAATTAGACAAAAGGCTAGGTATTGATATTTAGAAGCATATAGCGTGGGGCATCTTTCGCGACATTACAAATCTGGCTAGATTAGTTTTCTATTAACGAGATTCGACAATGAAACTTTGACAAATCTTGTCTAAAGTCAGCCGCATGGGAATTGAAATTTGGTAATGAGATTTTCCGAATTTCACCAAACACATAGACTATAACAGGTTCTCATAAAAATTAAGAGTTGTATATGTAATAAAGTTATCCCTCTAAAGCAATTGGTTAATAGCCCAAGCTTTATGGATAAGTTTTAATTAGCTCAATGATGGCTAATGTCAATAAAGTTGAATTCAACTAGCCAAAATGGTAAAAGAAATTGTTGTAAAATGAAATAATGCATGTTATAGTCTATTTCACACATAGGCACACAGAAATCTCGTTATTAGATTGATGTTTTCACACTGTTTTGGCTAGAATCAAAGATTTTAGAGAATTGAAATGGAGGTACTTTAGTAAGTCTAGTAACTGTTACACTAGATTGTGTCATTTTGTACGCATCCAGTTAAAGATACCAAGTCAAAGAAAGTGAGGCATATGGCAATGTTCACAAAAGAGTGAGAGAGGAGTGACATCTTCACTAAGATGTAACCATAGAAAATAGGAAAGCCAACCTGAAACTAACTTCTCAATCTTGATACTTGTCAAAGAACTATAACTCTGAAATAGTAAAAGTTGTTGATTCTTTTGATATTCTTTGAATTCATGCTTATGATTTGATTCTATTGTGAACCTGTTAGGGCAATATTTTATAAAATTCTTTCATTCTTTGATAAAAAATGAGGAAGAACATTTTAAACAGGATGGTCTCAAACGAGAAAAGATCTTAAATCAAGTTGATGCTTATTCTACCTCTATTGAGAAGAAAAATGAGCAAGGCCATAATGATGAAGCATTTCAAATTTTTGAAAGAAAGTAGCCCGAGAAACCAAAGTCTGAGGAATTAGACTATAATGTTTCTGTGTGACAACCTGACAAGAAAAGATGATTGCCTCATTCACAAGAAAAGATGGAAGTTTTCAAGATGAACAGATTTGGCACGAATCAGGCCAAGAGTACCCACAATGAGGCAGTATCAAAGTTGAGTCATGAGGGAATCACGAGATTCTAATCAAATGGACATTAAGAGTGAACTTTACAACTTAGAACGTTGGGACATCTTGAAGGATCACATTAATATGAAATAATGTTGGGACATTTTAATGATGGGGAGTGTTAAAGGCCCATTTCTGTCAAAAATAATCCATGTGGGGCATGATGAAAGCCCACTTCAGACAAAAATGATCCAACCGGGTATTCCAAATGATCACATCAGTATCATTTGTATTAGAAAAATGCTAGGACATATTGGACCCTTACATTCTAGGAAAAGTCATTCCCCTGAAACAGAAAGGTATGAAGAATGAAAATGGTGAAATAATGACAATTGAGTTGATCATGCATCACTACTCTATCCACCATGTGATTACATTATCCCCACAGAAGTCACAGGAAAAGATGAATGTGTTGTCAAATGTTCTCTAATATCATCTCACTTGTATGCTTACTGAAGTATCATTATGGCATTATACAGAAGCTCTGAATTATGCGAAGAGTTCCCTGATCAAGAAATCTAGGCAGAAATCACAGGAAATGATGAGTGTATTGTCAAATATTTTACAAACCAGTAATTATAGTGCTGAACCAATGTTACGACCATGTGGTTGACATAAGATAAGGTTTGTATTCAATATCCAAGAGTCAGAAATGAGAAATGATTATTTCTTTCCACAAAAAGACATTGGAACTTTAACAACAAGAAACTAATGGAGCCAACTAAGATTGAACGATGGGTTATGGTTTGAAGAACCTTGTTCGAGATTTAATTAGATATGGAGACATGAAAGGAATTAGGATAAATCCTTTTATGAAAGAGATATGATTAGATGTAGAGACATGAAAGGAATTAGGATAAATCCTTCTTGTGATATATTTCAAGAGTCAAATCAGAACATACATGGTTGATATCTTGATTAATCTCTTATGAGTTTGGCATAGTTATGTCTACATTTTTCAAAGATAATAGATTCTCTTTTCAAAGACCAAAGCTTTATCAGATTTTTACACAAGTTCAGATAGAGACAACTGGTTTTATCAAGGACAAAATGGGGCAACCAGGTCATAATTCTAAGTATGGCAAGAGTCTCATAAATGAAGCAAATCTTTTGAAGGTAAAAGAAGACACAAAGATAAGTTCACCAGGTGGTTATTCAGAAATGCAAAGGATTGATAAAAAAGAAGAAGATCAAACTTTGAAGTCAAAAGAAGATGGAATTGATATTTTGTATTCATTCATAAGAACATCATTTGTATAAAGATCATGCATTTCATCGATACATTTGATTACATTTGCATAAATACATTTCTCACATGAAGATGCAGGGACAAAATACCTTACGAGTATAAGGTAGAATCCAAGTCACAAATACAGGAAACATGCTTAGAGAAGCAAACATATTAAGAATAGATGAACGCAAACCATACAGAGGAAGTATTGGGGCATGCCCAACCAACAAGTTGTTCGAAAAATGAGAAAGCAAGTTTCAAAGTTTCTCATTTAATGTTCTAGAAAATTAAAGCATTCGGGTAATTTTTAAAGCCTTCGGCTCATTTGTAAAGCCTTCGGGTAATCTGTAAATCCTTTGGGTCATATGTCAGTCTTTTCAGTAAGATGATTATTCTCAAGTTATTTGTAACTCCATGGAAGAGTAGTGGAATCAAAGCAATCTGATATTCACGGAAGAGTAGTAAAATTAGATTTTTTATCAAGACAATTATTCTCAGCCTTCACAAAACAATAGTGAAGCAAAAGCAAGAACAAGATCAAAATCCAAACTCCACGGAAGAATAATGGAACGGATTTTTTAGCTAAGTATGCAACCTTCACAGAAGAGTAGTGAAGTAATCCAATTACGAGTCTGATCTTAATGGAAGAGTAGTGAAATTAGATTCTCAATCATTCAGCTTTCACGGAAGAGTAGTGGAATAGATATTCAGCAAAGTATGAAGTCTTCATGAAAGAGTAATGAAGTCATGCAAATTCAGCCTTCACAGACGAGTAGTGAAGCAAATCATTTGTAAATTATCCTTAGCCTTCACAGAAGAGTATTGAAGCAAGAACAAGGTCATATCAAAATTCGTTCTCTACGAAAGAGTAGTGGCACACAAAAATAAGCAAAGAGGGGCAGCTGTCGACAGTCGTTTTTGTTTGAGTGACGAGTATTTTATATATGTTATTATATATATAATAATATTATATTATAAATATTATTTTTATAAAAGCCCGAAGGCCCAGTTACAAAGTAAGGAACACATGCCCATTTACAAGAGGACAACTCGATTACAATGCACACAGGCCCGATTATAACCAAGCACGAGCCCGAGTCAGATACAAGCCCAAGCTCATCCAGGCCCAACAATGTTAGTACGCCCATGTGAGATACCCATCAGCAGCTAGGGTTTCCACCAGCCATTCCAGCTCCACCAGCTCATCTCCATCGCACGATCATGGATAGATCTAAGGGCCAGAAATAAACCAGCAAAACCCTAGGGTGCTCATTGCAACCCTAAGACCTATTCAAGCCACCGCCTCCACAGCTTCAATCCAGCAATGCCACGATGGTTGTCGCCTCTCCAGATCTCACCAGAGCACTCCAGTAGGCTCCAGAAGATGAACACAGACCGCACAACGCAACAAGCTAGGGTGAGTCACCATCGTAAGTCCGGTGACTCACCGGATCTTGTCATCATTACACCGATCTTCGAGACCTATATAAGGCGTTGCTGCAACCAACGAACAGAGAACACACAACAGCAAAGAAGAACAAGCAAGGAAACATAGCAAGAGACACAAAGAGCAAATCGAAGGCTACCATAACGATCCACAACAGCAACAAAAAGCAAAGAGAAAAGATAAAGGATATCTTACCCTCATCGAAGCCCAAAAGTCGTCGGGAAAGCTATTTTACCGAAGGTAAAATTCATGATCTAGTCTGATTGGTTGGTTTTTAGTAAAAAATGAGCTCAGATTCGAGTAGAGGGGGTTTCGATCTACGTTTATGGTAGGTTTGGTATTTTTCAGCCACCGTGGGTGGTGACCGGCGACGGCGGAAATCGGTGGATTAGGGCGGCCGACTGGTGACCAGTCTTCTTCAGGCGAGAAAGTTAGAGAGAACCGAGAGGTTCTCTCAGTTTAGAGAGGAAAAGAGAGAAAATGAGAGAGCTTGACCTCAAAAGGCCAGTTTTAGGTTATATAAACCCTCCCTCGTACGACAACGTTTAGGGGAAGGGTATCTTTGTAAATTTGTTATGGGTAAACTATACGTGCGATCCCTCCATGTTTGTAAACATTCCACTTTAGTAACAAAATCAGGTTTTTCATATCTTGTAATTTTATTTTCATATTTTATATATTTTTATTTTAGTCATTATATATATATATACGTATATTTAGGTTAATTATGCATTTAATCCCTAAATATTAATAAGTTTACATTTCGACTTATATAATAAATTAAGAAAAAGTACATTATTAGTATACTGTTTTTAATGATATTTTAAATTAAGTAAATTGATTTTAATATTTTATATTATTATTAATTACACTATTAGTATTTATATTAGGATTATTGATTTACATAGTTTGATAGTTTTAAACATTATAGTAGGACTAGTAATATTTAAGTTTAATATTATTTAGTAATCCTCTAAAGTAAATTATTTAAGAAAATTTATAATTTATTGCAAAGACAATAAATTAATAAATACCAGTACCAATTTTGGGCGTTATGGGGGTGTTAATCCTTCCCCATACGTAATCGACTCCTGAATTCATTTTTATGGTAAGCAGACCCGAGTTGCATTATTTTAATATTATTCTTAGGATTTTTTATAAAAATAATATGACATTTTGGTGACCAATCTCACCGAATTAACAGATTGGTGGCGACTCTATAATTTGGTGTTTTATTTGATTCATGGAGGATAAACACTTACTTTTTCGAGACTATTTGCACGGTTTGAGGTGTACTATTTGCACTCTCCGTCGCCAAGGCATAGAAACGTCTCGACAATTTAGAAGTACCAAACCTATACCTCCGAATAGATTCGAAAGGCTCTTTTTCGATAAGTCTAAATATGTGAACATTTCCCTTTATTCCCTTCTGATTGATTTTAGAAGTGATCATTTTTATTGGTTTCACTGGACGGTGCTCGTTCACTTTAAATTACCAAATTGAACTACCCAGGTGGGTTAGGATAACTCGTTTTGATTATTCAAATTAAATGTGCATTGCCTTTTAATTCATTATTGAAAGGGTTAAGTGATGTGGATGAGGCTATCATACATTGAAATTAAATATAAATGTCATGCAATCAAACAACATGTTTCATAGAATAGCATTAAAAAAGTTTAAAAAACAAATCAAAGAATCATTTTAATTTACATGCTTGGATTATAATGCAAATAATACATGAACAATTTAAAATAAAGAGTGAATGAATTGTATTAAAAATAAAGTTTGACGACAAACTAAAGTGAAGATTACAGTTACTTAGCTTTAAGACTCCTTACTGCAAAACAAAATGAATTAGGGTTGTGATAAAAAAGTTAAAAATTAAATTAAGTATAATATGCAAAATAAGTAAATAGAGTTATAGGTACTACAATTAAAGAAAAAAAATACAAAATATTCAATGTACAATATAAATTATATACAAAAAGATAAAATAAGTTAACATCAAAAATAAATAAATAAATAAATAAATAAAATGCATAAAATTTTAAAGCACATAAAACTAATATGGAGAAGCATAATAAATACAAGTATATTAAAAAGGTAAAAAATAATTTAAAATAAAAATGGAGAGTTTAAAATATTGAGTTAACAAAAAAAGTAAATTAAATTTAATGTTTCAATCAATAAATCAATCATAATAAAATGAAAAAACTGAAACTAGGAAAAAATAAATAAGATAACAATTAAGAAATGAAATTTCAAAAAATAAAATAAGGAAATTAAAGCAAAAAGACAACATAAAAAGGTAAGAAAATAAAGCCCAAATCTAAGAAAATTAAATTAAAAAAAGAAAATAATTCTTTAAAAAAATCAAATGTAAAAACCTTACAAAAGTTAAGATAAATAAAAGTGAAATTAAAAATTTAATGAAAGAAATAAAGAAAAAGACCAAAATAAATTTTTAAATAAAATGGAAGATAATGAGAAGAATTATCTCCTACTCGTGTAAAATCGCATGGATCCCATAAAGATTTGAATCGGATCATCGGCTCATTTAATTGAGTACAAATCTTAAAATCTCAAAGTACCAATTCATTTTTCCTTAAAGATATAAATAAATAATAAATAATTTCTCACTTAAGATTTACTGACGGTTTTCATCGAGAAATCTCAAGAAAGACTAAATCTATAAAGGTTCAATAAATAAAAAATTCCTTGTTCATTGAATTTCTCTCTTCCACGTGATTTTCAAGTAAAAGTAAAAATGTAACTAGTCGAAACAATAACAAATAAAGTATAAAGAAAAATACAAGAAAAAAAATATCGGTTTTCACATAGAAACCTCAAGGACTACTATATTTAAAAAAAAAATCAATCTTATTCCCCGATTTTCTCTCATCCGATAGATTTTTTGGAAAAAAAGAAGAAGAAAAAAGTAAAATCGAAATTGATTGAAAAAAAAACAAAGGAAAATAAGAAAAAAAATAAAACAATTTTCTTTAACAAAAATTATATTTTATTTCCAGAAATCTCAAATCACAATGTTTGGGTGGTTTTCATTTTCTCTCAAAAATCCTCTCTCTTACATAAGATGAGTGTCAAAAACCTTAAAAGATAAACCCCTAGCATCTTTTAATTAATGCTAGTTACACAAATTAAAAGAAAAAAAATCTTAAAATAATAAAAATATCATAAATTACCCTAAATATATTATGGAAATGTAAATGTGAATTTAATTATGAATATTCAATAAAATTATTGAAAATTCGTAGTAAATTAAAATTCTCATATTGTGCTCGTATTTAATTTTCTGCACGTGTTGTCTTCACTAAAATAAGAATATATTGAATTTCTGACGTCCGATTGAGGTGTTTCAAAATGCATTGGAAAGATAACTGAAAGTATGTCATATCTCGAGAAGACATCATGCCCTGGAAATGTTTAAATCTTGCTCGAAAATTTATTTTAAGTTGACCGATATTTCATACTTCAAAATCAACTTTAATAAAATGTTTGGACCTTGGAAAAAAAATTAGGCCAGATAAAAATTGATGTCTACACGTCCAACAATGGACAATGTCAATTTGGCGAAGGAAAAGTCCAAGCTTTGGACTTTGTTTCATGATTTTTGAAAAGTTTCTCGAAGAAACCAAATCATAGGAAAAGTCTAATTTAAATAAGAGTTAATGTTCAAGTGATATTTTTTAGATAAATTGATAACACATATAATCAAAATATAGCTTTTAAAAGTTGAGTAGTCAAAATCAGAAACAAAATGAAAAATAAAGCTACCACTAGTGTAATTGACCAAAAGTAAAAGTATTTCTACCTAGTTCGGGACGTCAGGAACTACTACGTGGCCAATAAATCTTTAGTCTGTCACATTTTAATTTCACTGTCAATTCAGCACGTGTCGCTGAAATAAAGGACAACTATGAAAAGGGTAAATTAAATGCTACTTCTCCTATTTCACTCTTTATACTTTCAATATTTTCAATTTGCTCACTATATTTTAGACATTGAACTTTTTTTATCACTCATTCAATGACATGGATTATTTTATTATTTTCTCATATGACATGTCATATTTTTATTAATATTTTAAGATTATAATTAAAAAATAAATTTAAAATATTAAAATATACATCCAAATCCTAAAATTAAAATTTTCACCCCATATTCAAGTTTCAACGGTAGCTTAGGTTAGCGCCGCCGGTGGCCACGATCGTGGTGGCTGCCACGGTGGTCTTTGGTGGATTTTTTTTGTGTTGAATCATTGATTAAGTCTAGTTAATTTCTTTTTCCCCTTTAATGTTGAATCAATGATTTCTTTGTTAGAATTTTTGGAATTTTTGTTGTGTTTGGAGTTTGGTTTTGAACTAAAATCAACAAAGGGCTAATTTCATGGTTGTATTGATTGATTTGGTTGAGGGCCATAAGAGATGTACAAGAGAGCGAGGGATAGAGGTGAGGTTGATCGTTCGTCGGTGTGAGGTTGATCGTCGGTGAAAGGGTGAACTTGTCAAGGGTTATGATAGGTGTGGTTGTAATTTGGGGTTAGGGTTTGGCATATAATTAATTTTAATTTTTAAATTTATTTTTATTTTAATTATATTTTGTATTAAAATATTAATAAAATATGACATGTCATGTGAGAAAGTAATAAAATAATCCATGTCATCAAATGAGTTATAAAAAAAGTTCAATATCTAAAGTTTGATGAGTAAATTGAAACAATTGAAAGTGCAATGAATAAATAAAAGAGAGTAAAATTTAATGAGTAAACGTGTAATTTACCCATAAAAAAGGCTATGGTCTCCGTTTCTATTGAAGGTTTAATGGAGAACATCTTAGAATCCTCAATTCTCAAATTTCTCCAAATCTTTGAACCCTAATTCTCTTATTTCTTCCCCAAATGCCTGTCTCCATCCTTCAACCGTAATAATAACCAGGTAAGGGCACTTTCATTTTCCTTTTCCGATTTGTTCCCTTATTGAACATGAAAGATGGTGGCTTGGAGAACAAAAAGGAGCTAGAAAATTCAAAAAAACAATCCAAGTCTTCAAAATTTCGTAGCAAAAATGATGATTTCTCCCTTGCAATTGCCAAGGTTGCCGTTGCACAAGTATGCGAAAGCGTAGGTTTTCAGAGTTTCCAAGACTCTGCTTTAGAAACATTGTCCGACGTTACTGCTCGATACATTTATACCCTAGGGAAAAGTGCGACTCTTAGTGCTAATTTGACCGGGAGGCTGGAATCGAATGTCTTCGATGTGATTCAAGGGCTGGAAGAGCTAGAATCAGGTTTAGGGTTTGCCGATGCATCCGATGTTAATCGATGTCTTGCTAATTCGGGGGTCATTAGGGATATTGTTCACTTTGTTGGCGATGCGGCGGATGTCCCGTTTGCTTATGATGTTCCACGGTTTCCGGTTGTTAAAGAGCGGGAGGGAATGGGGAGCTTTTGGGAAAAAGGAGAAGAGCCTCATGGGGAGCATCTACCTAGTTGGTTGCCGGCCTTTCCCGATCCCGAGAGTTGTGCTACTCAATCGACTGTAGGGAATGGAACGATGAGTGGCTCCAATGGAGTGAAGACTGGATTAGTGGGGGTTGAAAGGAAGATAGAGAGGCCGTTGCTGAACTGTCAGAAGCAGTTTGCTCGTAATGGGAATTTAAGAGATTCTTCTTGTGGTGCTGGAGATTCTGCTAAAGCCAGGGAAGCTTCTAATAGCAATCCTTATCTCGCTGCACCTCTACAGTTTAGGGAAAAAGAAGTGGATGTATCACCTGTTGTTCTTCCAACTAAGCTTTCAAATGAAGTGGTTTTGAGAGATTCGGTTCCAGAAAATCATTCCGGGGAAGATCAAGTCTCAGTTCTAGAGACATTTGCTCCTGCTATTGAAGCAATGAAGAGTGGGCTATGTGAATACGACGGCAGCAGACAGAAAAATGTCCTCTATAACCAGAGACCTACGGTTCATTTTAAGATTGGAATAGGGAAGAAGTCTTTAAACACTGCACCATATTTCGTTTCCAAGAACAAGGATATCCATAAGATTGCATACTGGTTTGAAAATAGCAATGAGAAAGACGACAGGAAAAGAAGAGCAGAGATTTTTTCGGAAGAATCTATGGAATGTTCTCACGAACCAGGTCAGTTGTAACATAGGGTTGTTACCATTTTTATGGATTTTTCTAAGGTGGTCCCTAGAAATGGACAATGAAAAGCACCGGATAGAAGTCTTCTACTTTGACATCTTTCTTAGGGCATGATTCTTTTTAATTGAAATTATTGTTTCTTCTTTGGTGGTCTTAAACTGATAATGGATTCATCAGCTCCTGTTTCAGCCTGAACTCTATTTGTACACTACGTGGAAGCTTTACACGATATTGTATTAGCATTTGTTATTAGTGAATGCAGTTCAATTTAACATCACTTGCATTCTAATTTTAAAGGTGGATAATAGGTTTGTATAACAGATTATTCAGATACCAAAAGCTAGTGGAACTCATCATATTAATGACCCAAAATTCTAATATTTGTGAACGGCTTTGCTGATTTGAATTTCCTCAACAATTTATCTTCCAGAGTTAGGGTATTGCTTCTTTTGTTCCAAAGATCTCTACTTTTATCTTGTAATTAATTTTGGTTCTTCTGAAACTAGAGTTTGTTATGTTCAACTTCATTGTTTAATTAGTAAATCCTCAAAGAAGAAAGGTATTTAATTTGAATTTTATACAATCAAAATAGAGTTTTAGAAATAGAGATGGGATTCCTTATAGAAATCATGGATAAAGCCAAGCGACTCTTTCTTAAAGTCGAGCAATCTTTTAGTAAGCGGTTGCCCTCGATCCAGATCGAGGGATCGAATTGATTACAGAAACATGAGTTTAATAGCGATTTATTAGTGAATAAGGAAAAAATATTATCTAGACGAGTAAAAAATACTTTAAAAAAATGATTAATTACTATTGCTATTAAACAAGTTCATATTTTATCTTTTTTAACCTTTCTTAATAATGAGAAACAATTTGAAAGAAATGAGTCTACCGTTGGAACTACTGCTCTTAGAACCAGATATAAATTGGCTTACCCCTTCAATATCATCAAACTTAGACTGATGCTTTATTCAACAAAATCTTATAATATATATATATAGGGTTAGGATCTAATTACACTGTGTAAAACTCTTTTAGTTTTACACCCTTTTATGACCATTGGATGAAAGAAATTAAAGGTTAAGATTAACAGTAAAAATGAAAAGATATTCACTGGGCGGCAAAAAACAATGAGTTAATCTCAGCGTTTGATTTCTCTCAATCCAATAGTCCAAAAAAGGTGTAAAACTACTTTTAGTTTTACACTGGGTGTAAGTGGATCCTAACCCATATATATATATGTATATATTCAAAGGATAAAGTTAGATAAATGACGTAAACTTCTCCAGGCTGAGGCTGACTGGTTCCCTGAATGTACTCAACACTCTTAAAAGCGTGAGGGACAATCTTGCGAATGAAATTGTTACCATCAACAATACAAGCCTTGAACATCCTGGCTGGTGGGATTGCAGTAATAGTCTCAGATTCATAAGTGAAAACTCCCATGATTATATTTGAGTCATTTTGAGAAGTGTTTAAAGAGGTTTTTCAGATCTGGACATGTAAATCGGAAGATGGTGTATTTATAGACTTTCAGAATAACGAAGAGAGCTTGCAACTTCGATCCTTGTTTGCGTAAGGACCTTGCGGCCTCCTCGAACTTAAGCTGATAAGCATACAATAATGGACAAAATCAAGGTTCTTGAATGCAGTCAATATCAGAAGAAAGATGATAAAGAAAGATCTCTAATATTTTAAATGCAAATGCAAGACCTTGAATTCAAATGCTTGGACTATTACTCTATTAGGAATGTGATAAATTCTAAATATAGGTTTGTATGTTAGATAAGTTACTGCTATCATTCTGGTTTCACCCTTGTATGTCAGTAGGCCCTCTCTCCTTGGTGGTGGTTCTTTTATTGATGATTAAACATGCAATGCAACAAAGAGTAACTTGCTAGATATTCTTGTTTTGTATGATTACCACCTTTATGCAATCCTTAAATTTGTATATGTTCTGCTTTTCACATGTATCTTGTGATTACTAGTAAAGAACGAATGAAGTGATAATGCCGAGTCCATCAATAACTTCGCAACAAAGTTTTGCCCTTCAAAGATTCAAAAGATTTGCCCACCATATCGTTGTTAGAACTGATCAAGGCTCTCTATGCACGAAAGTAGTAAAGACGAAGCAAAGAAGAAGAAATGACAGCAGGTGCTTTTCAAGCCAAGAACAAAGAATACTGGTTGCATACATCAAGTGGTTGAATCCGATATTGACCCTTACTCTTGTACATATTTGGGGTCCCCTAGTCCCTATAATGGTGATTACTAGATCAGACTGAGTGGGTGAGTATTATGTTGTACCAGAGTAGGAGGACAAGGATTTTTATTTAGGCTTTAAATGTTTGAATATTATGTTAAAATCAGCTAAATGCTTGGTGTTGGGTTTGTTTAGGCTTTGTATATATATATATATATATATATATATAAGATGATTTTTTTTAGGAACAAGATTAAATTTATAGAATTTGTAAATATTGAGGGTTAAATCTATTGAATTATTTAAATATTTAAAATTAGGATCAAATTGATAAAATATATAAATGTCAAAGACTAAATATGTTATTAAAAACACGATGTCAACAACTCCATTAACTAGTTAATTGGCGATGACCAAATTAATAAATTTTTGTAACGTTAGTGGTTAAATCAAAAACTTTTAGGTGACCAAAATAGAGACACCCTAATAGTTGGATAACTAATAGGATAGTGTAGACACTAATTTTCGTTCAACTTCATATATTATTTATATTTTTATTATTTTATTATTTTATAGTATAATACATATATTTATAGTATATTTATTTTATGTTTATTTTTTATTAGGCCAAAAAATAATTATAGCTATCCCAGCACTCCAGTTACAAGCAGACCAGACCCAGGCCAGGGGACCTGAACCGGCCCAAAGAGACGACTCAAATCGGCCCAACATAGGAAGCCCACCAGCGAGATTAGGTTTTCCTCCTCTTCTCACTTCAGCAACGCACAGTCCACTTGCCAAGGGGAACCGCCGATCAAACTTTGGATAATCTTTTCCTGATTTCCCGGTGCAACCAACTACCACAACTCAAGTTCATGTATTTTAGTCATAGTAAAACACTAAAACCTAACGAAAAATGGGGAATTCTCTAGGCCTATTAATTCATATGAAATGTAAAAGGAAAAGGACAGAAAATAGGATACAAGAAATCAAAGCTAAAAAAATCACGTGTAAAGTTTTGAAAAAGAAATAAAAAGGTAAAGTTTCTCACCTTCCTTTTTTCGTTTATTTTGTTTTTTTTTTTCTTTTTGTTTTTAACTAAAAAACCCAAAAAAAGTGAAGCCGATGAAAAGGGGGAGGTTTTCAAGATCTTGTTTCTCAAATCTAGCCCTCCCGAGGTTATTTTGCAAAAACTATTTGGATTTTTGGAAAGAGGAAAATGTGGGCTTTCAATTGATATAAAAAAATTAATGTTGCCGCCAATGAACGGCGATCAAGGGCGGCTGGGGAGGCTACGGTGGTCGGATTTTGGGTTCGCTATGAACCCAGGTGACCGTGTTCTTCGTTCATGAAGAACACTTGAGAGAAAAACGGGGGGATGGATTTGGTAACAAAAACACCGAACAAAAACGGAGAGGAAATCGAGGGATCCATAGGAGAAAATAGAGAGATTCGGTGGGGGTACTCGGACGAAAAAAATTACAGAGAAAATTCGGGTTTGATAAAAAATAGAAAGAAGAAGGAAAGAATCTCACCGAAGCCGGAGACAAAGAAAGTCGAAACTTTTGTTCGTAGATCTATGTTGATAGACACATTTTCAGGCGAAACTAACCTTGGATTTATAACTATAATAAGAAAGCGCTTCGAGTGGACTATTTTTCTCATTCCTCCGGCGCCGACGAACGGCGGTGGCCGCCGCTGATCGGTGGTCGACATGGCGGAGGTTTGCCGGTTTCTGAGAGCCTTTGAGCTTCGGTTGAGAGCTCTCTCTCTCTCTTTCTCTCTCCTTCACTCAAGTATATATGAAGCAAATGAGGTAATTTGTTATTTTAACCATGGGTTTCGACTTATATTCTCCACACGAAACGACGTAGTTTCGATGAGGATTGATCTGTAATTTTGTGAATAGGTTAATATCATATTAGATCCTTGCTTTTGAGTAATTTCGTGCATCATTAACTTTGTTTATTTATTTATGATATTTGAAGCTAGCTTAAATATTTGTGTTCATGTTTCGACTTAATCTAATTTTCCTAGATTTGTGTTTTGATGTTTAGTAAACATACTTTATATCAATTTCATCTTGACCCATAATTTTGTTTCCCTCATTATAATTTATTATTTCTTTAATTTAGGCATCAACTTGCTTGACTTTTTGGTGTAATTTGTTTGACATGATATGTTTGTCTCATGTGTATGTTCACTCTATAGCTTATATATATATATATATATATATATGCGCGCGTGCATGTATTATGCCATAAATCTAGCTAATAATTTTCAATTAGTTAGTTGCATATGGTTAATGTGTTTTATACCTTTATTTATTTCCTTTAAATTGTTTTAATTATTCTTTCTGTTAATATGATTTTATTTATTTATCTATTTTTAACCTTTTTTTGAAACTTTTTCCCCTTTTTTTATTTAATATTTATTTTTTTATTTTTCAATTTAACATTCTTTTTTACTTTTTCAATAGTAATTTCAATCGGTCAAAGGTGAGCAATTCGAATTGAATATTTAAATTTTAATCTAAATTTTAATTTTTGCGATTAAGACAACCGACAAATTAATTAGTACCGAATGAACAATAAAAGGGTTTTAATCCTTCATTGACTGTAACCGACTCCCGAACCTGACACGTTTCTGGTAAAACACAGATCAGGTAAGATGGTTTCCGATCCACCTAAATGTTTTTAAAATGATCGGTGGTGACTCTAACCATTCTATTCAAGTTGAAACCTAATTTTTGGCCCACCCGAAAGACGGTCACGATAGCTTGGCGACTTTGCTGGGGACAAGTAAGTGAGTCAGGACAGAATTAATTTCGATTGTCTTTTTTAGCGAAAATTATAAGTTTAAATTCTAATTTATTTATTCGATTCTTATTATTATCTTTGATTTTTTTTTTTCAAATAAATAGTTGTACTGATGCTTTCTTTCAATGATTTCAGATTTTTGAAAAAATTTCATCTCTGCTCTTTACCCGAGTTCCAAACCCTTTTAAGTGGGGGTAAAAGCGACGCCTTCGTGGGAATTTATTCTCCGTATGGGCCTAGCAAGTAACCTTCGGGATTCATATACCTTATGTCTTCGTGTGAATTTGTTCTCCGTATAGACATAAGGGAATGTATCCTCTCGAGTTTAACTTAGTCCACATAAGCTTGTAATGGGCTTAGGACTAAGGGTATGGCAAGCCCAAGGGGGCACCAGTAAGGAGAACTCGGGTACCTTTCTTTAGAACCTATACCAGGAGACTATAGGGAATTAGAGCCAACCCCAAAACCTCGTTTCAAACCCTAGGCTATTTTTAGATTATTTCATGCTTTATTTTCTATTCAATGCATGTGAACTATAAATTTATGCGGTTAGGACTGGTTCAAAATTAACATGTGGGATAGAGATCATGTTCGGGTAAGAATAATAAGCATATAGGGTAGATATCAAGTGGGGTTGGACTTTTTATTTTCATTATCATTTTGATTATTATCTTTATCTCACTAACTTTTTCCTTTCATTTTGTCCTTTTTTATTTTATTTTTTTCACTCACATCATTCAAAAGAGGTTTTGATCCACAAAAACATGTTCGCTAAACATAAATAATTTGCATTAATGGACAAAAGGGTTATAATACAAGAGATGAAAAACGCAAGTGGCAATCTGCAAGGCAACTATGTGTCACATTCAATTAAGAAGACGTGGTGTCCACCATCAAGTACATCAAAAGTCTACTTTTTAAAAAATGGGTTGGCAAAGGTTGCAGGGGCAAGACGAGAAAAAGGTTACTGACCTGGAGAGTCCATTCAAAGACAACAAGAACAAGATGGCAAATCATTAGCTGAAATTGGAGGCCATTGTGGATGAATTCAAGAAACAAGCAGATAAACTTCAGATAGTTCCTTTCGATAGAGGGCTCAAATGGTGTTTTCGTTAGGGAATAGACTCAGCAGAGAGTTAAAACCAGAGATGCAACCATTCTAGACTTCTTGGGACAAGTACAAAAAGTAGCTCAGAGAGGTCGGGATGGTTCGATAGGGTATTCAACCGGTGGCAGAAGAAGGCGGAAGATGAATCAACCTGTCAGAAGTTGTTCGGGGTCTAGAAGAATATACCTTTAAAATGTTTTTATCTTTTAAGAAATAATACTTTTTTCCCCAATAAGGATTATTTATAGTAACAAACAAATTTTTGGATCAATACCTCAAACATTTCATGCATCATGCATTTAGACATATTTTGTATTTTTTTATTTTCATTTATTTACATTCGCATTAACTAATAGAAGAATATATCATCAAACGAGGAAAAAAATACTGGATATACCACCTCAAGCATTGGATACACCCCATCCACATAACACCCGCTTAAAAAAGAAGAAGAAAAGAATAACCAGAGTAATCAAAGTACTCTGGATACAATCACGAAGAACCAAGAGTCATTGGTTGATCAGATTGTGGCCAAGTTATCTGGCCTACATCAAGCAAGTGCACCTAGGGCAGGTTCATCGGAAGGAGTAGCTATGCCACCTACCCCGCAGATGGTTATCTCACCTGGAATCTTACCTGAACTTTAAGGGGACTCATCTACTACAAAGGTGAAAACCCCATCTACTGCAAAGATACAGACTATTGTATTTAACCCTGAGAATAATATGGGTTATTACCATATATAGGATTTAGACGAAGAGAACGACATGGAAAAGAAGATGGAGGAGAAAATCAAACAATTAGAGCACTATATGAAGGTGGTTAAAGGAGACAATGACTACTACGGAGTCGATGCCGCAGAACTCAGTCTAGTCCTAGACTTGGTTCTTCCTCTGAAATTCAAGTCCTCAGAATATGATAAGTTCGATGGGAACAATTGCCCATCTGTCCACATCACCATTTTCTGCCGAAAGTTGATAGGATATGTAAGAAACGATCAACTCCTTCTCTATTGCTTCTAGGAGAGTCTGTCGGGCTAAGCCATTAGGTGGTACAATCAGCTAAGCCGGTCCCATATCAAGACTAGGAAGGATTTAGCCAAGTCATTTATGGAACAATACAAACACGTTAATGACATGAGGCCAGATCGAGTTATGCTACAAAGCATGGAAAAGAAGTATAACGAGAATTTCAGGCAATACACACAGAAATGGAGGGATTTAGCTGTGCAAGTTCATCCACCTTTGGATGAGAAAGAAACTCGAAAGCTCTTCATGCAAACATTGTAGGCTCCTTACTTCGTGCACCTGGTTGCAATCACATCCGATAATTTTTTAACTTAGTAATGGCCGGGGAAATGGTAGAAACGACCATAAAGCAAGGTAAGATTAAGGAAGGGGAGGCAGTAAGAAACCCCTATTATGAAGAGGGATGGAGAGATTAACAACGTCAACACCTACAACACTAATAAAGGTGTTATAATCTCTAACTCAAAATCAACTGCAGCTGTACCGTCAGGTACTTCTAGACAAGATTCCAGGGAACCCAGGAAGGAAAGGGAAAGGGAACATTTTAACCCTATTCCCATGTCTTACAAAGAACTTTACCAACAACTTTTTGACACCCACATAGTGTCACCATATCTGGTGAAACCCATAAAGCCCCCATACCTCAGGTGGTACGATGAGAATGCTCATTGCGAATATCATGGTGGTGTCCCAAGGCATACTATTGAAAATTGTTACGCATTCAAGAGAATTGTGTAGAAGATGAATAACAAGAACTGGATTGACTTCAACAACTCGGGGTCATCCAAGTGAGGAGGAATATCATTTCATCATTTGCAGCATTTTGTTTGATTTTTTTTCACCTTTTCTCAAGTTTTTTTTGTTAGGACATTTAAATAAATTTATGTTACTTTAAAGATAGTGAGCAATGAATTAAATTTGTAAACTTGAAATTATTTGAATCTCAACTAAATTAAAAAAACTCTGTAAATGATTCAGAGTTACAGATCTTTGACAATGTGACATAATTTAAATTTGGTAAAATAACAAAGACCCTGACCTTACCTCAGAAGATACACTCAAACACCGTACACTTCTTTTGCAAGAACTGATATAACCTTCTCCTCTCATAAGGGAATGAACAAGAGGCTTGTTATTTTAAGAATGGACAATATAGGGCATCTTTTGCATATGTCATTGCTATACTTTTGTTTAAGACGTTCAATAATGATGATGATCTTCACAGATGGAATAATCGAGTAGGCGAATCTAGTTTAGGTCTGTTGCTTAGAAATTGAACTGTAAAGATAAAAAATTTTACTTTCAACAAACACCTGCTCGAAAGCCCTGGTTATAGAGGAAACTCGAAAGCCCTGGTTTTATGAATATATTGCATTTAAACCATGACATTGCTCGAACACTTGGTAATTCGGTGTTTGTTCCACTGCAATTATCAGGTCGAAGACTTTGTGATGAGATAAACCCTTCAGTTAACTTGATAAAAGTGATTATATTATTGAGTTGTCCCTCTAGAGCAATTGGTTAAACGCCCCAACTTTATGGATTCAGCTAGCCAGATAATGGCAAATTAAATCAAATTCATTTAAATAAGGAGTTTCGGTAAAGATGGACTAAGGAAGTTAACGGACACCTATTATAGTCAATTTCACACAAATTTCATTTTTAGACCAATATTTATGTACTGTCTTTGTTAGAAGAGCCTACAAAGCTTGAACAAATTGAAGATTTCAAAATCACCTTCAGAAATTCATGATGGTTGCTTAACTCAGTAGCGAGGAGCTACACCTCAACCAATTTGACCTATTGAAAGATCGACAAATCTTGGAATCAAATTCAAACGGGTTCGAGAACCAATTCAGAATGAATCTAGTTTAGCTTAACTCAACGACGAGTGGCCAGTTTTCAGTTAACGTTTTCAAGCCATATTTCAACTCCACGAAGGATGATATCCGGCTAACAGAATTTACCACTTGGCTTTTCTGTGAAGGGGAGTCATCTGAAGAACTATGATCGGCTTAAACTCGCGAAGGGGGGCCATCCTTCATTTAGAGGAAATTTACAACACAACTTAAGTCGAGAAAAGTTGTCCGTCAACAAGGAACTTTCCAATTTCATTCAGAGTCAATTTCAACTTCACAGCGAAAGATATTGAACTCAAGGCAATTTTGGATTTCAACTTCACAATGAATGACATCCAATTCAAAGCTCAACTTCACAACGAATGAGCCATCCATGATTTCAACTTCACGACGAATGATATAGTGCCCAAGTGGATTGACTTAGTTGCACTGTAAATTTGTCATCTATAACAATATGGGGTTATCTCCCAGGCTATTACAGTATAGCTCAAGGCGATGAGGGTTATCTATCAAAAAAACCCTTTGAGTTCGATTTCATTCAACTTAAAGGCATAATTTACAGCATAACTCAAGGTGAGAAGGGTTATCTGTCAACAAAAATCTTCGAGTTCGATTCTATTCAGCTCGATGACATATCAACCGCATTGTAACAGTGATGAACTACTTTTCAGTTGAAGTTTAAATCGAGGTCTTTAAGTCAAGAAGAAGATATGTGTTAGCTATGTTTTAATAATAAGAAACTATCTTCCAACAGCATAACTTAAGTCGAGAAAAGCTATTTGTCAACGAAAACCTTCGATTTCGATTTCATTCAGCTTGAAGGCATATCAACCACATGGTAGCATCAAGGAACTACTGTCCAGTCAAATTTTCAAACCAAGGTCTTTAAAACAAGAAGAAGACCAAGGTTGACTACGATTTGGAAACAAAAAACCACATTCCGATTCAGATTCTGAACTATGGTTTCAATTTCAGGAAGAAGGACATCATTTCAAGACTAATTCGATTTTGCGACGAATGAGTTATCTTTAACATAACAAGAAAAAACTAGTTTCATGTTAAAGTCTTCATGTCAGATTTTAGCTTTACGACGAAGTATATTAGGCTATAAGATGATCCAGGGGAAACTTTCCAATGCTTTGGGCTCGGTTTCAACTTCACCACGAAAGATATTGTGCTCAGAAGTTTTCCAGTTCAACTCAACCTCAAAATGAGAGAGTCATTTCGTGATTCAGTCCAAATTAACAAATCTGTCATAACATCGGATTTCAACTCCACGACAGAGGACATTCGATAAGATGGAGGATGTTAAACTCAGTGATACATTCATAGACGAAAATTGTGTCTTGTAATCTTTGCCCTATTCCTGTTACACGACTATGGGCAAAGAGTAGCAGCTGTAGACACTAAATTTCATCCGACTTCATATATTATTTATATTTTCTATTATTTTATAGTATGATACATATATTTATATTATATTTATTTTATGTTTATTTTTTATCAGGCCAGAAAATAATTACAGCCATCCTAGCAGCCCAGTTACAAGCAGACCAGACCCAGGCCAAGGGACCCAAACCGGCCCAAAGAGACGACTCAAACCGGCCTAATATAGGAAGCCCATCAGCGAGATTAGGGTTTCCTCCTCTTCTCACTTCAGCGTCGCACAATCCACTTACCAGGAGGAATCCCCGATCAAACTTTGGATAATCTTTCCCTGATTTCTCGGTGCAACCAACTACCACAACTCAAGTTCATATATTTTAGTCCTAGTAAAACCCTAAAACCTAACGAAAAATAGGGAATTTTCTAGGTCTATTAATTCATGCGAAATGTAAAAGGAAAAGGACAGAAAATAGGATACAAGAAATCAAAGCAAAAAAAAAAATCAGTGTAAAAGTTTGGAAAAAGAAATAAAAAAGGTAAAGTTTCCCACCTTCCATTTTTGTCCACTTTCATGTGTGGGTATGGTTTATTTTGTTTTTTCTTTCTTTCTTTTTTGAATAAAAAACCCAAAAAAGAAGGCAAGTCGATGAAAAAGGGAGGTTTTCAAGATCTTGTTTCTCAGATCTAGCCCTCCCCGAGCCTATTTTGTAACAAATTATTTGGATTTTCAGAAAGAAGAAAACGTGGCCTTTAGATTGATGTAAAAAAAATTAATTTTACCGCCGATGAATGGTGGCTGGTGTAGATCAACGGTTGCTGGGGAGGCGACGATGGTTGGATTATGGGTACGCTAAAAACCCAGGCGGTCGTGTTCTTCGTTTATTAAGAACACTTGAGTGAAAAATGGGGGGGAAGGATTCGGGAACAAAAACACCAAACAAAAACGGAGAGGAAACCGAGGGATCCGGAGGAAAAAATAGAGAGAATAGGTGGGGGTACTCGGACGAAAAAATTACAGAAAAAATTAAAGTTTGATAAAAAAAATAGAAAGAAGAAGGAAAGAATCTCACCGAAGTCGGAGACAAAGAAAGTCGAAACTTTCTTCGTGGATCTACATTGATAGACACATTTTCAGGCGAAACTGATCGACGGTCGACACGACAGAGGCTTGCGAGTTTCTGGGAGCCTTTAAACTTCGGTTGAGAGCTCTCTCGAGCTCTCTCTCTTTCTTTCTCTCTCCTTCACTCAAGTGTATATGAAGAAAATGAGGTAATTAGTTATTTTGAGAATGGGTTTCGACTTATATACTCCCCACGAAACGACATAGTTTCGATGGGGACTAATCTATAATTTTGTGATGGGTTAATATTATATTAGATACTGTTTTTGTGTAATTTCGTGCATCAGTCACTTTGTTTAATTATTTATGATATTTTAAGCTAGCTTATATATTTGTGTTCATGTTTCAACTTAATCTAATTTTTCTAGATTTGTGTTTTCATGTTTATCAAACATACTTTATGTTAATTTCATCTTGACCCATAATTTTGTTTCCCTCATTATAATTTATTATTTGTTTAATTTAGGCATCAACTTGCTTCATTTTTTGGTGTAATTTATTTGACATGATATGTTTGTCTCATGTGTATGTTCACTTTATAGCTTTATATATATATATATATATATATATATATATATATATATATGCGTGGATGTATTATGCCATAAATCTAGCTGATAATTTTTAATTAGTTAGTTGCATATGGTTAATGTGTTTTATACCTTTATTTATTTCCTTTAATTTTTTTAATTATTCTTTCTATTAATATGATTTTATTTATTTTTTCTATTTTTAACCTTTTTTAAAATCCTTTTTTCCTCTTTTTATTTAATATTTATTTTTTTATTTTTCAATTTAACATTCTTTTTAACTTTTTTAGTAGTAATTTTAATCGGTCAAAGGTGAGCAATTTGAATTGAATATTTAAATTTTAATCTAAATTTTAATTTTAGCTATTAAGACAACTGACAAATTAATTGTTACCGAAAGGGCAGTACAAGGGTGGTAACCTTCCTTGACTGTAACCGACTCCCGAACCAGACACATTTATGATAAAACGCAAATCAGGTAAGATGATGTCAGATCTACCTAAATATTTTTAAAATGATTGATGAGGACTCTAACCATTCTATTCAAATAGAAGCCCAATTATGGGTCCACCCGAAAGATGGTTGCGACAGATAGTTTATTCATTTTTATTATTAATAAAAAAGAATTACTAATTTATCATGTAAGGTTTATAAACGACAAACACCATGCAAGTATGAACTGTGAAGAAGCATGAATAAAATGTGGTGAAGTTTCAATAAATTAATTATTCATTAAGGTGAAGGGCCTACACTATCTGATAATTTGCGTATTTTAACTATATCGCAATCATATTTATTGTAAAAAAACCTATAAATTGAAGAATATCTAAATTTAATAATAAAAATAGAAATTTGGATAATAAGAACCTGTAAGTTGAACTGAGCCAAAATAAATAAATTCGGGATTTTATTAATTAGTAAAATATAAATACATAAAAGTTTTAAACACGAATACCATATGTTTATTTATGGGTTAACTACATGAATAATCACTTATATTTATATTTTGTCAATTTTTGATCATTGATTTCAAAATATAAAAGGTATGGTCACATTCGTTTTTATTTCATTAAGATATGTTCACTTTTGTTTTTATTTATTTAAGATGTGGTCGTCACGGGTTAACTATGGTTAAAAGTTAACAGATTAAGTGACGTGATATTTTGGTATAATCACACATTTGGTCCATATTATTTACATATTCTCTTAATTGAGTTATACTTTCAATAAATTAAAATATATTTAATCCTCCAATCGAATGATGTCACGTTTCATTGGTGTCATGTGTCACCGTTTGGTTGAAGGACTAACTTTATTTTAATTTAATATATTTATTTTTCACAAATTTTTTTGCTTTGTTAAAATAAAATAAAATAAAGTTAGTCTTCTAACCGAACGGTAACACATGACACGACACGTGGTACCAATGACAATGACATCATTCAATTGGAGGATTAAATTTATTTTAATTTATTAAAAGTATGACTACATTGAGAGAATATGTAAATAACATAGACCAAATGTGTGATTATACCAAAATATTTAATGGCAATTAACTCGGGGTGACCACATCTTAATTAAATAAGAACGAAGGTGACTATATCTCATATATTTTGAAATCAGTGACTGAAAGTGGACAAAACAAAAAACATAAGTGATCATCCGTGTAGTTAACCCTTTATTTATTTATACAAATAAAAATATTGGGTTAAATTGAAAAAAAAAAAATTGTTAAGAGAATTGAGGTATTAAAATCGTGTGCTCTTTTTTTTTTTTTATGCTTTGTTCCTTTTGTTTTCTGGTCGGCCAAGTATAGCAACAATATGCATCAGCATGTATGCTTCACCCTTTTTGGTTCCGCAATATGCCATGACCCGCTTGTTGTTTGTCTACCATTCCTACAATTAAGATGTACCGATGGTAACGGATAACAATCATCGTTTTCATAAAATCATGCTTACGTGGTTACCTATAATTCTTGCTTCAACATTTTGTTGTTTTCTTTCCTTTCCTTTTTCTCATTTTCATTGATTCTTTTGTTATATTTTTGGATTTCAATGTACAAATATTAAATATGATATTTGACACCATTACAATATCATACTAAAAACTTAATGTTGTAAATTATTAATTCATCCAAAATGATATAAGTGTAAGGCTTAATTCATAATTTAGCCCCTGAAGTACAACTTTTTGTCCTAATTTACCCTTAAACATGACAAATAAATATAAGAGAAATTATCTTAGGAAGAACAACGACAAAAAGATATATGAGAATAAGAAGATAAATTTTGTCTTATTATCTCAATATGAATTGTGTATATATATTTTTCTTTTAAACTCCATATTTAAAAGTACATCAAAGTCTTATCTAATAAATACAATTTTAAGCATAACATATATATATGTAAATAGATATTCATAACATATAATAAATTTTTATTTTTAAGTGTAAATTATCGGAATGATCACTTACCTTTTATATTTTTACACTTTTACTCACAAAATTCAAAAAAATAAGTTTTGGTCACTTACTTTATCGTTTTATTGAGTTGTAGTCATTAAGATATTGAATGTCGTTAGTTTAATAATGTGACATGTTACTAAAATAGTTTAATTAATATTTTAACCCCTAAAATTTAGATAAAATATTAATTCTGGGATTTATTTGCAAATCTAAAATAGTTTAGGGACAAAATTTAATTTACCCATTTTTAATTTACTTTTCTTTTCGATTCCTAGCTTTCTAACTTGTACCGTGCTTGCCTTTCATTTTCTTCGTCGCCGATTAACTTTGTCTGATAGTTATGAAGGAACGTGGTCGACGATTTTAGTAAACACAAATGAATCAAAAAAAAAAAAAATTGAGTCTCAACCCATTAACATCAAACAAGGGCTCTTGAGGGTGGGCACATGTATATCAACAGCATAAACTTTTATATGGGATGTGTATAAATAAAATTTTAAGGTGAACACATTAGTAAAATAAATAATTAAACGAAAAAATTCAAATTTTAGAGCGGAAATGTGTCTACGTCGGTCAGTGAATAGGGGAGATCTAGGCCTTGCCAAGCTCTACTTTTGAGAGCAAAACACTTTATTTATTAGTTTGTTCATTTTCAAAACCTACATTTAATAATTTCTTATATAGTAGAAAATGCTGGAACGCGCAAGAATAGAGGACGTACAACGTTGAAGGAATTATACCAACTTCCTCCTGGACACCGTGTCAAAGTTTCAAGAAACGATGTCGATCAACCTATTGGCCCAGAAGCACGTCTTCTATCCAGTTACTTAGGCATAGTTGGACGTAATGCTAATCTGTTACCGATCAATTATGAGTCATTGCGCAAAATGCCTAATAGTAACAAAAATCAGGCGTTGGATTTTGTTAAGGTAATAATGTCATTATAATATATACTCTATAACAATTCAATACTAATTTATACTTACGTTGAACACTTATTTGTTGTATAGGAGAAATTTTCTTTAGAGATCTCTGACGATTATGTGAAGAAAGCGTTAGGGAAGAGATAGAGAGACCACAAGAGCTCATTAAAAAAGAAATACTTCAAGAATGATCTCAGCCTTGAAGAGAAGCTACAAACAGTCCCACCTGGAATGCTCAGGTACCAATGGGAAGATGCAGTCAGATTTTGGAGTTCACAAAAAGGACATGTATGATCTATTTTCAAATATAATTTTAACGAATTATAAATCATCATTAAAAGTGGTTGTTTGACATTGTAGGACCGAGAGCATGTTGGTGTTGCTAGCAGGAAACAACAAAAGTTTACGCACACGGCTGGATCGAAGAGCTTTGCTTGTATAGCTAATGAGGAGGTATTATAGATTATTCACATAGTTATTTGTATTCCATGTACATACTAACTCAAAATAATTTTATTATGGTACAATGTAGGAAAATACATCTGGTTCTAAAGTTGGTCGAATCAAACTCTTCGACATGACACATACGAAGAATAATGACACTCCTATGACTGTTGAAGCTGTAGAAATTATGGTACGTTTATTGGATAGAGGTTTTAAATTTACCTGACTTTATTTATATCTGTAGCATGACATTTTTATTTGAATTAATTATTCACTTTATTATTAGGAAAAATTGAGGGAGAAAAGGGAGGAGTATCATGCTACTGCTTCGAGTCAATGTCTTGTTAATGATGATGACATTGAAAACCAAGCTATTAATGATGTTTTGGGTCCTGAAAGATATGGCCGGGTGCGTTGTCAAGGATCATTCGTTACTCCCACCAAATATTTTGGATCAAGTTCATCTCAGTACATGTCATCACAGTCTCAGTCTTCCCAATTAGAAGTTAGTCGTTTAAAACAAAAGTTTGCTGAGATGGATCAAAAAATGGCTAACATGAAAGCCGAAAAATAAAGCAAGGGAAGCATAGAGAGAAGCAGCGACAGCACAGAGAGAAGTAGCGGCAACACAAAGAGAAGCAGCATATCAGCAAAGATGTCAAGAATTTGAAAAATGACTCGATGCTATGATGCATATGTTACAGAAAATGCAACATCAGAATCCACCATCATAGTCTCATTTATGTTATCAATAATCTGTTAATGTTACTGAACTGTGTTTAACTGAACTGATATTACGTTAATGAAAACTTTTATTTATTATATTGGATTTGATGTTGCTTGTTATGGATATAGAGTTTGATGTTATTGATGTCATGTTTGTTGGATAATGGAACAGGTTGAAAAAAACAAATTTGGGGTAATCGATTTTTTTTAAAATTATGTGTTCTTTAGCTGCATTTGTAACAAAAAAGCCGCTATATACCATACATTTTTTGGCGTTTGTATCCTAAAAACGCTACTATATACCAGACGTTTAGCGGCATTTGTATCTAAAAAATGATCCTATATACCAGATCTTTTGTGGCGTTTGTATTCGAAAAACGCCGCGAAATATCTTAACCTTTTGAGGCGTTTAAGAAAACGCCGCTATATACATACGCATTTTACGACGTTTGTGGGAAAAACGCCTTTAAATCTGAACACCTATTGCGGCATTTTTTAGAGAAACGCCGCTAAATCTCAACACCTATTGTGGCGTTTGTGGGAAAAACGCCGCTAAACATCAACACCTATTGTTCTCCCCTTTGGAAGGGGCTCCTGGGGGGCTAATAACGATATGTGACTCAAGTTTTTTCTGAATAGTCAACATTATTCAAAGTAGATTCATCCTAATGATCGGTTCACTGCGCGACAAGGATATCAGATGTGCTCTTCTAAATGTATATGCTCCCAGCGATGCCAGAGAAAGGAGAAACTTCTTAGGAATGCTATTCAATCTACTAGAGCCCTTAAACGTACCAATTATCGCGGGTGGAGATTTTAACCAGGTCATATCAATTGAAGAAACGATTGTGGGGCCAATAAACTCTCAAGCTACTCAAGTTCTAAAGGATTTCCATTCAACAAAATAACTTGGTCGACTTACCTATGTTAGGAAGCCCTTTCACGTGGTTTAGGGGGTGGAAACTCCACCGCCTGTAGATTGGATCGCTTTCTAATTTCACCGCTTCACCTCCGGTTCTTTCCAAATATCATTCTAAGCATTTTGCCATGGAATCTATCAGACCACAATCATGTAATGATAAAAGATGAATGCACTGTGAGGGTGCTCGACCATTCGAGTATTTTAATCACTGCACGGAGGTCCCTGAGTATGGAGTAGTTGTCAAAAATGCTATCGCTGATCATGAGGGTGCAGGTGCAAATAAACTTCTAAGTGCAATTAAATGAGCGTCAAAATCCTGGCACAATAGTTTCAGATCTTCAATCGATGCCTCATTAGTTGATTTGGAACAAAAGATCTCGAAACTAGAATCAGATCTCCTGCAGAGTGAGGATTAGATGCCCACCTTACAGGATTTATTCACCCTAAAAGCATATCTTTGGGCAAAATACAAAAAAGATGAGATCGATTGGTTGTAAAAATCTCGCTTAAAATGATTTAAAGATGAGTATAAAAATACGAAGTTCTTTCACGCGATCGCTATCATGAGGAACAAGGTCAATTACTTTTCTAAGATTCGGGTGGCCAATTAAATCTTCATTGACCCTAAACTTATTCCAGTCTGCTTTGAAAATCATTTCAGCAATCTCTGCAATAACCAAACCACGCTGCCACTAAGGGAGTTTGGGGAGATTTAAGTTCTTGAGTATTGAACGTCTAATGCTTTAGAGAGGTCATTCTCGATCGAGGAAGTGTGGGAAGCAATTAACACAACGGAGGGCCCTGGGGGAAGCAATTAACACAACGGAGGGATCCAGGGCCCTCGGTACCAATGGGTTTAATCTGGAATTCTTTAAGAAATTTTAGAATGAACTCAAAAGTGCAGTGATAGTGTTTTTTTTAGAACTTCTATCACGGAATAATCAATGATAGATTTTAATTATTCTTTCATAACACTCATCCCAAAGGTATCATCTCCGGTGGATATCGAATACTATATGTGGTTGCGCGCGTAGGTGTACTAAATTTGATGCACAAATTGTACAAGTGTACATGTCGAACAAGTAATAAAGTGATGAGTGAGTATCGTTCCCACATGGATTGGAGGAAATTACAAGTTAAGTTATAGCACTAGTATAAATTATCTAAGTATAATTAGTATGATTGCATGAACAAATGATTATGATGTAGCAAGATGAAATGTATGGAGGTAGAATCTCAGTGGTAGTGTGGATGAGTGACAAACAGAAATGTTATGGCAAATTGAGATGTTTGAAGTATAACCAATTAAAAATGTTAAGGCAAAATAGATTAAGAATTCGAGGATAAGTAAGATAATTTGACAATTCTCACACAAACAAGCTACAATGGGAATGATTGGTGGGGTCACTAAGAAATCCTAAGCTTTGTCCTCTAGAATGGTATAAACTTCTATAGCTTTTGCTCGACAGAGTTTACTAAGAGTGTCCTTATGTTATCCCTAGTCATGGAACCTGACAAATAAATATGTCACGGCAATACCTCTCAGCGTGAACAATAGCATAAAACCTATCGCTTAAGTATTATTCCTTTTAGTTGTTGAAATCTTATCTTTATCTCTAAGGTGGATTAGGTCTTAGTTAACAGCAAAAACCCATTGCTCACGTTGATCTTCCCTTAGTTTCTCTCGAACACTAAGGATATTCGCTTAGTTTCTCTTGAATATTAAGTATTGTACCTAAGAAATGGTTACTCTTATAGCTCTTACAATCCTAAGTAATTAAATACAATGAGCAAAACAAATAATAAACATAAAAACTTAAACTATTCATTAAAGCAACAACTTAATCATCCATAATAACCCACACCAAATAAGGTTTAGTTCATTGTAGAGTTCAAATCATCCAAGAAAATAATTTGTTCCAAAACAAACCATAAAATATAAAGGTAAAGAAAGCACAAAAGTGGAGGAAAGACTCCCAACGCGCACTGCCGTGAACTCCCTCGACCACCACGAAGCACCTTAGCGATACTAACTCCTCGTGGATGCTTAGCTCGCCATTCCCTTGAGCTTAAATAGGGAGGTTACCACCAAGAAGATGAAAGGGGAAGAAAAAGGAAGCTTTGTAACCTCCTTTCACTCTTGCTTATCTCCCTTTTTTCTCAAAAGAAATTTCCCCTTATTTTTGTGGCATCATTTTCTATTTATACTAGGAGAATGTCCTAGGACTTTGTGCCAAAATTCCATTTGTACCCTAGGATTCATGCTATTCACATGAAGGGGATGCCAGGTTGTCATGTGGTCCCAAAAAAAAATAGTTGGGTATGACATTCACGTGCAAACTTGGACAGTTGGAAGCTCCCATAAAAATATATTCATCATTTTTATCTTTTTCTGCCCAGAAATACAATCCAAAATGCTACGACATTTTTCTTTAGCTTCACCATTCCAAATTGTTGAGACAATCCTCCTTGCTCACCTTTGGCTCTGTGCACCTGCACAGCGTCAACTAACACAACCTGCCCCATAAAACAACACAAGTTGCAAAGCAAAATCCACGACAAATTGAATCCATCAAATGCAATAATATGCTCTTAAATGCATCTATATGAATCTACATGTGCCTTAGGATGATCAATAACTTAAGTGAAAAAGCTCTAAATATATATCTTTTACGGAGTTATCAATATGCCTATTAGCCTAGTGGGGAGTCTATACAAAATCTTGGATTGAGTTCTATTTAAAAGATTAGCGAGGTGCATTAACGAGGTCGTCAACGAAACTTAGTTCGCCTTTACAGTAGGTAAACAGATTTTTTATTGTGATTTAATTGTTAATGATATTATTGATTTTTTAAGGCGCAATAATAGTGAAGCTGTAATGTTTAGAGCGGATTTCAAAAAGGCTTACGACACGATTGATTGGTCATTCTTGGACTCTTTTCTCCAAAAGATGGGTTTTGGGTCAAAATAGAAAAATTAGATTCAGTTATGTGTTTCCACCACATCAGTTTCTGTTTTAATAAATGGAACACCATCGGGGTTATTTAAAACGATCAGGGGCTTTAGGCAAGGGTGCCCTCTATCTCCATCCCTTTTTAACATAGTTGGCGAAGCTCTATAAGCACTTATCCGTAAAGCAACAAATATGGGCCTATTAAAAAGAGTGAAGGCGGGGTCGATAGGTCTAAAGGTGACACATTTACAGTTCATGGATGATCTCGTTGTATTCCTCTAGGTTACGAAATCCCATTCCATAAACATTAAAAGATTGCTAAGAATTTTCGAGGTTGCTTCTGATCTGAAACTGAATGTAAAAAATACCAAAATGTATGGTATCAATCTGAGCAATGATCTTCTATCAGCATGGGCAGCAGCCATCAAATGTTGAATTGATTCTCTCCCAACCTATTACCTTGGATTGCCTCTAGGTTTTCGGTGAAATTCTAAGGCTATGTGGCAACCCATTGTCAATAAAGTGCAAGGGAGACTAGATGGATGGAAAAGGAATTTCCTGCGGCTATTGCGTCAAAATTGAATAAGTTGGAACTAAATTTTTATTTGGGGTGCATCGAATGGTAAGTCAATTCATTGGATATGTTGGGAGAAGGTTGCTAAGCGTAAAAAATTTGGCAGTCTTGGATTATGCGATGTAAATATTCAGAATCATTCCCTTCTCAGTAAGTGGCTTTAGAGATATGAAACTGAACCATCTAGTCTATGGAGGAGAGTGGTGGATGCTATATATGGTTAAGATTTGAGAAACATGATACCTTCCCCGCCTCTCCTAGGCATAGATCATGGCTGTGGAGAGACATCACAAGTCTATTACTTATCCCCAAAGATAGTTTCTCAAAAAACCTTAATCTTATTCTTGGCGATGAGAAAGCGAACGATTTTTTGTCGGACATATGGGCTGGTCCCCTCCCCCTTAAGATTTCTTTTTCGTGTATGTATGCTCTTCATTTAAAATGGAGGTAAAGTTTGCGAATTCGGAAGCCAACCGAATGGAGCTTGGGTTTGGAAAATCCAACTCTGCAGGCAACTCTTCGATTTGGGATATTGACTATTGGAATAGTTTCATGAATTGTATTACAATTGCAACTGGAAATACAACAGATAAGGATTGCATAAATTTGTTTGGTGCTTCAAATGGAATCTATAGTCCTAAGTCCTATTGCGAATCTATTTAATCTGCTAGAAACATCTCTGTTCATCTTTGAAAGCTGATTTGGTAGGGTCTTGTTCCACTAAAAATGGAATCGTTCTTGTAGAAAGCAGTCCAAAATCGGATTCCGGTCAAGTTTGAACTATCAAAGCGGGGTGTGTGATCCATCGAATGTACGAGTTGTGTCATGTTCATCAACAATGCGGAAACTGTAAGTCATTTATTATGCCATTATGAAGTATCATGGAAAGTTTGGCAAGCATGGAGTCGTATCCGGAATATTCAGTTTATAATCCCAGGGTCATTAAAAAAAATTCTCTTATCATGGGTGAATGTGTTGATTAAACCTTCTCTTAAACCTCTTTGGAGATTGGCGTTTTCGGGTATTATTTGGACCATATGGATAGCTTGTAATGAGGTTGACAAGCAGTTGAATGCATCGTAAATTCTTGACCTCGCTCTTTTAAGGATTGATTTCTGGTGAAAATGCCTATGGACAGAATCCATTCCATTCATCACGAATTTTATACGTTGTCCCCAAGAAGTATACATTCATATCACCCCAATAACAAGGCCGATTGCATGTTCGTGGGAAGCTCTACCCGTGGAGAAAGTGAAGGTCAACGTTGATGCCTCTGTTCAAGGGAGTTTCGGTCATGCAGGTATTGGTGGTTTGTTTCGTGATCATAACGGATACCGTCTAATGCACTTCTCAAAACCTATCGAATGCTCAATTCCTATAGAAGCCGAATTGGTAGCAATATGGGAAGCGTGTGATCTGTTTCCCAGTCGAGGTGGGCAAACCAATTTAAATTGATAATTGAATCAGACTGTTGGTCGGTGGTAGACTGGATTAAAAATGCAAAAACTTCCCTTCCCTATTTAACAGTACTGGCCCAGAAATGCAAAGAGATTTATTCGTCTTTCTCTTGGGATGTATGCTCCGGGTACATAGAAAGGAACCAGGAAGCCCATGTTCCAGCTTAAAAAGGTGCATGTAGAGAACATTTGTCAGTATGGTACGTGAAAAATGGTTATTTTGTTTTAAAGAGTGCATGCTTTGTCTAAATTATTAATTCGGAGGTAGCAAGTGCCGAATGAGATTAGTATACAAGAGTCCATTGGTTGTAGTTTGCGTGTTGGTCACGACTCATGTTTACTCTGCAATTGGTTTATAGCTTCATTGGAAAGTGTGGTGTGGTGTTGTGTCGCTCCCAGGAAGTGTTGTTGATAGTCTTTAGCTTCTGTATTGGTGATGTTGTAGCTGTTTTGGTATCTCGATATGTTTAGTTATGCACTCATTGCATTGGTTTTGTGTCTGCACATTGTTATTCTCACGAGACATGATCTTTGGGTCCAAGACATTGGTGCAAGTATCTGCTAGAGAGGTTCTATACAGAATGAGGGCTTGCCAAGGCCACCAGACTTGGCCCATCACTTAAAGAATGTTGTGGAGCCTGTTCACATTGGCCGTGCAGAAAAAGAAAGTGTCATCAAATCTGAAAATTATCACAGGAGCTTGGTAAATATGACAAGAGATAACAAATCAGGAAGATATTGTGGGGGAATCTTACCATATCCAGTGTGAACACCTATCCAAGGAAAGAATCCTACTAATGGATGTAATTATATAGGATTGGGTTGGAATTCCTTGATTTAGGGGATCTTGTATTAATTGGGTAAATCTTAGACGTTGATGTAAATTGATCTAGGTCATTTATTGAGAGGGAGCTCAACTATAAATAGAGAGTCTCTCCTCCTTATTTGGATTCATCCATTCATCTCATTCTCTTGAGAGAGTGATAAAGTTCTGAGCCATTTACTCTATCTCTTGTGTGCTTTGTTCCCAAGTCTCTTTGTGTTGTTGTCTTTCTCGGTGGCTAGGAGTAGTCACACTTGTGTTTTCACTTCCACACCATAGTCCAACCTTGGTGGCTTGGAGTAGCCACGTTGGTGTTAAAGCTTCCGCATCCTAGAAGCCTTGAGGGCTTGGTTCCAACTTTGGTGAGTTTGCATACTCACTAGGCTTGGGTAAGGCTTACTTAGTCGCAGACAAGACTTAGAAGTGTCAAGAAGCATCTAAGGCCGCACATCCCATCATACCTTAACTCTGATATTATAATAGTTTGGGCTTGAAGGTTTTGAGGGTGTGACAAGTGGTATCAGAGCGAGTCGTTGTGGGCAGACAACAATCGTTTCGTACGTGTTTGATGGAAGTGGTAAACCGGGTAAGTTTGATTTACTTACTGTATTGTCAATTTACTTTGGAAGTTAAGTTGACAAGGATTTGTGTTCAAGCTAGTCAAGGGTGATTTAGCTAGTTCGTGACAAAGAGTGAGGGACGGGGAACAAGAGAAAAAGAGTTTCCACAAAAAAATGCGATGAGAGCCATAGTGGAAAGCAAAAATGGTCAGGACCCATTGAGGATTACATCGAGGATTTGTACGGTCGAGGTAATGACGGTAAATCTTAGATAGATGATCTAAGGGATGTTGGTTCTTCCACAGAAAAAAGGGTCGCTAGTTTGGAAGATTCCATATACTCGATCAAGGACGATGTTCAAGACATTCTTGATCAGCTCAAAGAAAATACGACCAAAGTATGTAATTCTCTTAGGGCCAAGATGTTGGCTCTAAGAAAGGAGAAGGAGGATATCTCAACTTCGTTGGATAGGAGGGTAATGAGACTTGAAAAAGCCAAGGAAGAGGCCAAGGAGAACTAGGGTGTTGTGGAGTTTTACCTTGATAAATTAGAGTCCATGGAGGACAGGTTCAAACCGAGTTCTCAACGAGTTAGAGATGGTTCGAGGGAGTCATGCCCATGAAGCCGAGGTGATGGCTTTGAGAAACGAGTTGGATGAGCTCAAGGGTGAGCTGCTCATATTTAAGGGAGTAATGAGTGAATGGGGTGCACTCAAGACTTTCTTGGAGAGACTCAGACCAGGGGTGATGCTTGGGGGAGAGCAAGGTGATGCCCAGAGATTTTCGGAGGCCATAGCTGTAGCCGAAAAGCTTACTAAGCTTGCGGGATACAAGCCAACTAGCGTTGTGTCGTCCAAGCCCATGCCCAGGGATAGTGGAAATAGTGGGGGAGACCGGGAAGAGGTGCAACTGGGAGATGGTAAAAGAATCTCTTTGAATGGCTAAGGTGAGCCATCGACTGTTTGTAGCTAATGAAAACCATTAGGAAAGAATGGCAAGGCCATGTCCGGTGTAAAGAAGAAGGCGAGCAAGGAAAATTTGAAGTGTTACTTCTGTGATGATCCTAATTTGATTAGAGGATGTCCCAAGAAGAGTCGTCTTGATGCAATCATCAGGGGAATAAACGATTCAAAAGGAGGAGTAGCATGACTTGGCGCGATTGTGAGTGTCAATGCCGTCAAGAAAGGAAATGGTGCAATTTCAAGTGAGAAAACAGCCAAGGCAAGAAAGGGACTTGTATCGATTGTGAGTACCAATACGGCCAAACCCAAAAAGAGACCCGACGCGATTGCAGATATTAATGATGTTAGGCCAGAGAGTGGTTCGACTACAAGTTCCAAAGTAGTCAATCCAAGATCGAGACGTGATGAGACTGTAGGTGTTAAGGTAGTCGAGTACAGGAAATGACCTGGTACGATAGTGAAAGATAAAGCGGTCAAACCGAGGGTACAGGGTGAGCAAGTTCACTCACAATATTTTAGGATGGAGGCATGGTCCAAGTTGAGGCGTCTCAGGCATAAAGGGACAATTAAGGAGTATGTGAGCCATTTCAGAAAGATTATGCTTATAGTCACGAGTTTGACTGAAGAAGATGTGTTCTTTACCTTTATTTTCAGATTAAAACCAGGGGCAAAGAAAGTGTTGGAGCGGAGGGAAGTCAAGAAGTTGTCTAAAACCTTGACAATCGAGTCCATCAAAGAATTTGAAGTCAAGAAGAACAAGACTTCCAAGGCAAAGATAAAAGCTGAGGGTAGTGGAAAGGGAATCCATGATGAAGGCCAGTCAAAGGATAAGGAATGTAATTGCTCGAGTGGTTGAGAAAGTTCACTCAATGATGAACCAAATGGTGAGTCTAGGGAAGATGTGTGCAAACTTGGCATAAGTACAAGTGTCAAAGATGTTAAGCCGAGGGTAATAATTGAGAAAACAAAGGGTTAAATTAAGATGCCAAAGGTGTTACAAGATTACCCGAGGGGAGCCAAATCACCCAAGGTGATGGATGAGCCTAGGATCGAGTTGTCTAGAGAAGATGATGAACCCAGGACCGAAGAGGCGTTAAGACTTGGCTCAATAAGGTTTGTTTCTGCCAAGCCGAGTGGGAGCTAAGTGTAAAAAGGGTTGTCCATGTCCAAGGAGTTTTTCGAGCATGTTCGTGTAGAGAACATGACTTCGGAGACCATCATAAGAAAAAGGTCAAAGGAAGTGCTTCTCGAGGATATTTAAGTAAAGAATAGCCTTTCTGATACTATTATACAAAATTTGAAGAGGGCCAAGACATTGAGGGACAAGGAAACCATGGAGAAACTACTCATTTGCAAAGTGAGAAGTAAGCTCCAACCTTTGAGTTAGAAGGGAGGAGAAAGAAGAAGCATCAGACTTTGCCGTGAGAAAGTGGAGATGCATGGTGATGCAAAGAACTCTAATGAAGAGGGTTCGATACAAGGAGTTTCAGACTTCATGGAAAGGTTGGCGTATGTTTGAGTAAATTCCATGAAATCAGAGGGGAAGGTACATCTCAACATGATTCTAGTGTTCTTTTGAGTTTGATTTGTTGTCTTTAGTGAGCGTAGGCCGAGTAAGACCTAACATTTTTCACGGAGGAAATAAAGTTTGGAGGGGATCCAAGTCTTTGCCGTAAGGCCAGAAGGATCCAAGATGAGACAAATCAAGACTTGTAGGAAAGGGTTCCTATAGTATAGATGTACTTGGGGGAGTGTTAGCCCATTTCGTCACTTAGTGGCAAGAGCCGAAGCAAGCAAAGCCTTTATAGGAGGCTGAGTTTTTATAGGCGGACGTGAGCAAGTGGAGGCGTCGAAAGGCAACCAAGTTGATATGAAGTATGGCGTGAGGGATTGTAAAGTTATATGTAGTAGAAGCCAAAGCAAGCAGTTCGTATGAGAGGACTGCAATAACCCAATGCATTGAGAAGAGTCCAAATTGATGTTGCCCAAGATCGTCGAGTGGAGAGACGAGGGTGTCACTAGGTTCCGTGGGGGGAGAATGTCACGGGCCGTGATTTTTAGGTCTGTTACATTGGTGCAAGTGTCTGCTAGAGAGGTTCTATGCAGAATGTGGGCTTGCCAATGCTACAAGACTTGGCCCATCACTTGGAAAATGCTGTGGAGCCCGTTCACTTTGGTCGTGCAGAAAAGGAAAGTGACATAAAATCCGAAGATGATCACAAGAGCTCAATAAATATGACAAGAGACAACAAATCAGGATATATTGTGAGGGAATCTTACCATATCAAGTGTGAACACCTATCCAAGAAAAGAATACTACTAATGGATGTAATTAGATAGGATTGGGTTCGAATTCCTTGATTTAGAGGATCTTGTATTAATTAGACAGATCTTAGACGTTGATGTAAATCGATTTATGCCATTGATTGAGAGGGTGCTCAACTATATATAGAGATCCTCTCCTCCTCATTTGGATTCATTCATTCATCTCATTCCATTCATTCTCTTGAGAGAGTAATAAAGTTTTGAGGCATTTACTCTTTCTGCTGTGTGCTTCGTTTCTAATTCTCTTGTGTTTACACTTCCAAACCATAGTCCAACCTCGGTGGCTTGGAGTAAACACGTTGGTGTTAAAGCTTCAGGATCCTAGAAGCCTTGAGGGCTTGGTTCCAACCTTGGTGACTTTTCATGCTCACTAGGCTTGGGTAAGGCTTACTTAGTCACAGAGAACACTCAGAAGTGTCAAGAAGCGTCTAAGGCAGCACGTCCCGTCATACCTTAACTATGATATTACGACAGATTGGACTTTAAAGTTCTGAGGGCGTGACATTATGCTCATACAGGTCTCCTTTTGAAGAAGTTTCATCATATTCTTTAGCCCTTAGAATTGGTTTTGCAGATTTGTTTTGGATGTTGGTCTATTGTAGTATAGGAAGCAAGTGCTTATACAAGTGATGGCTTTTAAGTTTCTCATTTGGGGCCAGTGTTTATGGGTGTCTTGGTGCAGTGTTTGATTATTGTTTTTTCTTTGCTGGTTGAACTTAAATCTGCCATTGATATGAACACTCTTTTTCCTCCAAATAGGTCTAGGAAAGATTTTAATGAGGTTCATGTTAATGCTTTTTGTATGATTTTCTTTCTTTAATCGTACATCTACATTTCAAAAAAATGGAGAAAAAATTTACTCAAACATTAGTGACCATTTATGTAATTTATAGTTTTTAAGTTTATAAATTCACTATGCCATGTCAGCAATCTGTTAAAGGTCTAATGAGAGTTAACCTTTAGTGACCACATCTTAATTAAATAAAAACGATAGTGACTAAATCTTAATTAATTGAAAACGAAAGTGATCAAATATTATGTTTTTAAATTTATGAGAAAAATTGTAAAACTTAGATAAATTGACCGATCATGTAGTTTACCCATATTTTTTCATTATAATCAGCAAATATAATGTGTTCTTTTATTTTTACCCGTGCATATTCTATGGCTACCTCATTTGTCGCAACGGTCATTCAGGTGGTCTTGGATTCGCGTTTCGACTTAGAATCGTGTGATGGAGTCACCATCGATCATTCTGAATTAACTATACTGGATACCCTTAACGTACCCATTTACTGGATCTACATCATACCAGTGAATTATTGGATTCGGGAGTCAATTACAATCGGGGAAGGATGACCACCCCCAAATTGCCCTTTCAATACCAACACACGATTACTCGGTTATCTTAATTACGAGAGCTGAAATTTAAATAAAATTTCAAAATATCGATCCGAATTATTTACCTTTAACGATTGATTGTTGTAAAAAAAACCGAGGGTATGGAAAATAAAAGAAAGGTTGGGTCTAATATACAAACATAAAGTGAAAATATCACGGGTACCAATAAAAGAAGAATACATAAAAAAATTAAATTAATATCATAAGTAGATATGAATTCACACAATAAATATGGAGAAGAATATAAACATGATGATTTAGAAAAGTAAGTGAATGAAATTAGTTTAAAATAAAAGAGTATCATATCGAAATAAAAAAGGAAAGAAAATAAAAACAAAATAAAGTGGCGTGCTTCAAGCCAATAAAAGAAAAAAAAAGTAAATTACATAAACGAAATTAAAGGAAAAATATAGATTTTAATTAAAGAAAAAAATGATATGTTCTATAATAGTAGAAATGTAGAAAAAGAAAAGTATAATAAATTTAGAAGCAACTAACGGAAATAAATTAAAAAAGGAAAATACAAATTTAAAATAAAATTAAAATGTTAATTTAAAATGAATTTAAAATGAGATTATGGTGAAGGGAACAAATGAATTAAAAAAGCATGGACAACTATTGTAATTATCTCTTATCCTCTTGAAAACACATATTTTATTAGTATTTTAATCGGGTCATTTAATTGAATACAAAAAAATATTGATTCATTTTCTTTCTTTTGGATTTTTGATAAAAAAAAATCTTTTCCCATTCAAGATCTACCATCGGTTTTTATCGAGAAATCTCAAGGAATGTTAATTCTATGAAGATTCATTTTAAAGCTCTTTTCCTCCTTCGTCGAACTTTTCTCTTTTGGGTTTTCAAATAAAGAAAGGTCGAGATCGACCAAGATAAAAAAATGAGAATATAATAAATATAGATAGAAAAAGAATTACCTTTAAACAAAATTTTTCCTTTATTGCTCTTAATTTTTGAATTACAACGCTTTGGGTGACTCTTTCTTCTCTCATTTTTCTCTCATTTTCCCTCTTTTTCTTTGTTTTT
The DNA here is from genome assembly GCF_006381635.1 of Hibiscus syriacus. Lineage (NCBI taxonomy): Eukaryota > Viridiplantae > Streptophyta > Magnoliopsida > Malvales > Malvaceae > Hibiscus > Hibiscus syriacus. The sequence goes on along the minus strand of NW_024062067.1, from coordinate 833,125 downwards.
CTCCGTGTTCTAAAATGATGGAAAAGACCTGTATTTATATTTAAGGCTCCTTACATCCAATGGTCTAAATTATTTACATCAACGACCTAGATTAAAAGCATATCTACCTAATCCCCCATTTAAGGAAATTAAATCAATCTTATCAATGCATTCCATAGATAGGAGATTACATTGGATATGGAAAGAAATCAAAGGGAATATTCTAATTAGAAATAAACCCATTATTTTCTTACCATTTAAATTAAATTGACTAGATAAAAATAGGTGTCTACAGCTACCCCTCTTTGTCCATTATCGTGTAACGAAAATATGAAAAATATAAAAAGACACAAAATTTTATTCGATATTCAAAATGGATGGACTCTAAAAGCAAGCTTACTTCCATGATGTCAAGACATTTTACTTTTCTTCAAGAATTAAATTAGATTTCTGTTGGATTGGGCTTTCTTCGAACTCGATGTTATTTGTCGTGAAGTTAAAATATGAGTCAAAGTTATAGATAATCTCTCTTTGAACGGATATCCTCCATCATGGAGTTGAAACCTAACTCCGAAGATGTTGACTAGAAAATGGCTCATCACCATTGAGTTAAGTCAAATTACAGTCCATTCTGGATGTGCTTCTGGGTCAATTATCCTTTGCCGTGAAGTTAAAACTTGGCTTGAAAACTTCAGTTGGAAACTAGCTCCTCACCTTAAGTTGAGCTAGAGTGCAGTCGATTCTGAATAGGATTTCGAACTCAATATCCTTCATTGCGGAGTTTAAATTGGCTTCGAATATCTTGATTGAAATATAGTTTCTCGCTGGTGAGTTAAACTAAAATGCGATCAATAAGCTCTCGATTTGAGTATCCTTCTTCGTGAAGTCAAAATTGAACTCGAAAGCTTTAATTGAAAGATAACTCCTCTATATTTAAGCTATGTTGTAGACGAATCCTCCATCTCAAGTTTATCTTATATGATTTGAGCTTGATATCTTTCACCACGAAGTTGAAATCTTGCTCGAAATCTGGACTATGAAATAGCTCATCGTCGTTGAGTTAAGCTAAATCGCATTTGATCTTGGGTGTCCTAAATTTGAAGACCTTAGATGGAAAATAGCTCCTCATTTTTTAGTTAAGCTATGTTGTAGACGACTCCTGCATTACGAGTTAAGTCAAATCTGGATGTTCTTCAAGTCTAATATCTTTAGTTGTGAAGTTGAAATTTGACTACAAATCATACACATGCATATAATGTCATGACTGTAATGCTCCTAGGAATCCCTAAAATATAAAAATTAGCTATCATTGCGAGTTGAGCTAAGTTATGGACGACTCATCCATTGTGAGTTAAGTCAAATTTTAGATGACTCCCTCTTGCGAATTAAGTCATGCCGGGAAATTATCTCGAGTGAAATGAAATTTTTTAAGAGAAAATCTATCAATTGAGATAAAATTTTGTTTCATGAGAAATTGTCTCAAGTGAGACAAAAAATTTCAAGGGAAAATATCTCAAGTGAGATGAAATTTTGTTTTGAGCAAAACTATCTCAAGTGAGACAAAAAATTTCAAGAGAAAATATTTGAAGTGAGATAAAAAAAATTTGAGTGAATTGTCTCGAGTAATACGAAAATTTTTAAGGGCAAATATCTCAGGTGAGATGCGATTTTGTTTCAAGAGAAATTGTCTTGAGTGAGACAAAACTTTTCAAGGGAAGATATCTCAAGTGAAATGAAATTTTGTATAGAGCGAAACTGTCTCAAGTGAGACAAAATATTTAAGGCAAAATATCTCAAGTGAGATTAATTTTTGTTTTGACTGAAACTGTCTTGAGTGAGACGAAAATTTTCAAGGGAAAATATCTTAAATAAGATGCGATTTTTATTTCAAGAGAAAATGTCTTGAGTGAGACAGGAATTTTCAAGAGAAAATATCTCAGCTGAGATGAAATTTTTATTTCATGATAAAATTGTCTTATGTAAGACAAAATTTATGTTTAAAGTGAAATGATCTTAAGGAAGACAAATTTTTTGAAAATTTTTAAAGATATCCTTAAGAGAAGGAAAATGATCTTAAGAAAGTTGAGTTTCTCTAAAAAAATTTAAAATATCTTAATAAAGTCGAAATGGTCTTGAGAAAGACGAGTTTGAAAATATTATCATGTGAGAAAAATAATCTTAAAACATCTGAGAATATCCTCATGAGAGGAAAATAATGAATGATGAATGTTTGGTGTGAATATGTCAATGATGCAAGTGCATGCTTTCGTGAATTATAATGATGTAGAGGTGTGTGAGAAGTCTTCATTCTTGAATTCTTTAATCTTCCTTACTATTTCACTTGAATCCATCGCCGTGATTCTTGGGTTGCAAAAATTTGTTCTTTATACTCCAATAAACTCTTGCTATAATGTTTTTCATGTTTGTCCCGAAATTAATCCCGCGTTTTTATGTCCGAAAGACATTATTCAATTTTCAAGATGCATTTCCTAAAGAAATTATCTTAAATTATCTTGTTCGAAAATGTTTTTCTTCTTCTTTTGTTTTTAAAGAAATTATGCCCCTTTTTTAGGCTCACAATTGAATCAATTTGTAAAACATGAGTTCATCATTTATAAAAAGAATCAAATTCTCTTTTAATCTTTCAAATTCATAGTTCTTTGACAAATGTCAAGACAAATGGTAAAGGTTGATTTGTGAAAGGTTTAGATCGATTTTGATTTTCAAATAATTCATTGGTTTGATTATCATGTACACCAGTTCACGTATACCTTTGAGAAGACTCTTGACCTTCAATGAGCCGTGCAAATTGTAAATGGTTGTTTAAAATTCCCCTGCTGGCACATTCAGTACTGTAGTGCTAGACATTTTAGAGAGTGTTCTTATTTCAGTTCTCTGAAATCTTCCATTTGTTCAAGTTTCGTAGATTCCTTTAGCATGGACGATGTGAAAATATCGATCTAAAAGCAGAGTTCCTGAGTACTTTTATGTAGTCGACTTAACAGGTGTTTTTTATTTCCCTTGGTCCATCTTTCATCAAATCTCATCATCAAATCACATTTACTTTAGGTCTTACCGTCTTTCCCTAATTATACTTCGTTAAGTTTGATGTTCTCGCTATTGATTTAGTTGGGAGATTCATCTCGACACATAGAGACTAGTGTCATGATCTGAATGTAATCCTATTCATAAAGTTAGAGCTATTGATATACCCCATTACTTTAGCGGAATACCCCTAATTAGAGGATTCTAGTGTCAGAAAGTCTTCGACTTGACAACTCGAACAAAACTCACTTCATAAGCTTGGATATTACCTACATAGCTGCTTCAAACATCACCTTTGAAGATTAACAGCTTACTACTTTCAGTGGAGTGCCCCCAACAATGTTAAAATTAGCTTTCATTAATATCACATTATTCTTTGAGTTTTTTATTTCACTATTTTCTAAGCTTATCAAGAAGAATTTGTTATAGTATAAATGTCATTAAAAGTCAAGAATTGTTAGCTTTAGAGCTCAATTTCCAAGCAACTGGCCTAAGCTAAATTCATCTATTCCACCCCTCCAACTGCGTAGATTATGAATCATCATTGAATATCCTAAATAGAACTACAATTTAAATGGTCTAGCAATGCCCCATCTTACCTATTTGTGCAAAGTCTCGTACTTCACTTACGATATGTATCGAACACTTCATTCTTGAGAAGGCTAGGGTGTTAATTTGGAGCCTTTTAAAGAAGAGTAATTGAATGATTTTGTTTTCGGTATAAAATCAAGGGATTTTATCTTGAGTAAAATATCAAAAGGAACTATTTTGAGGAGGAGTGTATTCCTATTACTTGTCAAAGTTATATAACCAAAATTCTTAAAAGAGCCTTTCATTCAGTTAATATTTAATGAACTCAAAGATTAAAATTTTACTCATTGCTCATAACCTCAAAAGGTAGCATTTCATTTCTATGTGTTTAAACATCAAACGACTTCAATATTTTGAGGTAAAAGAAAGAGAAGAAAAAGTTAGAATAAGATAGAATACAAGTGTGTCATGATGAATGCATCAGAATGTCTCAGTACTCCTCGTCGAAGTCCAAGATGGGATAATCCTTAGGATTTTTCAAAGAGGTCAGTGTTTTCGTGGTGAAAGAGTTTTCTCGGTAACCTTTGAAAATTATGGGTGCAATAACTAGCTTAGGAGTTGTTTTCTCCTCTACTTCTTAAAATGTCTATGCCTCATAGATGTTAGCAAGGTTTAACCATACAAGTCTAGCTACAATCTGATCGACTAGGCTACTCTGATTTTCAATGATGGTGTCCATAGTACTCTTATGGTTTTGTCTTATCCTATCTCCAGATCCTTCAACGACTTAGTGAATTTGTCTTCAATTTCTTTCAACCTGGCTTCCATTTTCCATGCTTTGAACTGAGTTTTATGAGGATGCGATATGTCCAGTGCCTTTTCCTTTTTTGATGAACAAAATGATCTTTATTAGTCATTTATGTTTTAATAATGAATGCATATTAAAGAATATAAAATGTATGATGAATGCATAGGGATTTTGAGGCATTTATGTTTTAATAGAATATCCTTCATTGAGAAAAAAGTGTTACTACAATGAGACCAAAAATATTTTGAGGTACACTTGGGCTAGTTCCTCCAAACTTCGGACAACTTCTAGTAAGTCCCATTACTTCGATAGTCACTGGTTGGATGCCATGTCTCACTGCAACAGCTTCTCTAGTCAAACCATATGGGTAATTAGTCATTTTGTGAACCTATCCCAGGAACTACCGGTTGACTACTTCACTTTCATTGGGTTTATTCCTTACTGAAGCTTGCTCATTTTTCTTGTGTTCTTCCATGATGTTTTGCACTTTTTCAAGACCCCACGTTCAATGTTTTCTTCGCATTTGGAGAGATTTCTTTAATTTCGTCACTTTTTGACTTGATCTACTCCTACAATCTTTGTTAGGTTTGAAATGGACTTGACATGTTTGGACTCTTTCGTAAAGTCATGCATCATGTATTTGGTTGTACCATGGATTTCAGAATTATGTTAGAGTTGTAGAACTGTGTTAACGCTTCCTCACATTTGCCCTACATGCTTCGCAGCTCCTGGACCTCATAGTTGTTTTACAGACTATTTCCTTTTTTTTTTACGAGTCTTCTCTAACCATTTTCGTACCTTCACGTTTTTAACCTCTCTCATTACATCCCCTTTGCCCATTAATAAAGATTATTTAGAGTTAAGGAACACTTACAGATCAATACATCTATGTAATGATGCAAATAAAAATAAACAAATAAATAAAAGCAAAAGGATAAACAAAAGAACCAAGTAAGGTAAATCAATAACAAAAGAAAAATCGTAGCAGTTCATACCCACATGATATATACCCCACATGTTTTTTTCTACCCGAACACGATTTCAAATCCATATGTTTTTCGTCGGAAATAAAATCTTAACCACATATATCTCTAATTCACATGCTTAGAACAATATCATTAAAGCAGAAATAAACAACCAACATCATAGGGTTTTACATGTGGTTTCTGGATGGGCTCTAATCCTCGTAGTGACACAGTTTGGGTTCTAAAAAAAGGGACCAGAATTCTCCTCGTTGGTGCCCCTGGGCCTGCAAGACCCTTGATTTTAAATCCGTCACAAGTTTATATGGACCGAGTTAAACTCGAGATGATATAATGCTCTATGTCTATGCTAAATTCAGACGAATACATAGAGTATATTAAACCCAAATGCTAATTGCTAGCCCATGTGAGGAATAAATTCCTACGAATGCGTCACTTTTACCGTCACTAAAAAGGTTGGAGCTCGGGTATAGAGGTTGAAATGATTTTTTTGAAAAATCTAAAAACACTAAAAGAGAACACATCAGTACAATTATTTATTTGGAAAAAATAAAAAATAATCAAAGGTAAATAAAAAAGGATCGAAAATAAATTAAAATCGCAACTTACAATTTTCGCTTAAGAAGACAACCAATAATCGATTTTTTGCATGACTCTCAAATATCCCCAGAGGAGTTGTCAAGCTGTAGCAACGGTCCTTCGGATGGTCCCGAGTTCGTTTTTCAACTTGGAATCATGTGATGGAGTCGCCACCGATCATTTTTTAATTAGGCAGACCAGATACCCTTAATGTACTCATTTATCGAATCTGCATCTAACCAGAGAATTGTTGGATTCGGGAATCGATTACAATTAGGGGGAAATGAGCACCCCAAATTACCCTTTCGGTACCAACACGATTACCCGATTATCTTAATTAAGATAGTTGATTTAAATAAAAATTTGAAAGTTTAATCCGAATTATTTACCTTTGACGATTGTTGTTGTAAAATAAAATAACTTAGGGTATATAAAAAAAGGTTGAGTCTAATATGCAAACATAAAGTGAAAATATCACAGGTACCAATAAAAGAAGAATACATAAAAAATAATCAATATCATAAGTAATATGAATGCACACAGTAAATATGGAAAAAAATATAAACATGATGATTAAAAATGTAAATGAATGAAATTAATTTAAAATAAAAAAGTGTCATATTGAAATAGAAAAAAATCAAATCAAAACAAAATAAAGTGTTGTATTTCAAGCCAATAAAAGAAAAAAAAATTACATAAATGAAATTAAAGGAAAAATATGGAATTAAATTAAAGAAAAAAAAAGATATGTTCTATCATAGTAAAAATGGAGAAAAATAACAAATTTAGAAGCAACTAACGGAAATAAATTTGAAAAGGAAAATATAAATTTAAAATAAAATTAAAATGTTAATTTAAAATGAGATTATGGTAAAAGGGAAAAATGAATAAAAAAAAGCATAGACAACAATTGTAATTATATCCTATCATGTGAATTTTATTAGGATTCTTATCGAGTCATTTAATTGAATACAAAAAAATTTGATTCATTTTCTTTCTTTCGGATTTTTGGTAAAAAAATATTTTCCCCATTCAAGATATACCATCATTTTTCATCAAAAAACCTTATGGAAGGATAATTCTATGAAGATTCATTTGAAAGATCTTTTCCTCCTTCATCGAATTTATCTCTTTTGGGGTTTTCAAATAAAACAAGGTTGAGATCGACCGAGATAAAAAACGAGAATATAATAAATAAAAATAGAAAGAGAATTACCTTTAAACAAAAGTTCTCTTTTATTACTCTTAATTTTTGAATTACAACGCTTTGGATGATTCTCTCCTTTTTCCTTTTTATTTTTATGTATTTTTCTCTATGTTTTAAAGTGATGGAAAAGATCTCTATATATAGTTGAGGCTCCTTACATCAATGGTCTAAGATTATTTAAAGCAACGACCTAGATTAAAAGCATATCTACCCAATTCCCTTATTTAAGGAAATTAAATTAATCCTATCAATACATTCCATAGATAGAAAATTACATAGGATATGGAAAGAAATCAAAGAAAATATTCTAATAAGAATTAAATCCGTTATATTCTATCCATTTAAACTAAATTGACCGAAGAAAAATAAGTGTATACATCATTATCTTTTCTATCAGCTTGTATTGTGAATCCAATTTGAACAATAATTGAGTATAGAGGATTGCCATCGTGGTAAAGTTTAGTATTAGTATATTTTTTTATTATTTTACTTAAAACTAAATATTAAACGTAATTAGATTATTTTATAAATATAAATTTTAAAATAGAATATAAGGTAAAATAATGTTCAAAATATTTTTTTAATAAATTATTTGTGGGTTTTTATTTACTTAAATTTTTCATACCGAAATTTTATAAGATAATTTTAATACTTAAACTATTAAATTAATGAAACTATTAGCTTTCAATGAATTATGTTTCTAATAAATTATCAAATAAACCCTTAATTCCTTATCATAATACACTGATAGGTTTTTGCTAACTCAAACTCGAAAATATGGTCAACATAACCAGTATTATTATTTTTTCAAATATCATTAAATAGTTAAAAGGATTATATTGCTTTGACTTTTAAAATTGGTTTTTAAAGAATTATTATTTTACCTTTGAATATATTGCTTTCTATTAATTAAAATATATATTTTTAAATTTCAATCACACAATATTGATTTATCAACTTATATTTTTATATAAATCCAATGATTATTAATTTTGTAGTTTAAACTTTCAAGTTGTTGGATCAAACAATATGTTTTAAGATTATAATTAGTTTATCTTTTTTTTAAATAATATAACTTAAATACTTATTTAAATGTTATTAATAATGAACCCATCAAACAACCTCAATAGTTAAGAGGGTTGTTTCTCTTATTAGAGGCTTGGATTCGAATAACGGAATTTACAGAGTGTATGTTCATTTAATTGAGAGATTTCGAACATATATTACCTTAATAAATATATCAATTAACAATGACCAAACGGATTAACTTTATCCCAAACTTTGCTTTGAGCATTATTTAATCTACCGACTATATTTTTAAAGAAAGCTTGCATAGAAAGCATGCAACAATCAAGACCCTAAACTGTAAAGAGATCACTTAAACATAATTTTTGTCCTAGAAGTTTATTTTCCCATCAAAATTTTGATAAAACTGCCAATTTTCCGGTGCAACGTTGTCGAATTCGATCATTTTCCCGTCACTGGTAGTTACCTGAAATGACAAGCTTTGCCCTATTAAATTTTCGCCGGTCTGCCAATTCACACCCCAGTTCCGTGTCATAGGCAACCACGATCCAATCTTCGAACCCTTGATCTTCACATCCATGATATCACCAGCACCACCAACATTGTACAACACCACCAGTGTCCACCAAGGGTTTCCCTTAATCTGGAACTGAACCCCACCTTTCTTGGAGCACAAGACATGTCGATACTTGACGGGGATGATCCCGGCTCTGTATTGCGCCAATTTCGTGAACATCGCCATCGATAGATCAAAGTGTTTTAATGGCGGGTTGCACCAATTCCCGTCCGGTTTCGAGTAATTCGGAGGGCAAAAATTTGTGGCAGTCACCTTGATGGTGCCGGCATTCGGATAACACCATTGAGGGTTATTGTAACACTTGATCTCGAAACATGCTCCGCATGTGAGGCCATTGTTGAATAATGCTGTGCTCAGGGCTGCCGTCTCAAGTCCGTACCCTTGCTGGAATAGATCGCCATATCCACAAGCTCCCTCTACAAAAATCGAAAAACGGTCTAGTGAAACCTTCGTAAACAAGGAAATAAAGTTCAGAATTCGAATCTCAAAATCTACGACGAATATCATATGTACTTACGCATGGTTTCACCACCATTCATATCACCATAAAATGTAGCATGTGCATCGTACCAGTTTGAGTCAACCATTCGAGTGCCTATAAACCATTGCCTTTTGGCCGCCATGGATGAAGCCAAATGAACTATGAACATGACAAATGAAAATAAAAGATTTAAGGTAGCCATTTGTGAAATAAAAAGATTGAAATTCTAAAGTTGAATTTAATCGGTTTTTTTTTTACGAAAGACTGAGTCGATGAACTGACATATAAATACATGCCAATTAGGGTTATAAAAGCCAAGGCAAGTTATTAATTATGGGACTTGTTTTACCCATTTAAGAGAAGCCATAATTAGGGAAGAAATCGGATGTTATTTTTTATACTTTTGGAAATAAAATACAGAAAAATGATTTTTTCCTTTTATTATATTTTGGTTACGTTATACTCTAATCATGTGGGGGAAGGTATTAACTCAATATAAAAATAACCGAAAAAAGCTATTAATGATTTAATTTAGGATTTTAACCTAGTGTTTATAATAATATTTAGAAAATCATCTCATCTAATATTCAAGTTGTGGAATTTTTATCCAATTATATCATATCAATTATATCATATTGACTAAATATTGATCTAACTCGATTCATGTCCATTCCTAATTGAATTCGACAGTGTAATCGCCATTTTTTTCCTTTCATTATATATATTCTATTTATAACTAAATCCTAAACCAAGCCCCAAATCAAAACCAAAACTAGGCCCCAAATTAATACTCGAACCAGGCCCCAAATTAATACCCAACCAAGCCCTAAACCAAGTCAAACCCAACCCGGAGCCTAACCTAAACCTAACCCTAGTCCTAGTGTAGCCACCTCAATTGCCACTCAGCTCCTACCATTCTCTGCCCATAAGAAAAAGGGGTTGTTGCTCCAGTATGCTACCACCTGTTGCTCCGACACACCACCACCAACCCCAACGTTCCACTCATCATCATTAGTTGTACCAAATCAGCAATTTGTTTTTGATGTCATGCATGTAAAATGGGTTATAAAAAACCACCCACAAAGATATGTAAACGACTCTTGCCTTTTTTTAAGCAATACGAACAGAGATATTTCCCTTCAATTTTCCTCTAGAATCCAAAGTAACATAAACCCCTTATTTCATTTTTAAGGTAATTTCTAGGTCAAGTTTGCAAGATAGAAAAAACATCTCTCCTTTATTTATTTTTTTCTCCCCTATGAAACCAAGGAAAGAGAGAAGGGGGTTTAGTGTGGGTTTACCTGAGTTGTAAGAACATTGGTGGGGTCTCATTGGCTCTGTCTTGTAGCCATTTAGGGTTTCTTTCATAAGAGATAAGAAGCCGGGGTTAGTCTAGGAAATCAATGGTGTTCGAACTAAACCAAAAAAAGTAGAGAAAGGAAAGAAAGAAGACGAGGTTGTACTTTCGTTCGTTGGTTCGCCGGGGAGAAGGATTATCAGAAATGGGGAGATTTGAAGTTCTTTTTATAGATCTAAGCCGATCTAGTTCTCTTTTGAAAAAACCAACGTCAGATCCATGTTCGGGGTGAGGAGTGGCTTGAGAGGCTTCGAATGGTGACTCTTTCTTCCTTCTCCGATGTCGGCGAGCGGCGGTTAGAGCTGATCGACAGTAACTAGCACACTAGCGAAGCGGTGGCCGATCGTTGGATTGTGAAGGGAGTGACGCCGGGAAGCTTGAGTCGATTTTATAAAAAAACAAAGTGAAGGCTTTTCATGTTTTGGGTTGAAAATGAACTGAAACAAAAAAAAATGTAGGTTAAATATCAAAAGTTTAGGGGAAAATTAGCCTAAGGTCCCTCTACTCTTGCCGCATATTTGCGTTTTAGTCACATGTTGTGACTCTTTCGCAATTATTTCAATATTTATGGCCTAATTTTGTTATTTTACCTACTATGATTGTTAGTATATTTTAGGTTAAAAACATTACACATAGGTTATCATAATTTAATACGTTTTTATGTCTTGGTCACTAATTTCAAGGTCAAATCACCATATAGGTCCTTTAAACCTTGCCGAGTTTTTACAGTTTAGTCACCAAGTACACTCTTTTTTTTTCTTGATTTTGGTACTCGACTTTTATTTTATTTTAATTTAATCATTGTTTTATTTTTCCATTTATTTGAAATTGATCACTAAATTTTATGTTATTACATTTTAGTCACTAATTAGTTCTGTTATTTTTATTTATTTATGAATTGGATGTGATACCTTCAATTTATGCATTTTGGTCACTGCCTATTTCTGATTTAGCTACTATTTTTATTTTATTACATTTTAGTCCTTTACTTAATATTTTAATTTCAACTTTTCATTTTTGATTCACTTCAATTTAATCCTTTTGTATTCTTTAATTGTTTCTTTTAATTTCTCCTTCAATTTTTAAATTCCTTTTAACTTAGTCCTTGTTAGATCATTTGTCTTTTTAAATTAAACCCGTTTTGATTTACATTTTTAATATTTTAGTCCCAATATAGATTACTTTTATTTTAGGTTTAGTCCTTAAATTAAGAGAATTCTTAATTTGGTCTCGCTTTTGCTTGAGGTTCTAATTTAATTATTCAAATTGCAATATTGATTAAAATTTATTTAAGTTAATGTTAGAACCTCTACTTTAGTTATATTTTAATCTAGTCCTTTTAATTTAGGGAATAATTCGAGTTGTCCTTTGCCTAAATGCTCAAGGGACCATCTCAATTATTCGTTTCGATAATTTATTAAAATCAAATAGGGTTAATATTAGAGTCTACATTTTTAGGTTTGAGCCTCTAGGTTCCTTAATTTTCATAATTTGACACTTTAAGCTAGAAAAAGCCTTAATCCATCCTTAGTTTAATTAGATTTAATAAAAACATTTTATTTGATTGAATCTTATTTTAAAACCTAAGGCAATGTTCACATATTAGGGAGTCAATAGTATACCTCGGCAATTATGCTCAAGGGGTGACTACTGGTGATTCCCGAAATAGGTCGACATCATTTTCAAGACCGCATCATGATTTGTAAAATACCGAGGCAACCTTCGGTTATTGGGCACAATAGTTGATCTCCCGAATTCATGCTAGGGGCTAATGCTACTGGCCTTAATAAACGAATATCCTTTTCAACTTTGCATCCGTAATGATTTTAAATTAGATAAAGTACAAACTCAAATTTTTTGATTCTAAATATAGGGTAATCAACTAGGTACCACTTCTTGGGCACTTGTGGGGGTGCTAACTTCCCCACGCGTAACTGACTCCCAAACCTAATTTATGGATTTTTGCAGTCCCTAAAACTTGGTATTTTGATAAAAATAAAATGTTTTATTAAAATCACCCGGTTTTTATTGTGTTCCAATCACACCTTAAAATGATTGGTGGCGACTCCTCACATTTCAAAACATTTTCAAAGAAAAACCCCCAAGTCGGTACTTGTTTTTCCCCGCCCGGGTGAAAAACAGTGTCGAGAGATAGTAATGCATTTATTCCTTGGATTTCCTTCCTTAAAGTATCACTTTGGTAATGGTATGATTTTCTAAACTAATTTTATGTGAAGCTCTTTTATGGTGAAAGTAACTATAAGGTCCCTCTATTATAAAAAAAATGAATCAGATTAATACCCCACTTTAAATGGATACTAGTAAAAAGAATCAAACAATTCCATTATATACAAATGCAATATTTATTGTTTCAAAACTGACACACAAATTATTAGTTTTCATTCTTAATTTAACTCCAAACCATATATATATATATATATATATATATATATATATATATATATATATATATATATATATATATATATATATATATATATATATATATTGGAACTATAAGTTGTAAAATTTAACTTTGTAATAAAACTTGATCTTATTAATTAGATTCTTCTTACTAGTATAAATATTAAATTGATACATTTTTTTATTAATCCCTTTTGATAATGAACGTCAAATATCCTTGTAGACAGTCATTTTCGTCATATTCTTATTATTTTTATTATTATGATTATTACTATTATCACTATTATTATTAATAAATATACTAAATAATTAAAATTTTGTTACAGGCCCAAATGCAAAACAAATCTGACCTGAGGCCCAATTACGACCAAGGCTCAATTACAACAAAACCCAGAGCCCATTTTACAACCAAACCCAATCCAGACCCGACCCGAAAGCCCAAGCAGTAAGCCCAGAAATAGATCCGACTCGTCTAGGGCTTTCTCATCTTCTCTAGCCACCGCAGATCACAACCGTTGGATCTGTAAAGATCCAACGGCCCCAGATAATTCCAGCAGAAACCCTAGGATTTCATTACAACCCTAGGGCTATTCCGGTCGTCGCCTTAGGTTGATGATGAGATCACTATCATCGCTGCCATGTATTCCACTCAGCCATGGCCACAATGACACTATCGTTGAAGACGTCAGCAAAGATCGAAGGAGATTTGGGTGCATTTAATGCATCCAGCTTACTCACCGTACAACTCACCGCCCCTTGGTGAGTCACCGTCATAGCCTTGGTGACTCACGAAGGTACCCTTCTTTAATCGGTCCGAACTGTGTAACAAAGAAAGCTATAAAAGCCCATCGAACCTGCAAGAGAAGATGACAACAAGTAACAAGGAATACCCAACAACCAATCCACGAAAAAAACTAGGAAAATATAGATAAGAGATCGGGAGAGCCTTATTGTCGTCAGAGCTTCCAAGCGTCGCCGGAGAAGTCGAAACACCGAAGGTAAATCATTAGATCTACTTCAATTGAGAGCTTTTTAGGGGAAAATGTCACCGGATTCAGCTTTAGGATAGGCAGAGGATTGATTAGGTGTATTTTTTAATTTTTAACCACCATCCATGGTGGCCGACAATGGTGGTCGGTGATGGCATACGGCTGCCAGCCGATAGACAGTTTCCCTTCGGTGAGGGAATCCTAGAGAGAGGGGAGAGCTTGTTTCTCTAAGATAGTCTCTCTAAGAAAGAGAAGAAAAGAGAGAAAATGATGGCCTTAGGCCTCTTTAGGTCGAATTCAACCTATTTATACCCCTCCCTAAATGACGTCGTTTTGGGGAGGGGCCTATGTGTAAGCATGGGTAAATTATACTCGGGGTCCCTATAACTTTGTAATCTTCCAATTTAGCACTGATAACATGTTTCTGTGTATCCTTATTCGGTTCTTAAATTTTATTTGTTTTTATTTTAGTTATTAATCGTATGTATATATAGTTAGGGTAAAATATTTATTTTAATCCCTTATATTTTAATAAGTTATATTTTAATCTGAATAATTTTTAAGGTTAACTAACATTGTTAATACCTACATATTTTGAATTATGACCATTAATTTAGTTACTTTGCAATTTAATCCTTGATCTTTAATATTTTATAATACTGAGTAAACATAGGATTATTTACACTTCTAGTGTTTAACATATTAGGTATTTGTAGTAATAATCTAGATATTTTATTTTCATAGTCTAATCAAATGCAAATTTATTAGTTTACTGCAAAGACAATTAATTAATAAACAAAGGTACTAATTTTGGGCGTTGTGGGGGTGTTAATCCTTCCCCACACGTAACCGACTCCCGAACTCATTTTTTGGTAAGCAGACCCTTGTTATGTTATTTTAATATTATTTTATTAAAATAACATATCATTTTGGTGACCAATCACACCTCAACAAATTATTGGTGGTGACTCTTCAAATTAGTGTTTTATCTTATGCCAGAAGATAAACATTTATTTTTTTCGAGACAAGGACATATGTGTACACTTTGTTTTTTTGCCTAGAAAATACGTCTCGACAGCTTGGCGACTCCGCTGAGGATATTTTTTTAGAGAGCCAAGCCACCAGTTTATTAATTAATTATCTTTGCAATAAAATTATAAAAAAAAATTAATTTTGTTTTAATCCCTTGATTATTTTAATAGTTGTACTAACTTGTTTTTTTCATATTTAATTATGGGTCATTAGAATAAATTAGTATGGTGTACATTTTTTTCTTTTTAATGTTTTTCCTCACACATTGTGCACTGCATTGTCATGACATGAGCTAAAGCCCCGTTCTATACCAGTTAGCTTGAATGAGAAACTACTCCCTCGTGTGGTTTTCACCTCCATATGGGATAGGGGACCATTCCTTGAGCTCACTCCTTATGTTCATCGTGTGGTTTTCACCTCTGTACAGACCTAAGGAAGTGTGTTCCTTCGAATTGAACTCGATCTGAAAGTCTATAATGGACTAGGATTGAGGGCTTAGCAGTCCAAGGGGGCACCAACAAAGAACAATTCGATGACCCTTTTTACCTTAGATCCAGAACTCAGCATATAATAAACCTAGAACTTTAATCTAGGCAGAGCCTAACCTGAATAAGTCTCGTAAGGTTAGCACACAAGGAAAAGCTTGTTGAGTCTTTTAATTTACGTATTATTACTTTGTTTTTTGAATAAATGTATGCAAACTAGAAATCATGTGGTTAGGTTTATTTTTCCGAACAAAGCATGGAATTAGATTGCATGAAGTTAGTATTTTCTAACTAATTATTCTTTTATTTTTTTTTTCATTTTGCATTGCATTTTTCATACCATGGTGTTGGTTCATGATTGATGTCCATATAGAAAGTTGGAAATATGGAACAAAGAGTCCAACATGAAGGAGAAGACAATGTAGTTGTTCTAAGATAGTCTGAGCAATCTCAAATTATCAAGGGAAATAGCTTATCATTGGGATACGTGTCAAATCTGATTGGCTATACTCATATCAATGTCCGTCAAAACTGTAGACATTAATTTTTTCATAATTATAATTATAATTAATATTAATATAATATATTAATATTAATATTATTTATTATTAAATAAATAAATATATTAAAAATTACATCAGAAGCCCAACAAAACCCTAAAACCCAACTAGGGTTTTCATCTAAGATTCACCAGCCGCCTTTCTTCTCATCCGTTGGATCTAACTTAGATCCAACGGTCCCGATGGTTCCAGAAAATGAAGCCCTAGGGTTATACAACCCTAGGTTTATATCCCAGCCGCCGCCTCCATGCTTCAAGAACAACCACGTGGCGCCACCTCTGCCTCCAGCCGCCTTGCCGATGCTTCAATGCCACGATGACGCCAACAGAATACTCCAGAAGCTCTGCTATAACGATAACAGCCGCCCACGTCAAGCTCTATGGTGAGCCACCACCATAGCTATAGTGACTCACCGAACTCGACCCTCTATTATCCAATCCGAGGAGTACACTGTGGTGGCTATAAAAACCACCACCGAACTTGTAAAGGAAGAGGACGGACACAGCAACCAACCGACCAGAGAGAGCAACGAAGAGATACCGAACAGATGGTAGACAAAACAGAAAGAAAGAAAGGAGAAATAACTTACCGAGGAAACCACGTGGAGACCGGAGACGCTACGTGCCGACGAAACATTCGAAATACCCGAAGGTATTTCTCTAGATCTGCTCCGATCAAGAGTTTTTTAGGGCAAACCAAGGACAGATTCGACCTTGGGAGGTTTTGGGCTTTATTTTAGGGTCTTTATGTAAAATCCGACCACCGTATATGGTGGCCGGCGGTGGTGGTTACCACCAGAGCACGGTGGCCAGCATCTCTGAATTTCCCTCAGGCGAGGGAAGCTGGAGAGAAGCGAGAGAGATGATGTATCTCTCTCCAGAAGAGAGAGAAGAAGAAAAGAGAGAATAAGAGGCTTGGAGCCTTTCTCAGCCGATTTAGGGGTATATAAATCCCTCCCCAAACGATGTCGTTTTGGGGAGAGACCCCTGCGTAATTTCTCACGTAGGTATACCATGCCCGCTAACCTCCAGGTTTTGTAAACTTTCATTTTGGTCATTAAATTTAATTTTTATACATTTTAATTATATCTTTGAATTTTAGTTTATTATAAATTAGTCACTGATATGTGTTTCTATATATATTAGGGTAAATACAACATTTAGTCCCTAAAATTTTAATTATTATTATTGTAATCCTGAATAGTTTATTATGGTTAATTTACACTCCTAATATCTATATTATATGATAATTCTAATTATGTCCATTAATTGTTTATATTTTATAATTTGATCATCAATTTTTATATAATTTTCATTTTAACGATAAGTTTTATTATTTTAAACTTATATATTTTAGTTTTATAATTTTAATTTCTTTTATTTTAATCATTATTTATTTGCAATATTATTTTATTATTACTTTTGATATATTTAAATTATTATTTCATTTTTATTATTATTTAGTTATATATATATACAATAAATAATATTTATTTGTTTTATTTGTTTTCCACTAAATAAAAATCCTATTTATAAACTATATATATTTTATTATTATTTTAATAAAATGTTTTAGTCATTTATTTATTTTTTAAATATCGAAGAAAAGAGCTGTCTTAAAGCACCTAGAAGTCATTTTTTGATATTCTTAAATAAATAAATGTCCTATTTACAAAACTCTCTTTTTATATATATTTTTTTAATATTCTTCCTTAAAATTATCCGATTAAAATACGAAATAACAGAATTATTAATTAAATATATCTTTGAATTTTTAAAATTCTAACAAATAGAGACAATTTATAATTAATAAAGCACCAATTTTGGGCGTTGTAACGGTGCTAATCCTTCCCTAAACGTAATCGACCACGAATCCCTTTTTATTTATAAAAAGAATGATTTTTTTGTTAAAACGCAGATCAGTTTATCTTTTAATTGATGTTTTCTTAAAAACTCTTTTAAATGATATTTTTTAGGTATTCGACCTACCTGACCCGAAAGGCCGATGGCGACTCCCAAAATATTTTTAAATCAAAAATCATTTTTTATCCACATTATTTTTCTCGCCAAGTAAAAAAGTCGTGCCTGGGCGAAAACTGGTTACGACAAAAACAATCTGATTGAGTTGAAAGAAATCTAGGGAAAATGGGAAATGACTGATAAGCACCTATTCTATCAGTTATATGGTGACATTACTTATCTCTTAGACATTCCTATTGACAGACAATTGTTCAGAGCCTTATCACAATTTTGGAATCCCGCCTACAATTACTTCACCTTTGGCAAAGTGGATTTAACGCCTACAATGGAGGAATATCGAGGTCTTATTCATTGTCCGAGATCCCAGAAAGATAGGGTATATATCAAGCCACCTAATATTGTTTCTTTTAAGAAGAAAGTACTCTTAATGACTGGAATGAGTGAAGAGTGGGTCACAAGAAATATCAAAAAAGAAGGGTGATAGTGAATGTATCACTTGGATTGCTCTAAGAGAAGTTATCTACCTCCATCCAGACAAAAGAAAGAAGATTGATATGTTGGCTTTAGGTATTTATGGGCTGATCATTTTTCCAATGATCCTGGGGCATGTGGATATATCAGATGTGGACTTGTTTGAAAGACATGATAAGAATATAGATCATGTTCCAGCTATTTTAGCTGAAATATTTCATTCTTTGAATTCCTGCAGACGTTAAGGAAAGTGACGTTTTATAGGTTGTGCACCTTTGTTGTTGGTATGGTTTCTTAATCATCTCAAGCATGAGAAAAGAGCACCTGGTAGAGTATTACTCAGAGTATTACTTAAAGATCTTTCACCCCGGCAAGATTTTCTATCCCGAGAATGTCCCAAAGGTTAAGATGAAGAAAAATGGATGAATACTTCTTTAAATATATTGTATAAATGTGGAGAGCATGATAAGGTTCATTTGCCTGGTATTTTGGGTTTTGTGGGATATGCACCTTTGATGATTTCCAGATGATATGGATCAAGGAAATTTATTCCTGTAACATAGGGTTTGTCTGAATCAGAATTTTCATTTAGAGGTGATCAGCACAAGAATAAAGTCAGAAGAATCGTTGAAGCTCAGAAATTTATTCATCAAGTAAATTTATTCACTTTCAGTCAAAAGCTTTCACAAGAATACGAGCAATGGAGAACAAGCCGAGTCAACGACAACATCCAATGGTTAATCTTGAGAATTTCAACCTATCAAAGAACATTTGAGAGTTATACCATCTCCATTAGAGTTGGCAAAATAGGACTTCGAGATTGAAAGGAAACAATGGAGGAGAACTCTGCAAAAATTGGAAGAGGAAGTATACCATAAAGGAATCGAAATAGACATCCATAAAGGCCGAGAAGATCAAGTTAGCAAGGTTAAAAAACAACTCATATTAGATTTTAATAATCTCCAGTCATCCTATCAGCAGATGGTAAAAACTCAGATTACAGAAAGTTCAAGCAAATTACCTGCTGAATGGAAACAAGAATCGACAGGTTTGAAAACAAAAGTTGAAGAAAACAAAGAGGAACTCAAACGAAGTAAACATCATGCCAAGATACATTCTAGAGAAAATGAGGCATTAGAGCAATGGTTGCTGGAAAATCAAGCCCAAAATCAGAAACTAAAAGGCAAGATCTTAAGGCTGGAGACAACATTGCAAAGCCAAGAAAATAACTCATAAGTTAGAAGCCTGAGAAAGCAAGTAAATGAACTTGAAGACATGGTCCAAGATCTTCAGAATATGGAAAATCAACTCCCTATTGTCCCTTATGAAGGAATTTTTCAATGGCGCTATCGCTGGGAACGTGCTCAATGGAAAGTCAAGCAAATGGATGATCTTATTAGAAAATATTTGGAGCAAGCTCAGGGAGTGGCACAATACTTGGTTGACTTGGAAAATGAAGCTACTACTTTAGGTGAATCATTAGAGCCAGAAATCGAAGAAGCTCATAGGGTATTTGAGTTACTTGAGCATATACAGCAATTAGGAGAAGTTGCTCAGATTAATTTGTGATGTTGTATCTATACTATGTTTAAAAGCTTTATAATAAAACTTTGTTTTAGTATAAAACTTGTTCTAAGGAATCATTCCAATATCAGCACCTTGTATCTTACATATCTTGCATAAGTATTTTTTCACGTAGCATTTTACATTGCATTTTAATCATATTTATCATATTTATTAATAAAACATCCATATTCATTAAAATGGGTTTTTTTTTTCCGAAGTATACAAGACACCTCTAAGCATCCATCAGTACCAAAAAAAGGTAATGGACGATAAAATCACCCAAATTGAAATGACTCAGCTTGAGATGCAAGAAAGTTTTAATAAAGCTCAGGAAGAAATGTATGAACAAATGATGAAATCCCATAATCATATTGTTGAAAACATTTTTGTGTTTCGATATAACAAATTAGTTTAAATGAATTTTAAGATTTTACAAATGATTTTCTAAGTATATTTGATTCAATTAATCGAATATCAAATTATTACTCCAAGTCTTTTAAGATCAATTTCAAACCTTACTAAATGTGTAAAATTGTGTTTTATACTTAATATATTTTTTTAAACAATTTTCACAAAGTATTTTGAACCAAAATCAAGCCTAAAATCATTTTTTTCAGAATGATACACTGATGCACCAATCCATGTATCGATGCACCATGAATTAAATTGAACATCGAATGTATTTCATGCATTGATGCACATACCATGCACCGATGCACTGAGGATTTTATGAAAATATCGAATGCATTTGATGCATCGATGCACCAGCCATGCATCGATGCACTCTGGCTATTTTGAAACATCGAATGCACTTGATGCATCGTTGCACTCTTAGTGCACCGATGCACTCAGAGTCCAACAGTCAAAATATTTGAATTTTACACTGATGCATCGATGCACCTAGGGTATGCATCGATGCACTAACGCTCCCAACTACTTTAATTAATTATTTTCACACTTAAACGACTCTATTGACTCCACTAATCATCCCCAACATTCAGAATCATTTGAAGGTGTATTTAAGCAAGCTTAGAAGCCATTGATCAATAACAAGAAACAACAAGCAACTAGAATCAAGAGAGAATCAAAGAGAAAGCATCAAACCTCAAGTTTGAGCATTTTCAAGCCTAATTCATTCAATATTCATTTTTCCTTTCAAGAACACTTATTGTTCTCAATTGTATTATTCTTGAGTGTTCTTTCTTTGTTCTAGAATTGTGCAAACATCTTGCCTTGTGAGGATTTTCTTGTAAGTTTGCAAAATTTGTATTGTTCTCTTTGGGAGAGAGTGTTCTCAAGAATTTGGGGTATAATTCTTGAGAAATTTGTAAGGTTACTCTTTGTCCTCAAAAGAAAGACAAATTAGTGAATTTGTGGAAAATCCTTAGTGTGGATAGCTAAGGTAGTGGACGTAGACTTTGGTTGAGAAAGTCGAACCACTCTAAATCGTTGTGCAAATCTTTTCAATTTTCTATAAAAGCTTCCACCAAAATTTTTAATTGCCAATTCACCCCCTCTTGGCCGATTCCATCGATCGATTAACTCAACAATTGGTATCAGAGCCTAACTCATTTGAAGGTTTAATCACCTCTTGAGTCGATTTGGGAAGAGTTACATCGATAATCGAGTCATCAATGGCCTCCACTTCAAACACCAACTCCAGTCTCGATTCGATGCCCGTCAATAAGCCTCCTTTCTTCAATTGGACTAACTATGCCTATTGGAAGAATAGGAGGATGTATTTCATTCAAGCTAGTGACATGGGAGAATGGAATGTTGTAGAAGACAGATATATCAAGTCTCTCATTCATCCAAGATTGTGGAGTGAAAGAGATACAAGAATGTTCCAGCTCAACTCCAAAGCCATCCATATCATATTTTGTGCTCTTGGACCAGATGAATATGGAAAAATTTTATCTTGTACAACCGCCAAAGAAATATGGGATAAACTACAAGTCACTCATGAAGGCACCGATGAGGTAAAAGAATCTAATATTAGTCTTCTAACATATAGCTATGAAAATTTCATGATGAAACCAAATGAAGATATCAAAGATATGACGGATAGATTCTCAACAATTTTAAATGGTCTCAAATCATATGGAGAGATCATACCAAACAAAAAACTTGTGAGGAAGTTAGTTTACTCACTTCCAAAATCATGGCAATCCAAGAAGTCTGCAATCATCGATGCTAAGAACCTAAAGTCCTTAAATCTTGAAGAGCTAATCGGTTCCCTCCTCACTCATGAAATGATGCTTGAAGATGAGGTGGACCTTGATAAGATTGACGAGACACCAAAGGAGAACGAGAAGAAGAAAAACATTGGAGTTGCTCTCAAATCCACAAAAGATGAGAGTGATTTGGATGAAGATGACGATGACGAGGAAATGGCATTGTTTGCCAAACGGTTCAGAAAAATGATGAGACCTTACCGAGGAAGAAAATTCAAACGAAATGAAGGCCTCAAAAATGAACCAAAAGAGAAGGACCCTATCATTTGCTATGAATGAAAAAATCCTGGGCATGTCAAATATGATTGCCCACAATTGAAAAGAAAGGGTCAATCAAAAAATAAGCACAAGGCTCACGTGGCTACATGGAGCGATGAAGAGGGTTCCAATGAAGAGGAACAATAAGTAGCAAACTTGTGCTTGATGGCATTCGGGGAAGATTCTAAGGTAACCTCTAACTCATCTGAATTTGATGATTTATTTTATGATGAGCTATTAGAGGAATATAATGGGTTGGCTTCGGATTATGAGAAATTGCTTTTAAAATATAAAAATAATGTTTCAAAATTGAAAAATGAAAATCAACTCATATCCAAAACCAACAACTATCTTGAAAGTAAAATCAAAGATTTAAAAATCAAACTAGAAGAGTTTGAAAAGAAAATTTTGGATTTGCAACATTTACTTTCAAAGGTCAATGATGATCATCAAAAGAAAATTGATGATCTTAAAACTTCTTTTGATAAAGTTGGAACAAAACGTTTTGAAAATGGAGAAAATTCAAAATCCAACTTTGTTAGAAAAAGTTTTAAAAACTACAATCATATAGGTCCCCGAAGAACCTCTAATGGAAAAATCGTTAGAAGTATATGGGTTCCTAAAGAGCTCATTACTACTAAAGATAAGGATATCCTACACAAATGGATAACTAAGGGGACTAGGATTTTGGAAACTAATGAATATGGACCCAAAAGAATTTGGGTACCAAAAATAAAAATTAATCTATGTTTGTAGGGAAAGGAGCATTTCTACAAGGTACGAGAAACAAATTCAAACTCATGGTACCTTGATAGTGGATGCTCAAGACACATGACCGGAGACAAAAACCGGTTCATAGAACTTAACGCCAAAAATGGAGGAGAAGTGACTTTTGGTGATAATTCAAAAGGTCACATCGAAGGTATAGGTACTATAGGTAATACCTCTTCCATACAAATTAAAATGTTTTATATGTGAATGGATTAAAGAATAATCTCTTAAGTATTAGTCAATTATGTGATAAAGGATTTAATGTCATATTTGAAACCAATGGTTGTAAAGTTATTGACATTGCATCTATTCGAATTATGCTTGTTGGTCATAGAATATGAAACATATACATGGTGCATTTAGACTCTATTGATATGACTAATTTATGCCTAGTTTCTAAGGATGAGCATGATAGCTGGTTATGGCATAGGAGACTAGGACATGCTAGTATGAGTGTTTTGCAACTGCTAATTCAAGGTGATTTAGTTCGAGGTTTGCCTAAACTAAAATTTGATAAAGATAAAATCTGTGATGCTTGTGCCAAAGGAAAACAAAAGCGAGTTTCTTTTAAATCCATTAATGATGTATCAACTAGTAGAGTATTACAATTGATCCATATAGATCTTTTTGGGCCAACTAGGACTACTAGCTTGGGTGGAAAACAATATGCATTTTTCTTGGTAGATGACTATTCTAGATATACTTGGGTTCTATTTTTAAGTACTAAAGATGAAGCATTAGAAAAATTCATCACGTTTTCAAAAGTAATCCAAAATGAAAAAGGTTACTCTATAACTAGTGTTAGGAGTGATCATGGAACTGAATTTGAAAATCTTGGATTTACTGAATTTTATGATTCTAACGGTATTAGCCATACTTTTTCAGCATCTAGAACCCCTCAACAAAATGGAGTTGTTGAGAGGAAAAATCGAACTTTAGAAGAAATGGCTAGAAGCATGCTTTGTGAAAATAATTTGCCAAAATATTTTTGGGCGGAAGCCACAAATACCGCTTGTTATGTTATTAATCGAGTAATGATTAGGCCTATTTTAAAGAAAACTCCATATGAAATTATCAAAAATAAAAAGCCTAACATTAGCTATTTTCATCCTTTTGGATGTAAATGTTTTGTTTTAAACAACGGTAAAGACAGTCTTGGCAAATTTGATGCTAAAAGTGATGAAGGAATTTTTCTAGGTTATTCCTTAAGTTCTAAAGCTTATTGAGTATTTAATAAAAGAACTTTAGTTGTAGAAGAATCTATACATGTTGTTTTCAATGGTAATCTCCTTCCGAGGAAGGATTCTTATTTTAATGATGATGTAGGTATTATAAATACAAATGACGTTAGACATGACATTGGAGAATCATCATCAAAGCAAGAAACGAAAGATGAGGAAACTCATGATCCTCTCGAGAATCCAACCATTGAAGAAAGGGAAGTATCTTACCCAAGAGAGTACAACTATGTCAAGGATGGTGAAATCATAGGTGTTCCATCCAAGGGGGTAACAACTCGATCTTCTCTTAGAAATATTTGTAATTATGCTGCATTTATCTCATGCATAGAGCCTAAGAATATTAAAGAAGCATTAAATGATGAACATTGGATTATGGCTATGCAAGAAGAGTTAAATCAATTTGAGAGAAGTAAAGTATGGACATTAGTTGAAAGTCCTAGTAATAAATCTACTGTGGGTACTAGATGGGTGTTTAGGAATAAGCTTGATGAGAGTGGTAATATAGAAACAAGGCTAGACTTGTTGCTCAAGGGTATACTCAAGAAGAGGGCATAGACTATGATGAAACATACGCTCCCATAGCTAGGATGGAAGCAATTAGAATGTTATTAGCATTTGCATGTTTTCATGAATTTAAATTATATCAAATGGATGTTAAAAGTGCATTTTTAAATGGTTTTATAAAAGAAGAAGTGTATGTGGAACAACCTCCAGGTTTTGAAGACTCAAAATTTTCGGATCATGTCCTTAAATTGACAAAAGCACTTTAAACTTTATGGTTTAAAACAAGCTCCTAGAGCTTGGTATGAAAGATTGTCAAATTTTTTAATTGAAAAAGGTTTTTCAAAATGGAAGGTCGACACTACATTGTTTTTAAAGTATAAAGGTAAAGATTTATTAGTCATTCAAATTTATGTTGATGATATAATATTTGGTTCTACTAATGATGTTCTTTGCCAAGAATTTTCTAAGCTAATAAAAATTGAATTCGAGATGAGGATGACGGGGGAGCTCTCATTTTTCTTGGGACTCCAAATCAAGCAAAGAAAAGATGGCATCTTCATCAATCAAGCTAAGTACGTCAAAGATATGCTCAAGAAGTTTGGACTGGAAAATAGGAAGCCACATAACACTCCAATGAGCTCATCGACAAAGCTTGACATAGATGAAGGAGGTAAATATGTGGATGTTAAATTATATAGGTCAATGATTGGTTCTTTGCTTTATCTAACTGCAAGTAGGCCGGACATTATGTTTAGTGTTTGCTCATGTGCTAGATTTCAATAATGCCCTAAGGAATCACATTTACTAACTGTTAAGAGGATCTTTAGATACCTTAAGGACACTCCTAGTTTAGGACTTTGGTATCCTAGAGACTCTAGCTTTAGCTTGCATGCCTTCTCTGATGCGTATTATGGAGGATGAAAATTAGATAGGAAAAGCACCTCTGGTACTTGCCAATTCCTTGGAAATATGATGATTTCTTGGTTTTCAAAGAAACAAAATTGTGTAGCATTATCTACCACTGAAGCGGAATACATTTCAGATGGTAGTTGTTGTGCACAAGTTTTATGGATGAAACAACAAATTTTCAACTATCGAATTGAAGTAGGTATCATTCCTATCAAGTGTGACAATACTAGTGCTATTTGTCTCACTAAAAATCCCATCCATCACTCTAGAACTAAGCATATTGAAATTAGACATCACTTCATTAGAGACCATGTCGCTAAAGAAGATGTAGTTCTTGAATTTGTTGATACTTTGCATCAATTAGTGGATATCTTTACAAAGCCATTCGACAAGAAACGTTTTTGGACACTTAGGAGAGAATTAGGCTTAACTGACCTATCTTCACTTAGTGTTTAAAATAATTTTAGCACTTTTAAGAATAAATAAAAAAATATGCTTATAATGGTAATTTTTATTGCATTCATTGCTATTAGTTAGGGGGAGTTTATGTTGCTCAATGAAAATTAATTTTATGTTCAAATGAAATTTAAGGATTAATTTGATTGATTGAACAAGATTAATTTTCATTATATGAGTTTTCAATACCACTAGAGCTAATTAATTTAGCATTTTGAGTGTTTAAAACAGATTTTTGACATTTTTGTGCTTCATGCATCGATACACCTAACAGTGCATCGATGCATCCTTGAATGTGCACTGATACACCATAAAGGTGCACTGATGCACGCGTTGAATGTGCATCGATGTACAAGGCCAAGCATCGATGCATCCATCGGTTTTTTGGATAAAAACACTATTTCTTCCTCATTTTCTCAAAACTCTCTTAAAACTCTCTCTTAGCCGCCGCTCCTCTTTCTCTCTTCACTATCAAAATTGCTCCAAATCCTTGGTTTTTTATCAGAATCTTCAAGATTTTCAATTCCTTATCCTGCTTCTATCATCAATTCGTGCAAAACAACATCTCATTCTTATCAATCCGAAATTTTCAAGGTAATATTTCAAAAACCTATATTTCATTGATTTTTGATCTTAGGACTAGTTTAGGTTAGTTCTAGGGTGAACATTATATTGGGCATTGATTGTTTGATGATTATAAAATAAATTTTACAACCAATTTCATCAAAAACTCACAAATTTTCAATAAATTTTTGAATTTTCGAAATTAAAAAAAAATCAAAAAACTAATTTTAGTTTTTAAATTTAATGTTTTTTATTTAATTATGTTGTCTTCATGAAAAACTATACATATTATAATTTTCAAATGTTGTTTTCTAAATAGTTTTTCAAAAACTATGCCCATTAGAATTTGGTTTAGAGAACCTTGAATTATTGCGGACTCAATTGAGTTTTGGGATTGATTAAATTGCATATATGTGTTTCAATTTGCTGGTTATATTTCTTATTTCGATTCCTAAACCATGTCTAAACCCAAACGCCCTAGAAATTCGTCGAGTCGTTCTCGTTCAAACCAACCTCCTAATCCCATTCCTCAACCTCCTAATAGCCTATTAGGATCTTGCTTTAACATGCCTGAGCATCGTAGAGACGAATTGTACTCTAGGTACAGAAATTCTTTCCAAACTTATAGAATCGGTGAAGAGCGTATTCCTTCGCTTCAAGCCATGATTGATATTGACTTCGAATACCTTCCGATTCTTAAAGCATGGAAGTTTGATAAATTGTTTCAGCTTAAACCTATCGTCTATCAACAATTGGTCCGCATTTTCTATTCCAATGTAGTGTGTATTCAAAATGAAACTTAATATGGAACTATAGCCATTAGATCCTATCTTTTAGGCCAATATATTAATATTGACCCCGAGACTATAGCTTTTCGATTTAGGTTAGATGATAGTGGTATATATAATGAGAGTGAAAATGTGGAATATCCCTATATTCCAAACTCCAGTGTTAGTACTCTACGATCTCATCACGATTGTTTTCTCCATTTGATGATCTCTTGGTGGTTTAGACCATCCGGAGGTAGGTACTCCACACTTCGTGCTAGGGATTTATAGTGGATGTATTGTATTAAAAATAAAATCAAAATAAATATGCCCCACATTATATTTAGTCAACTAGTGGACATCATAAACATTGTTCCTTCAAAACATGTTGAAACATTGATTTATGGATGTCTTCTTTGTAACCTCTTTATCAAACTTGGTCTAGACGTCTCTCTCGACAATCCTATCCCACTCCAAAATCAAATCAATCTTACTTCCTTGAAGAAAATGGATTGGAAGCAAGACGAGGAAACCGGTCTTTGGGTATTTCAACCTGGTAAGCAAACCCCGAGAGCTAGCTCTTCACGAGCTGCTCCTAGCTCTTCTCGTGCTCCTCCTCTTCCTACGGCACCGGCTGCTAATGATGATCCTGAGTTTCAACAACTTATGCAAGATATCGACGATCACATTCCATACGATGAGCCTGCACCGGAACCGGCACGACAAGAAGATAAAATGCCACCATATTTTTGATCCTTCTTGGAGTCGTTTGATATAAGGTTTGCCTCCATGGAGTCTCAGATTATTGAGTTTCAACGGGAGATGCATGAACGTATGGACGCGCTCACTCTTGAAGTTCGAGCTCATTATCCTCCTCCACCCGACCCTCCTATGGATTAGACCTTTTTCATGCTTTCTTATTTAAAAAAAAAAAAACTTGGATTGATTTTGATATTTCAGGATTGTTTGTTTTGGATTGTTTAATGTTTGAATTTGTTATGGTTTGGATGATTGGATTTTGAACTTAATATATATATATTTGGTTTGGTTGAATTTTCTTATTTTTGCATCATTAGATATATATGACCAATTATGCCATTTCACATTTACTTATGAATATTGTTTATGGAACTAATGGCTAATCTCTCTTTTCATTGTGATCTTAGCAGCTTAAGCTATATATATATATTTAATCAATTGGCTATGTTTTTCAAAACCTTTTTTAAATCGATTTTTAAGTCTTTTTGATTTAACAAAAAAGGGGAGAAATGTTAAGTGTTAAAATGTTTTAAAAGGGAGAAGTGTTATAGTAAGGGGAGTAATTTTTCAAAATTGATTTCAAATTTTTAGAAAATCTTAAAATTGCACAAATGTTTTGTTATATCAAAAAGGGGGAGATTGTTGAAAACATTTTTGTGTTTCGATATAACAAATTAGTTTAAATGAATTTTAAGATTTTACAAATGATTTTTCTAAGTATATTCGATTCAATTAATTAAATATCAAATTATTACTCCAAGTCTTTTAAGATCAATTTCAAACCTTACTAAATGTGTAAAATTGTGTTTTATACTTAATATATTTTTTAAACAATTTTCACAAAGTATTTTGAACCAAAATCAAGCCTAAAATCAATTTTTTAGAATGATGCACCGATGTACCAATCCATGCATCGATGCACCATGAATTAAATTGAACATCGAATGCATTTCATGCATCGATGCACGTACCATGCACCGATGCACTGAGGATTTTATGGAAAGATCGAATGCATTTGATGCATCGATGCACCAGCCATGCATCGATGCACTCTGGTTATTTTGAAACATCGAATGCACTTGATGCATCGATGCACTCTTAGTGCACTGATGCACTGAGATTCCAACGGTCAAAATATTTGAATTTTACACTGATGCACCGATGCACCTAGGGTATGCATCGATGCACTGACGCTCCCAACTGCTTTAATTAATTGTTTTCACACTTAAATGGCTCTATTGACTCCACTAATCATCTCCAACGTTCAGAATCATTTGAAGGTGTATTTAAACAAGCTTAGAAGCCATTGATCAATAACAAGAAACAACAAGCAACTAGAATCAAGAGAGAATCAAAGAGAAAGCATCAAACCTCAAGTTTGAGCATTTTCAAGCCTATTTCATTCAATATTCATTTTTGCTTTCAAGAACACTTATTGTGCTCAATTGTATTATTCTTGAGTGTTATTTCTTTGTTCTAGAATTGTGCAAACATCTTGCCTTGTGAGGATTTTCTTGTAAGTTTGCAAAATTTGTATTGTTCTCTTTGGGAGAGAGTGTTCTCAAGAATTTGGGGTATAATTCTTGAGAAATTTGTAAGGTTACTCTCTGTCCTCAAAATAAAGACAAATTAGTGAATTTGTGGAAAATCCTTAGTGTGGATAGCTAAGGTAGTGGAAGTAGACTTTGGTTGAGAAAGTCGAACCACTCTAAATCACTGTGCAAATCTTTTCAATTTTCTGCAAAAGCTTCCACCAAAATTTTCAATTGCCAATTCACCCCCCTCTTAGTCGATTCCATCGATCGATTAACTCAAAAGATATGATGGAAAATTTTGCAAGTATATTACAATGGGGAAGTATGGACCAAGAAAATACCCCAGCTGTTTGTACTATCACTGAAGAACCTTTGTACCCTCCATATTTTACACCACGAACAGATCGTCAAAAAACTTCAGTAATTGAGAAACCTCCATACCCCCAGGCTTTGCAATATCTCATGTTAAGGCCCAATCAGGAGAAATTACTCAGTCAGGAAGAGTAAACATAAACTTACCTAGTGCCTCTATAAGCCAACAACAAGTTGAAAATGTTCCGGATTTTGATCAAGAAAAAAAGAAAGAATCAAACAAACAATTGAAACAACTAGTAGAAGAAGTTAGGGTTATGAAAGAGGGCTCTAGTATATATGGAATTGAAGCAAAATAATTAAGTTTGGTGTCTGATTAGGTGTTACCACCTAAATTCAAGATTCCATATTTTGAAAAATTTGATGGCATGAAATGTCCTTCTGCTCATATCACAATGTTTTGCAAAAAAAATGGCGGGTCATATAGGGAATGATCAACTACTAATTCATTGTTTCCAAGAAAGCTTAACAGGTTCGGTCATTCGATGGTACAACCAATTAAGTAGAGCTCATATTAAATCTTGGAAAGATTTGGCTAATTTTTTTCTTGAACAATACAAGCATGTGAAGGATATAAGACCCAATCGAATGGTGTTGCAGAACATGGAAAAGAAATCCAATAAATGTTTTAGACACTATGCCCAGAGATGGAGGGACATAGTTGTACAGGTACATCCACCCATGGAAGAAGATGAGACAAATGTACTCTTTGTAAACACTTTAAAAGTTCTTTTCTTTACTCTCCCTATAGGAAGTTCTTTTAAGAGCTTCGCTGACATAGTCACAACAGGTGAGATGATTGAAATAGAAGTTAAGAGTGGGAAACTTGAGAGTGGTGAATCTAGCAAAAATCCATCAATGAAAAAGAAGGAAAGTGAGGTAAATAACATGAGGAAATATGAATCAAATAATATCACGGTATCTCAACCTCAAGACATTGGATCATCTACACAAAACCCTGCCAAGCAAGGGGCAAGAGAATCAAGGCAAGAAAGAGAGAAGCTCTAGTTTGACCCAAATCCTATGACGTACAAAGAATTATTCCATATATTGTATGACAAACATATAGTGTCACCTTAACATGTATCACCCATGCAACCTCCATATCCTAAGTGGTATGATGATAATTTGCAATGCGAATATCATGTAGGGGCTCGTGGACACTCTATTGAAAACTGCATCGCATTCAAAAGAATCGTTCAAAGCCTTAGAGAAAAGAATGTCATAAATTTTGGTGACAATGAGAATCCTAATGTGGCTCAAAACCCATTGCCAAACCACACAGGAACGGGAATCAATGCAGTTGTAAAGGAAAAAGGAAAGCAAGTTATAATGCAAGTCAGTGAGGTGGAATCACCTATGTTTTGGGTATGGGTTCAAAAGACCAAGGTTGGTCTATTAAAGCCTAATATGTTAGCAGAACGATTAAACATTGGAAATATATGCCATTACCATTGCTGCGAAGGACATGTTATACAACAATGTCCAGATTTTCAGGTTTTGGTACAAAAGATGATGGATGAAAAGAAAATGAAATTTTTCAAGGAAGTACCAGAAGAGGAAGAAATGGATATTTGTTCCTCTGAAGAATCATCTATAGAGGTCTACAATTCTAATTATCCTCTAATTATTACTCCAAGGACTCGTGTATCAGATAAAATAGCTCCAAAGGTGGTTATCATTCCTCCATCCCCGTTCTCGTACAAAGATGACAAGCAAGTGCCATGAAATTATGACTGTAAAATGGGTGAAACGGTGAGAGAAAATGAAGAAGTAGATGAGGTTGAACATTTTACCCAAAGTGGAAGATGTTATTTTAAAGAAACTGAGAAACAAGCTACTGTTGGTAAAGGAAATAATGTTGACTTGTAGATGAGAGAAGATGAAATTGTCATCAACAAACCAGTAACTGAAAGTGAAGTTGTAGAATTCTTAAAGTTTCTCAAACACAATGAATACAATATTGTTGAACAATTGCACAAATTGTCCGCTCGTATATCAGTCTTAGCACTTTTATTAAGCTCCGAAGCACACCAGAATGCTTTATTGAAAGTGTTAAATCAAACTTTTGTTCCAAAGGAATTGCATGTAAACAAATTGGATAAGCTGATTGCAAACATACAGGCTGACAATTTCCTTTCTTTTTCTCAAGATGAAATCCCTTCTAAAATGAACGGTAGCCCTAAAGCCCTACATATCACAGTTAAGTTCAAAGGACATATTTTATCTCGAGTGTTAGTTGATAATGGCTCAACTCTAACCGTAATGCTAATAGTGACTTTGAAGAAATTACTAGTCGACAGTTCACTCATGAGAAATAGTCAAAGTATTGTCCGAGCTTTTGATGGAACCAAGAAAGAGGTATTGGGAAAAATCGACATTCCTTTAACTATTGGTCCAGCTACATATGAGGTGGAATTCCTTGTAATGGATATTATACCCACTTACAATTTCTTACTAGGGAGGCCTTGGATTCACCAGGCAGGGGCAGTTCCATCCACACTACATCAAAAGTTAAAATTCGTAATAGATGGAAAGCTGATATGTCTTAATGCAGAAGAAGATATCATTGCTTCAGTCTCTACCACTGCTCCATATGTTGAGTTGGATGAAGAAGCTATTGAGTGCTCTTTTAGATCGTTCGAATTTGTTAATGCCATATTTGTGGACGAAGGCAAAAGGATGCCCAAACCCAAAATTTCGAATTGCACTAAAATGGGGCTCAAATTTAGTATAGGAAAAGGAGAAAAAGTTGGAAAAGGGTTAGGAAGTCACTTGCAAGGACCAGTTAATCCAGTTTTTCCTATCTCTAAGAAAGATCAATTTGGTTTGGGATATCAACCGACTTTAAGGGAGAAACAGAGGGGCATTAGAAAGAATCAAGAAATGAGGAAGGTAAAATTAGTTGGAGAATATCTCGTATGGGAACCAATAACTTTTCCACCATTAAGTAGTACTTTTGTGTTTGGAAGACATATATTCCGAGAGGATCAGCAAAACAAAGGGCTAATGGTTGAGAATGCTTTGAAAGAGATGAGTATCAATGTCATATCAAATGATAAATATATAGAAAAGAAAGCTATAAGGATCTTCCCCGCACCATCAAACTTTGAGTTAAATAATTGGACTACGAAAGAATTACCTGTAGTTTTCAAGTCTTTTTAGAGTAATACACAAGAACTTTCTCTATTGCTTATTCCCTGGGGCAATAGTTTGATTTTGTGTAAAGGGTTAAACTATGTGTTTTTCTTTTTCAATAAAAAATGCATTAATTCCAAATGGAAAACATTTGTAAATACATTTTTATGATTATATGTATATATCCTTGTTTATTTTCCTTTCAGGAACTCAATTATCAATAACATGAATGCTGATGATACTGACCTGGAAATTGATTTCGAGCAGCACATGTGTCCTAAGGAAGTTGGGGGTTATGATAATGGTGTGGGATTTGACTTACCTTCTGATTTGTTAAAAATGGTGGAAAAAGAGGACAAACAGATTTTGCCTCATGAGGAACATACCAAAATTTTAAATTTGATGTCAGATATAAATAAGAAATAGGTAAAAATTGGAACTACCTTATGTGATAAAGGAAGAAAAAGTTTGATTGAGTTGCTTCAAGAATACAAAGATGTATTTGCTTGGTCATATAAGGACATGCCAGGATTGGATACAGAGTTGGTAGTACACAAGTTACCAATAAAGCCAGAATGTAAACCTGTGCAGCAAAAGTTGAGAAGAATGAAACCTGAAATGCTACTCAAAGTCAAGGAAGAAGTAAAAAAACAATTCAATGTCGGGTTTCTTAAAGTGGCCAAGTACCCTAAATGGGTAGCAAATATTGTCCTTGTATCAAAGAAAGATGGTAAAGTTCGTATGTGTGTTGATTACTGAGATCTCAATAGAGCTAGTCCTAAGGATAATTTTCTCTTGCCACACATAGACATATTGATGGACAACATTGCTAAAAAATTCTTTATTCTCATTCATGGTTGGTTTCTCTTGCTATAATCAAATCAGAATGTACCCTGGTGATATGGAAAAAAATAACATTTGTCATCATATGGGGAACGTTTTGTTATAAAGTGATGCCATTCAGATTGAAGAATGTAGGGGCAACATATCAA
Source organism: Hibiscus syriacus (assembly GCF_006381635.1). Lineage (NCBI taxonomy): Eukaryota > Viridiplantae > Streptophyta > Magnoliopsida > Malvales > Malvaceae > Hibiscus > Hibiscus syriacus. The sequence continues at coordinate 798,546 of NW_024062067.1, read as the reverse complement.
CAGGCTATGGTAATATTATTTCACGACATGATACATAAAGAAATAGAAGTTTATGTCGATGATATGATTTTCAAAGCCAAGTCAGAGGATGAACATGTCAAGAATTTGAGAAATCTTTTCCAAAGATTAAGGAAATGCCACTTAAAGCTTAACCCAAATAAATGTACATCTGGGGTGATATTTGGAAAGCTTTTAGGGTTTATTGTAAGCAAAAAATGAATTGAAATAGATCCAGATAAAGTCAAAGCTATTCAAGATTTACCATCCCCACAAACACAAAAGGAGGTTCAAGGATTTTTTGGGAGACTGAATTATATAGCTCGATTTATTTCTCAGCTAACTGAGAAATGTGATCCTATTTTTCACCTCCTTAGAAAGAGTAATTATGGGGTATGGAATAAAGATTGTCAAGACACTTTTGAGACAGTTAAGAAATATTTGTCAAGAACCCCAATCTTGGTACCACCCATCCCAAATAAACCCTTAATTCTTTATTTATCGATTTGGGAAAATTCAATGGGGTGTGTCTTACGAAAACATGATCAAACTGAGAAAAAAGAGAGAGCTATTGACTATCTCAGCAACAAGTTCACTTAATGTGAAACTAGATACTCTCCAATTGAAAATTTGTGTTGCACTTTGGTATGGACTACTCATAGGCTTAGGCAGTACATGTTATATCATACTACTTGGCTTATATCCAGATTTGATCCTTTGAAGTATCTAATAGATGTACTCGTATTATCTGGAAGGTTAGCTCGTTGGCAGATTCTGTTGTCAGAATTCGATATCCAATATGTAACTCAAAAAGTAGTAAAAGGGAGTGTGATAGCTGAATTTATTGCAATTAGGGCTTCTCAAGAATACGAGCCAATAAATTTTGATTTCCCTTATGAAGATTTAATGGCAATCTCAGTGGAAGAGTCAATTACATCCTCCAAGGAATATTGGAAGTTGACTTTTGATGGTGCTTCGAATACCTTGGGGCATGGAATTGGGGCAATCTTGGTCTCACCAAATAGAGAGCATTATCCGTTTACCAGCCAACTTAATTTTGACTGCACAAACATTATGGTTGAGTATGAGGCATGTGTTCTCGGTCTTAGAGCTGTCATCGAACGTAAAGTAAAAATGCTCAAGGTATATGGGGATTCATATATAGTAATTTACCAAATTATAGGAGAATGGGAAATAAAAGATTTCAATCTTATAGAATACCATAAATTGGTTATGGAACTCGTCAAATAATTTGAATAAGTAATTTTCAATTACCTCCCTAGAGAAGAAAACAAAATGGCAGATGCCTTGGCAACTTTGGCAGCTGCATTTAAGGTAAATGAGCATTCGAGCATGATGCCTATTGAAACGCAAGCTTATGAGTACCCAGCTCATTGTTTTAACATTGAAGAAGAAGATGTGAACCCTTGATACTATGATATCTTGCAATACATCAGATATCAGAGTTATCTCAAACATGCAACCGAGAATGATAAAAGAACTATCAGAAGAATGGCATGAGGATATATACTTGAGGGTGAAATTATGTACAAAAAGAGCCTGGATCAGGTCCTATTGAGATGCGTACCAAAGAAGCCAAAATAATTCTCGAAGAAGTGCATGAATTAGTATGTGGTACTCATGCTAATGAGCATATAATGGCTAGACAAATTATGAGATTTGGATACTATTGGTCAACTATGGAAATTGATTGTATCAATTATGCTCGAAAATGTCACAAGTGTCAAATTTATTGAGAAATAAAGTATATTTCTCTTCATCCGTTACGTGTAATGACATCTCTTTGGCCATTCTCTATGTTGGGCATGGATGTTATTAGACAAATTTTTCCCAAAGCTTCAAATGGTCATCGCTTCATTTTGGCAACAATAGATTATTTTACCAAATGGGTAGAAGTAGCTTCTTATGAGAACATCACTCAGTCCACAATTTGTAAGTTCTTAAAAAAGGAAATCATTTGTCGATATAGTCTGCCAGAAAGGAATATTATCGACAATGCTTTGAATTTAAACAACAAAATAATGAAATCAGTTTGTGAATAGTTTCGGATAAAGCATCATAATTTCACCACTTATTTCCCAAAGATGAATGGAGCGGTTGAGGTAGCTAATAAAAATATCAAGAAGCTTATAGAGAAGATGACTAAAACTTATAAAGATTAGCATGAAAAACTACCATTTTTACTGTTGGCTTATTGAACTTCAGTGCAAACATCGACTGGGGCAACTCCGTTCTCGTTAGCCTATGGGATGGAAGCAATCCTACCTATTGAGGTAGAAATTCCTTCACTACGAGTTTTATCAGAGGTAAAACTAGATGAGGCAAATTGAGTACAAGCCAAATATGACCAGTTGAATTTAATTAAAGAAAAGATACTGAAATCTATTTGTCATGGTCAAATGTACCAAAAGATGATGATATGAGCACATGATAAAAAAGTTTACCTCCGATAATTTTACGAATGAGATCTTGTACTTAGAAGGATTTTACATATTCAAAAGGATTTCCGAGGAAAATGGAAGTCAAATTGGGAAGGACCTTATATTGTAAAGAAAGCCTTTTTCTGGAGGAGCTTTAGTTCTCGCTGAAATGAATGGACCAGAGTTACCTTACCCAATGAATTCTGACGCGGTTAAAAGGTATTTTACCTAAAAGGAAAAGGAGTGTTCAAGATGAAAATCCAAAAAGGATATCTTGGAACCAAAGGAGATTGCAAGTTGAAAACCCACAAAGAGCGACTTAAGTGTTATAATTCATGATTCATGTTAGGAAAAGATCCTGGATTCATGGTATAGATTGAGAGATTCATGTAGGGGGTAGCAACATCAAGTGTTGTTCAACCTTATGATTGAAGATAAGTTTCAATATTTGAAATTTGGCAATATAAGAAGGAACTTTACACCTTTATCACAATCGCGACATTTTTTTGACAGAAGTTATATTTGAATCACTTTGTGGTGTGTCAATTCAAAAGCATTTGTGCTATTGATGTTTGAAGATGCCTATTTTTTTCTGTTACAATTTTCAGTAAAAGTTTGCCACGTAGTTACTTAAAAACTCTTTATATGAATAAAAAGAGATGTTTTCTTGATAACTTTTTTTAAGCAACTTGCTTTGAAAATTTAAAACATGTAGCTTAACTTAAAAGTACATGAAATCATGGTGTATTAGTGTACAAAAAGTTTTGAAGAGTGCATGTATTCTGAGGCTAACGATGATTTTAACATGTAATGACATGATACATGAAACATTGAAGTACATAAGAAGTTTTAGATATTTGAAGATGATCTGAAATATTTATCATTGATCGAGTGGTTTGTCATTTGTTCTGGTGGAGTGCAAGAAGAACGAAAACTAAGATCGTGTTCAACCTAGAAAGAGGGATCAAGATGTTCAGTAGGGATAAAATGGTCATGTTTGCTCTACCTAAAATGAGATTGAGTCAAAAATGGACAACAAAAGAGGCTCCTCATTCGAAAAAGAAAATACTCTAAAATTTTGTCGTTGTACACATTTTAGGCATAAATAAGATCATGACATACATTAATGCATGATAGCAAATATAATATCATAACTATAGGTTTCTCGAAAGAAAGTTGAAGGTTGAAGATATTGAAACTCTGAGATAGGAGTAATCAATTCAAAATCCCTAAAAAAGTGGGATATCCAAAGATTTTATGAGTCTAATATCCACGGAAGAGTAGTGGAACAAGTTCTTCTCAACATTGCAGATTTGGTCTCCACGAAAGAGTAGTGGAAGCAAATCAACCTCGAGTCTGGTCTTCATGAAAGAGTAGTGAAACAGATTCTTCTTGATTCCATCCTAGCCTTCACGGAAGAGTAGTGAAGAAAATCATTTTAACCATCACGGAAGAGTAGTGAAGCAATGCAATCCAGCCTTCACGAAAGAGTAATGAAGCAGGAATAGATCAAAGTTTGATCTCCACGGAAGAGTAGTGGAACGGATTTCCCATCAAAATATGAAGTCAATTGGACGAAAACTCCTTGTCTTTTTATCTTTGCTCTATTCTCGTTAACATAAAAATAAGTAAAGAGGGACAGCTGTAGACAGTCATTTTCGTCCTATTCTTATTATTTTTATTATTATGATTATTATTATTATCACTATTATTATTAATATATAGATACTAAATAATTAAAATTTTGTTACAAGCCCAAATGCAAAACAAATCTGACCCGAGGCCCAATTACAACCAAGTCTTATTCATCAATTTCTCCAACTGTCGCAGATCACAACCTTTGGATTTGGAAAGATTCAACGGTCTCAGATGAATCCAGCAGAACCATAAGGTTTCATTACAACCCTAGGGCAATTCCAGCCGCCGCCTTAGGTTGATGATGAGACTTTTGCCACCGCTGTCATGTGTTCCACTCAGCCATCACCACGAAGACACCGTCGTTGAAGACATCAGCCAAGATTGAAGGAGATCTGGGTGCATTTAATGCACCCAGCTTACTCACCGTACAACTCACCACCCCTGGGTGAGTCACCACCATAGCCTTGGTGACTCACGGGGGTACCCCTCTTTAACCGGTCCGAACGGTGTAACAAATGAGGCTATAAAATACCATCGAACCTGCAAGAGAATAAGACAACAAGCAAGAAGGAATACCAGTAACCAATCCATGAAAAAAAAACTAGAAAAATATAGATAAGAGATCGGGAGAGCCTTACCGTCGTCGGAGCTTCCAAGCGTCACCGGATAAGTCAAAACACCGAAGGTAAATCATTAGATCTACTTCAATTGAGAGCTTTTTAGGGAAAATATCACCGGATTCGGCTTTAGGACGGGCAGAGGATTGATTGGATGTATTTTTTTAATTTCCGACCACCGTGGACGGTGGCTGACGGTTGTAGTTGGTGATGACATACGGCTACGGCCGGTAGACGGTTTCCATCCGGTGAGGGAATCCTAGAGAGAGGGGAGAGCTTCTCTCTCTAAGAGAGCTCTCTAAGATAGAGAAGCAAAGAGAGAAAATGAAGGTCTTAGGACTCTTTAGGCCGAATTCGGCCTATATATACCCCTCCCTGAATGATGTCATTTTGGGGAGGGGCCTACATGTAAATTGAAGCATGGGTAAATTATACTCGGGGCCTGTAACTTTGTAATCTTCCAATTTAGTCACTGAAAGCATGTTTCTGTGTATCCTATTTCGGTTCTCAAATTTTATTTGTTTTTATTTTAGTAATTAATCGTATGTATATATAGTTAGGGTAAAATATTCATTTTAATCCCTTTTATTTTAATAAGTTATATTTTAATCCGAATAATTTTTAAGGTTAATGTTAATACCTACATATTTTGAATTATGACCATTAATTTAGTTACTTTGCAATTTAATCTTTGATCTTTAATATTTTATAATATTGAGTAAACATAGGATTATTTACACTTCTAGTATTTAACATATTTAGTATTTGTAGTAATAATCTAGATATTTTATTTTTATTTTCATAATCTAATCAAATGCATATTTATTAGTTTATTGCAAAGATAATTAATTAGTAAACAAAGGTACCAATTTTGGGCGTTGTGGGTTGCTAATCCTTCCCCACACGTAACCAACTCCCGAACTCATTTTCTGGTAAGTAGACCCTTGTTATGTTATTTTAATATTATTTTATTAAAATAACATATCATTTTGGTGACCAATCACACCTCGACAAATGATTGGTGGCGACTCTTCAAATTAGTGTTTTATCTTATGCCAGAAGATAAACATTTATTTTTTCGAGATAACGACACTTGTGTGTACACTTTGATTTTTGCCAGGCAAATACATCTCAACAATCCTGCAGTAGTTGATACTCGAACCCGAAATCTTTAGAAATAATAATCATCCATTTAATCACTAAGATCAATTGGTTCGTATAAATTGATACATTTAATAACAAAGGGAATAAATTGATACATTTAATGATACAAGGACTTAACCCCTACTATCATTGTTCATTTTTATGTGTTGACAATGAAGTAATAGGCATGTAAAGTATGTTCCCCTTCCCACAAGTAATAGCCGAGGCACATACTAGAAATAACTTATAGAATTTAAAATATAATTTGTTAATATAATGTTAAAAGAAGGCAATTGAAAATATTACTAATAGTATAATTTTTTTATGTTGAACATGGTAAAATTTTAACTTGAAACCAAAACTATTATCTTCTTCGTAACATTTTCAGTTGCAATCGAAAAAATACAAATTGTATTACTTTTTCGATTGTAAACACAAAACATGTCGTAATATAATACTTTCGATTGCAACTAAAAATATTAAAAATTTAGATATTACTTAGGTTGAACTGGATAATATTTTAAGTTATGGCTTAATACCAAAATAAGTGTCCAAATTATATTGTTTTTCACGAATATGTGCCTTAAGTATTTTTTTGATTCATCCCGGTGCCTAACGTTGTAAACGTTGCCACTTTAGGTGTCCGGGCCTTCAACTGTATTAATTTCCCCCGTTAAGTGGCACGTGTCACAATCTGGTAATATTAAAAATTTTATTTAAAATTAAAAAATTAAAATTATATATTTAAAAAAATATAAAATTTTTGAAATAACCCCAATTGATTTTTTTTTGGGTTACCCTCTAGGTTCCAAGGCTTCGTCTTGACTAATTCGAACCGACTCGTGTTGCATACCTAGCTTTAGTGGGTGAGTCTCCTGGTAGAGATTTTCCGCATATACAAGGACTCGAACTCGAGACCTTACTTAAGCAATATCAAGACACTTACCACTTAAACCAACCCTTGTTGGTAAAATTGATTTATTATTTTAGATATCGTGCTATATCTATATTTTAAGAAAATAATTTTTAATCGTCCGCTAAAACCATTTTAACTATTTTTCTCACCAATGGGACCAAAATCTCAAGGATTCACATGATAGTACATGCTCATTTTTCAAATTTAACTTATTTTATACATGTTTCTCTACAAAATTTAAGTAATAAACAACACAAATACCTTAAAAGTACCTGACTATGACTACACTCGCTTAATATGAACTTACGTTATAATAAACCAAGGCACTTAAACCCAAGAAAAAGTCATCCATCCTCTTGTTTGTAATTCAAACAAGCACACCATTATTATTATCATCATATTAATTTAAAACATTACACAATAAATCAAAACATTGGGTCTCACACCTCACAAAGCTCCCATCGGATGGAATTGGCTTGTTCAAGGCACGATCACAAACAGAGGCTGCAAATCACAAATCACAATGGCTTTCAACCAAATTTGTAACCCCAAAATGGATTGTTAAAACAATGCAATCTCTTTAAACCGATTCGATTTATTTGGTTCCCATAGTTATTCAGTTAGTTCAATCGGAATTTAGTATTTACAACTAATAACTGAATGGACACAATTAACCAATCATTATAATTTAGCAAGAGATAAGAGGTTACCATGTCTACACCAACTGGTTTTCCATCCTCTACCAATATCTCCGTTATGGTTCCGGATTGATCGGCCTGAGAAACCACAAATCAAGAACGTTAGGAGGAATAAGTAGAAGACAAATGACTACAACCCAATCAATTCCAGAGTGAGCAAAGCTAAGGAACCACGAGGACTTGAGCTTACTTCAATTTCGTTCATCAATTTCATTGCCTCGATGATGCAGACAACTTGACCTTTCTGCACTTTATCTCCCACCTGAAAGACCATCGATCCAATATTACAAGCTTTGTACATTAGCCGAAAAATTGCAGATGGTCGTCAACGGAAATCTGCAGGCACTTGCCTTTACAAACGGTGGTTCACCCGGTGCAGGATTCCTATAGAAGGTTCCGGCCATGGGGCATTTGAGGGGTGGACGAGAAGAATTCCCCGTTTTAGCGGGGGGCAGTGACGAAGGCGCAGATGCTGGAGGGGTCGGGCTAGCAGGAGCTGGGCCTGCCACTGCTGCTGCCAGAGGTGGAGTTTGAAACATCGCTTGAGGCATGTATTGTGGCATGACGATCGGAGATGCTGATTCCGGTGGCTGCAAAGCTTCCTTCTTTCTTATTTCGAGCTCACAATCCGATTGCTTCAGTTGCAACTCTATAACATCTCGTGAATCAACAAGTCTGCTCATCAAAAGTATAAAATCAACATCAATTACGAAACAGATTCTTCTCGTCAAACAACCATTTGCAGAAATCTACTGGCAGGGACATACGAAAATGCTTCAATCAACTTACTTAACGAGGTCCGATACTTGAGACATGAATGCCGAGATTGCTTCAGCATCCGGAATAGCGTTCTCTGCTTGTTTTTCATCATCTTCCTTAGGCAATGAAACTTTAGGTTTCGTGTCGACTGCCGCTACAGAATTCGACGATAGCTCTGCAACCTTAATTTTTCCAAAGTTGGTTCAATGGATGTCGATAAGATCTCATCTAAAGATTAAAAATTTCAACTTCAAAGTGAAAAACAGACCTCGTTAAGCTGCGCATGGCTCGTGAAGACTGTAGTTTGCTTAGGATTAAGCCACTGCAAATGACAACCAGATATCGAAAAAAGCCAATGAACGAAACATTATAGCCACATGAACATTCGTCAATACAAATCGCCATTAATGATTATACAAATTTTGTATTTGAGACACTTTAATTGCAAAGAAGAAAACATACGAATAACATATCAATATTTCAGTCAAAACACAAAAATAATCCTAGAAAATGGTCGTTACTAGTCAAGATGGGAAAAAACAGATCCCCCAGCATAATCAGTAACATATAATCAAAAACCCAATAAACTCTTCAAACAAAAACAAAAGAAACAAAAGGAATATGAAAGTAACTAACCTGGGATGCTGAAAAAGAAGGTACCCGGTTTGAAGATCCAAATGCCAAGCAAGATTTGAAGTTAAAGCTCGAAGCTTGAGGAAGAGCCAAAGAAACCCTTTGATTTTGACTTTGTTGGTTTGTTTTCAACAGAGAATAGATCTTGTGGCAGGGAACAGAGACTGAAGAAGCCATTTTTTGTTGAGTTTTAAAGCAAACCCAGAACTGGTTTTAGCTCTATATATAGAAAGAAAGCAATAAGGAAGGCGATTAGATTGAAGAAATGGGAGAGAAATCTGAGGAAAACCCAGAGAAAAAACAGCCGAAAAATGGGAGCCAAGCAAGAAACTTTTTTTATATAAAATGAAAAATGTGGGTTTAAATTAAAGATGGTGAGAAATAAGAGCAGAACTCGAGGTTTTTTTAATTTAATTAAATAAACTGGGGCTTCGATAATAACGAAGAAGATGGGAGGAAAAAGAAGAATCGTGAAATGTGATAGTTTTAACTAACCTCAACTACATTCCCCAACTCTACCACGACTGTCACTTGTCTACTCTCCTCCTTTTCCTCAAAATTTAGGGGTATTTTGTTCGAGAAAAAAAATCATTATTAGAGATTTAAAATATTAGGGTGAACTAATTTAAAAATTAGGAATGCAAAATTTATTCTAAAACAAAAATATAAAAATAGAGAATCAAGTATCTAACGGATCAAAAATTTATTCTATGGATGAGTATCGGTGCTATCCTTTTAAAAATTCATTATTAGAGATTTAAAATATTAGGCTGAACTAATTTAAAAATTAGGAATGAAAAATTTATTCTAAAACAAAAATATAAAATATAGAATCAAGTATCTGACGGATCAAAAATTTATTCTATGAATGAGTTTCAGTAATACCCTTTTAAAATTGTCTAATTTTTGCTTGAATGAAGAACAATATCGATACCATCGTTATAGGGTGCTCTATTTTGACACAAAAATCCTATCTTTCTATCCTCAATTACCCCATTGAGATCCCCAACTGATGTTTAAGTGTTTTATTTGATATTAGGGGTCATAAAGAGTGTGTAAACATGCTGAAAACACCCAAACAATGCAAATACCATGAACATGATTCAAGCTATGCAACCTACCAAAACTCACCCTAATGAGCTACATATGGTATAGTTGACTTAGAAGTGAGTTATCTAAGTATCTAGTTTGCTGGAAGTGTTAATGACTCAACCCAATGTAAGTTTTTTCTTCCCCTTAGCTTTGAAGATCTCTCCAACTTCTCTCACTAGTCAAGAATTAATGAACATATTACTATCTGAATTTAGAGGTTAAGAGGGGTATAAAAACACTTCATAAAGCTAGAAATCTATGAAAATGAATCAAAACCCTTTGGTTTCTCAAACCCCTAAAAACCCCCTTTTTGGTTTATATGGTGAAATGGTGAAGTTGAGGGCTTAATTTAAAGCTCTAAAGATGTTGAGTTCATTCCTTATCTTGGCTTGCTAGGAAATGCAGTTTCCATCTTTGCTTCAACTTTCTTAGGGAAAAGAAAAAGATGAATGGGAAGAGAGAAGACAAGGAAAATTTGAGGAAAAAAGGGAGAGGACAATGTGAGATCACCCACAATTAAGAACTCTTCGACTTTTGAAATCTTCAATGGTGTAATTAATTCCTTGGTCCCTCAAGTTTCATCTAAGATTAAAAATGTCTCATTTGACAACTATTGGGCTTAACTCAAGCCCAAATCCATTTCAATTTGGGTCAAAGCTTCTTATAAACTAGGAAATTAATTTAACCTAATCCAGAATTTGGGGTGTTACACCCAGTCAGTTCCAAGACAATTTCGGACCTTATCTTGAATACCCGAGAGTATTTTTTAGGAAGGCTAGAGGGGTGTGTGCTCCGAGGTGTAGAAGCCTCGACCAAACCATGATGCGTACTTCAACAGTTCATAACAACATTTTTATGTCTTCATACCTATGCCACTAGCATGCTCATTTATTTAGTGTGGCACTTAGTTCGTAAGCTCAGCTTTCAGAATGTTTTTTAGTGCGCATGTTCTTAGAAGACCGTCTGTGAAGCGTTATCGTCACCAGATATTCCATATCAACTGAGGCTAGCAAAGTGCGTCTTTATTTGTATTAGAGGGCATGTACTATTTATAGACCCTTTTGTATTCAGTCGTAACTCTATTTTGATTTAACTCAGTATTTGTATTTGAGATATTTTAGGAGCCTCCCTGTATTTTGTAAACTCATATTATTATGTTTTATTTCATTTTATTATGGATGGTTTTACATAATGTTTTACAAAGACTTTTAAAAGGAAAATTTTGGGTTAGCCACTTCAGTGGTCCCATGTGACACATTCATCCTTCGATCTTAGGGTTGTACTAGATTAGATGTTACACAGCCTGGGTGCTTTATTGTTCTTGATGAGTAATTGGATCGTCTGATTAGATCCAACAGTCGAGGTTGATACGACGTTGGACTATTATGGTTAATGTTATAAAACCCTAACCTGCAGGAGATTTGGCCTGTTGATCTCATCTTAATCTAATGTTTGTCTTTTGTGTAGTGCGAGGAACATCACAAAACCCTAGCTAATCCCCAAGGCTTGTTAGCTCAGGCTTGCCTTGCGAGTTTTAGGCCTTGGACTCATTGGTCTTGATGGAAGGTTATGTTGGGTCAGGCGAGCCTTCCTACCAGGACTCCTTATCTCTTAAACTTTACCGATTGGATTGAACTCGAAATTCTTGGATCTGGACATGACTTTTTGGACCTAAAACCAAAAATAAAAACAAGAATAAAAAATAAAACTATAATATAATATAATATAATATAATAATATAATATAATATAATATATAAATATATAATATAATATAATATAATATAATATAATATATATATAATATAATATAATATAATATAATATATAATATAATATAATATAATAATATAATAATATAATATAATATAATATAATAATATAAATATAATATAATATAATATAATATAATATAATATAATATAATAATATAATATAATATAATATATATATAATATAATATATATATATAATAATATATATATAATATAATATAATATAATATAATATAATATAATATTGTAAAATTAATATTATATGTAAAAATACAAACAAAAATTGTCTCGGACGATAATAGGTGTCCACACCAACATGGTGAAGCTAATGTCAATGAACACAATGAGATGAGAGAGAATAGGAAGAGCAACCTATATGAAGAAATCATGTTCTAAGTAGACAACTACCGCTATGTGAAACGTATTCACGAAGAAAATATATTATGTTTTTTTTTATTTTTTTAATTGATTGTTATATTTAGTTTTTATATTTTATATTATGTTTTAATTGAATATTATATATTTATATATTTAGTTTTTATATTATGTTATATGTCTTTTAGGTGGGTTGTCAAATTAGCATAAGGTGTTTCCTGCAAAGTGCACCTTTGTTGAGTTGGATGCCATGTATGTAAAGCGCATCCTACAAATTGCTTCACCACATAGTATGAAAGGGTGACATTTCGATAGTTTTTCATCTTTTGGTGATTTTTAAGTAAAATTATTTGAGAATTTAGGTATATTAAGGGAAAATACCCTATAATTTTTGTTCGAGTTAATGGGCTAAAAAATCAAGTATGACAGATTGAGTAACTTAAAACACCTTTAAAAATGATATGTTAAAATAAATAAAATACTAATTGAATTTCTATAAAAAAAAAAGAAGCAATTTTGTCTTTTAATTCTTAAATCATGCTTAAATTATGATGTTGTTAAGCACGATTCTAATGTGGGTTGACATGTTTTGAGCACTCCTTTTTTAAATGTTGTATTTAAGTCCTATATGATGTATTGTATTATTTTAGTTAATATTGGATTTTGGTTACAATATTCATAAATATGTCATTTTGGTCATTAATGTGCATGTGATTATATTTTGGTTTAATTGTTATTTTCCCTTACATATTTTAGTTTAGTTTATTTTAGTCCTAGCATTATTATGGGTTATTCTCATTTTTAGTACCTATATTTGTTTAAAATGTTGACTGTGGTTCTGATTTGTTCATAATGGATGTATAGTCCTTTAAGTTGTTATTTTTATTTTGGTCACATAAATCATTGAACGAACTTATTTTATTTTTTTATTTTAATCCTTAATTTTTTCTTGTTCGTATTATAGTCTTTCATTTTGAATGTATGTTTTACATATTATGTAATTATTTTGCACTATATTAAATAAATATTGTTAAGCTCTATTTAATGTAAATATCTTATATTGTATATTTTCAACTGCGTTTATTCACATTATATTTTTATTTGTTGATGAGATATTCGATTTGATTTTCAAGAACACGAGTGCGTAGAATGAGTGACTCCTATCCAATTTCATCCAAATTAATTCCAAATCACCAATTTTGTAAATAAAAGTCAAAATAGTTTTTTTATAATAATATTTTAATTGTTTCAAAAAAAATGGTTATGATAACTTGGCGACTATGCTAGGGACTTTTTTTAGAGAGTCAGGCTGTAAGTCACTTACATATTTCGTAGTGGTGGAAATTATAAGTTTGAGTCTATAGTTAACTTATGATCCATTTATTGGGTTTTTAATTTCTTCATTTTTAATTGTGATACTGATTTTTTATATCTTTGTTTTCAACAGTGTTAAAAGTCTTTTGTGAGAGTTTTTTTCTTTAGAGTGAAAGGTTTGTATGTTCCTCCTCACACACATCACGTGCATTTGCATGACATAAGCTCTAGACCCAAGCTTCGTTCCAAGTAAGTCGGGGTGAATGCTTTACTCTCATAAGAATTTATTCTTCGTATGAGTTTTAGCAAATAACCCAGGGGATACATACCTTATACCTACGTAGGGATTTATTCCTCATATGGGTATAAGGAAGTGAATCCCCTCGAATTGAACTTGTTCCGTTCGAAACCTATAATGGGTAAGGATCAAGGGTTTGATAGCCTAAGGGGCACCGACATCAAGGACAATTCGAGTACCCTTTTTCTGTTAGAGACGAAACCATACATATAGTGAACCGTAGAACGATCACCTTAGGAATAGTTATACTGAATCTCTATCCATCAGTAGGTACCCAAAATAGATGTACACAAAGGAGGAGTGTTTCTAAACCTTTTCTTTTTGCTTTAAATTATGTTGAATAATAGCATGCGAACTAGATACCATGCGGGTAGGATTAATTTTTTGAAAAATCATTTTAGGTAGATAGCATGTCTAGGTAGGAATGTTATTTAATTAAAGCTTGTTCAGGTAGATATCATGACGGGGTAGGTGTTATATTCATCTTTGAATAAAATTTTATATGTATCGATTGTCTTACATGTACTAACTAATTTCTTTTCTTTTGATTGTGTACACTAACGTATTTCTTTTCTTTTGATTGTGTCATTTTTCATCCTTCTTTGCATTGCATTGCATAGTCATGACATAATGCAAAGGTGTTAATCCGCAAGGGGATATTTGAGAGAAAATTTTCACAATAAGAAGTATAAGTTTTCAATCAAGCAGTCATGTACACAGACATGCACCGAGGGCTAAAAGAAATTCATAAAGTACGAGAATGAGAATTGCTCGAAGATCGTGCAGTATTCGAGATGGAATGATGATCCACTGATCCGAGGAGTATTCCAACAGTAGATTCTTATCTAAGATTATTCCATTGATGGTCATCAAGGAGCGACACACTGACTTCAGCACCGTATGGGCATTAACCAAGTTTGATTACAGATCATTGAGGGGCATCATTTTCGAGGATGAAGATTCAAGAAGAAGCAATGATTCATTTCAGACTCAATATCTAAGCGAAAGCATGTCTGTAAAATGGATTGTATTGTAATGTGAAGACTTTTATATCTGGTGAAAATTGTTCTACGATATTCATCGTTGGGATCAACATTTTTTGCATCTGCGTTGCATCATTGCATTTTGCATGACATTCATTTAGGCATCTTTTACATGCATTAATTATATTTGTGGGAAACTTTGAGGAAGTGTTTCTAACTATGCAACTTCGTTCACATAGTATTGAGAATGGAAGCAAAATTTGAGAAGCTGAAGAAAGAGTTGGAAGAGGGTTTGCAAATGATGCAAATGATGCAAATGAAGTGGGAAGCTAAGATGGAGTAGGCGCAAAAATCCACCATGGATCGTATCTTGCAAAACCAAAATGACCTGGTTGATCAAATTGTAGCCAAACTGACTGGGCTTAATCAAGAAAGAGGCAAAGAGAAGAGTTCCTCGACCCGTGAAACCTCTGAATGTGTGAATGCACATGCAAATCCATAAATACCCCTTTCGCCCGACAAGCCACCAAGTAGGCTTCTCAGCCACTAAAATTCATGCAACTATGTCATATCATCGGGATAAGTCTACTGATCACAATACGACTACTCACGATGAGATGAGATGAGCCAAGAATGAGATCCCTGAGAACTTAAAACAATAGTGTAGAGAGACATTCCAGTGAATGAGAGGACAGAGCTCTCATAATGAAATGGATGCAATCGAACTAGTCTTAGTTCCTGACTTGGTGCTTCCACCCAAATTCAAGATGCCCGAGTTTGAAAAGTATACTGGAACCAGTTTCCCTAATGCCCATCTCACGATGTTTGCTCGAAGGATGACTGGTTACACCAATAACGATCAGATGTTGATATACTGCTTCCAAGATAGTTTGATTGGACCCACTTCTAAGTGGTATAATCAACTGAGTCATACTCAAGTCCGCTCTTGGAAGGATTTGGCTAGTGCTTTTCTGGGCTAATACAAGCACATGACTGATATGGCCCCTGATCGAACAACGCTGCAAAATATGGAAATAAAGAGTAGTGAGAGCTTTCAATAATATGTACAATGATGGACGGATATTGCATCTCAAGTGCATCCTCCAATGACTGAAAGAGAGTTCATCACTTTATTCATCGACACATTAAAGTATCCATATATCAACCACATGATAGAGGCTACCACCAAGAGTTTCTCTGACATTGTCATGTATGGAGAAATGATCGAATGAGTTGTAAAGAATGGCCAGATAAGAAGCACTAGCAGTACTGACATTGAGGAAAGAGCTGAGATTAACATAATGGGATCTTATCTAGCTAATATAGGAATATGTTCTGTGAAAAGACTCACATCAATTCAACCCCAATGACATATGAGGAATTTCTCTCAACACTAGTTGAGAAGAATCTTGTGACTCCAGTTCAATCCAAACCAAGAGAAGCCCCATATCTTGATGGCCATGATATTAACACAATATACAACTATCATATTGGGAGCTTAGGGCACACCACTAAGAACTGTGGGGCATTGAAGCGCAAGGTCCAAGATCTAATCAATTCAAGGGCATTGACATTCAATGTGTGATGGGGCATTCTGATTGAGAATCGACTGGGCATCCATTAGGAGTTTTGTTGCATTCTCATGCATGTTGATAACTTCCTAAAATGCTACTTTTAAGGCTTTTTTCACTTAAGTTATTGTTTGTTTAAAAGCCCATTTTAATCATTTTAGGATCATGTAGTTGCATATAGTTGCATTTGTGGTGGTATTGTTATTTTATCTTTTAAGGATGTTGTATGAGAGAAAGGTGTAGTTGCTTATGGTGTGCAGGAAATAGTAAGCAGAAGGTCGCACTGGGAAGGAATGCTATGACATCACATGCTGCTGAAGCAGATTGAAATGCCTTGGCATTTCTGGCGCAGAAATGGACAAAATGGTATTTTGTAAAAAGAAAGCTGGCAAGGTGCGTGTCTGATGGTTGTAACCGCCTGTTGGGGACCACTGCCACCTGGAAGGATAATACTTACACCCAAGGAGTGAATCTAGGGGTATGATGGGTATTTTGAGGGTGAAAAATCCTATTAATACCCTTAGATATTTTTATTATATAATACACCTCACATGAGAGAGAAAAGAGAGAGGATTTTTAGCAACATTTTCTTACATTCTTCAACGTATCCCTTTTTTCATCCTTTAGTGGTGTTCCTCTATTGACGTGCTCCAAGAAGTGGCGAGTTAGACATCCGAGAGGAGCTACTGAGCTAAGGTGAGTTTTGGTCGTTGAGGAGAGCTTCGATTGCGCGCGTTGAAGACTTCTTCTCCATTCACTTTTACTGTTATTTTTATATTTGATATTGGATTGTTTGGAACGGATATATTTCATGGCTTGTTTTATGGATGATTCGAACCCCATCATGAACTAAACTTATTTGGTGGGGTTATTTTTATGGATGTTTAACTTTATTTTAATAGTAGATTTACATTTATCTTTTGTATTTGCTTGCTTTTCTTTGAATGCTTCATCGTCTAAATTTGTAGGAGGCATGAGAGTGTCCATTTGTTAGATGAAGGCTAGGTGTTCGAGAGAAACTTAGCTAATAATACTTGTAGTATTTGAGAAAAACACAATAAAGATCCACATAAGCAATGGGCTATAGTATTTTCTTAAGCTTTGAACTGGCCTAGTAATACTATATCCTAATCTTTAGGTTCTTGAGAGAGACTAAGATAGGATTTCAAAGACTAAAAGGGGTAGTTATTATCAGTCGTGTAGGCTGCCACAACTGAGATTGAGAGAAGATGTCGTGGCATTATATTCTGTTAGGTTTCTTTGACTAGAGATAGCAAGAGCATTTTCAGCAAACCCTGTTGAGCAAGTGAAGTTTAGATAGATTAAATCTACCTGAGAGATAAGTTTTAGCATCCTTATATCAATCTCTACCATTCATTCCAGTGGAAGCTTGTTATGTGAGGATTATCAAACTATCATTTATTTGATGTTTTTACTATTTTTCATTGCATTGACATTTCAATCATTTTCACTATTATAATCTGCTCTTGTTAGTACATTTTCATTTCCTACCCCATCAGACTATTAATCCATATCCACCAATATACACTTTTCATTTATGTGACATTTGCTATTAGTACATATCAACACTAACTATACTTAGATAGAATAGTGCTTTGCTTTGGTTAAACTTTGTAATTTCCACCAATCTCTATGGAGACGATACTCACTCATCACTTTATTACTTGAGCTATTATGTATACTTGCACATTATTTGCGTATGATTTTTATAGTACTCATAACACGCAACAAGTTTTTGGCATCGTTGTCAGGGATTGGCAGCCTGAAGTTAATTAGTTTTGCCAAAAAATTTTATTTTTGTATCTTTATTTGTGTATAATTTACTTGATATTTTTGCTTTATTTTTTTCAGGTTTATTTAGTATATACCTATAAGACATTATCTAGAGCCATTAGAACCGACAAAACCTGAGATTGAAAGACTCTTTAGAGAAAGAAGACATACTCAACATGCTCAAGGAAATATGTATCAAATTGGAAACCAGGTCATTGGTCAAGATGACAGAATTTCGAATGTCGAGGCATTACAAAATGATGGACCTGCTGATAGGCCTCGTATTATTCGTGATTATTTAAATCCGATATTGGATGATTTAAATCCTGGAATTGTGGCTCCCGAAATTCAAGTTGCACATTTTGAGCTTAACCAATTAGGTTTAATATGTTGAATTCTATAGGGCAATTTGGGGGCATGCCAACTAAAGATGCCAGGAAGCATATTCAAAATTTTCTGGAAGTTTGTGATTCTTTCCTCCAAAAGGGAGTGCATGAGAATGTTCTGAAATTAAAGTTGTTTCTATATTCATTGTGAGACCAAGCAAGGGCTTGGTTGAGTGGTGTTCTATCCGGTTTGATGGAATCATGGCCGGTCTTTGCAAGAGTTTCTTATTGCAGTATAACTCATCGAACATAAATACCCAACTAAGTAATGATACACCATCCTTTCGTCAAGGCAATGACAAATATATGTATGAGTGTTGGGATCGTTATAAGAGTTTGCTTCGAAAGTGTTTAAATCATGGTTTTCACAATTTGACTCAAGTAGTTATGTTTTGTAATATAGTCAATGCACCCACGAGGATGATGTTGGATGCCTCGATAAATGGGACATTGCTGGATAAATCACCTATTGAGGTGTTTGCTATTTTGGATAGAATTACTAATAATGACTATCAATTTCCTTTCTCAAGGCTTGGGAGTGGGAGGAAAGCACCTGGAACATTTGAGTTAGATACCAAGGATTTGGTGTCCGTTCAACTCTCAGCTATCACTAATATGCTAAAAAATTTACAACGTTTCACTGATGTGAAGGAAGTGAAAGCAACTAGCTTGGCATGTCTGTTATGCCAAGGTAATCATCACGAGAGTGAATGCCCGACCAATCATGAGTCCATCAACTTTGTAGGTAACTTCAATATAGGCAATAATAATCATTATTCTAACACTTATAATGTTGGATGGTGTCAGCATCCCAATTTCTCATGGGGAAATCAAGGAGGCCACAATACTAGTCAGTCCACTCTGCAGCAGAATTAGAATGAATATCAAGGTTACCAAAATGCTATGCCATGGCATAATGCCAACAAAAGAGCTTCATCTTTAGTGAGCATGAGTTCATTGGAAGCTATAATTTAAGAATTCATATCTACTATGAATACAATGTTGTAAGACCATTATACTTCAATTAAGAATCAATGAGCTTTACTTCATAGTCAAGGCGCCTTACTTCAAAGCCATTACTCGTCTTTGAGAGCTTTGGAAGGTCAAGTTAGTCAGATTGCTATGGCATTGCAAGAGCATCAGCAAGGACATTTTCCAAGTGACACTGATGTAACTAAAACGCATAGAAAAGAGCATTGTAACGTGTTAACTCTTAGGAGTAAAACACAAATTAACCAACAAGTCAAAGTTAGTGGGACACAACATGATGACTCTACTCCCACTACTGAAATGGGTGAAGCTGAATTACATGATGATATCATTTCTGAGAATGATAAGAAGAAGGGTTCTACTAATGAGTCTGCCAAGGCAAAATAAATTCATATTTCTACATTTAAGGAAGCTAGACCCCCACCACCCTTCCCGCAAAGATTGAAGAATCATAATGATGAAGTTTAGTTCAAGAAGTTTGTGGACATTCTTGATCAGCTCCATATTAATGTACCACTCTTCGAAGCTATTAAACAGATGTCGATGTATGACAAATTTCTTAAGGAAATTTTTACCAAGAATAGGAAAGTAGAGACATATGAGACAGTTTTTACGGCAACAAAATTTTTTTTTTCATTAAGTAAGTTGCCACCAAAGAAAAATGATCTGGGCAGCTTCATTATTCCTTGTTCTATAGGATCTAATTTTGTTGGAAAGGCACTATATGATCTTGGTTCAAGTGTAAACTTAATGTCTAAATCTATATTCTTGAAGTTTGATATAGGAGATGCAAGACCCACATCGGTTATTTTAAAACTTGTCGATAGATCCCATGTTAAACCTAAAGGGAGAGTCGAGGATGTCATAGTAAGGGTGGATAAGTTTGTGTTTCCAGTCGACTTCTTAATTCTGGATTACGAATTTAATGCCAAGGCACACATCATTCTAGGAAGACCTTTCCTAAGCACTGGTTGTATTTTGATAGATTGTGAAAAAGGTGAACTCACCATGAGAGTGACTGATCAGTGTGTGACTGTCAATGTATTTTGAACTCTCAAGTATGTCGATGACACCGAAGAATGCCAAGATATTTCTGAATTGAACTCAGTAATTGAATAAGAAGCTGAACAACTTTGCCATAACAATTTTATTCAGCTGGCAGAAAAAGACTATTGGATGGATGATGAAAGCTTAGTGGAGCATGACAACTTCCCAATTTTGGAGGAGCAATCTAGCTTACTACAATCAAGATTATGTATGAATTTTGAATCTTTGAATTTTTATGAATTTATTCCTCCTAAGCCATCTTTATTGCATGCACCTACTCTAGAGCTTAAGACTTTGTCAGGGCATCTTAAATATGTTTATTTGGGTAGCGATAACACTTTACCAGTGATTATTTTCGCTAACCTTACTGCTAAACAAGAACAAAGTTTGTTAAGTGTTTTGATGCAATATAAGAAAGCGATTGGGTGGACTATGGCTGACTTGAAAGGAATTAGTCCCACGATTTGAATGCATAAAATTATGCTTGATGATTTCTACAATAATTCGATAGAACCACAAAGAATGCTCAACCCTATTATAAAGAAGATGGTAATGAAAGAAATTTTGAAATGGCTTGATACTGGAGTGATTTACCCTATATCAAATGACTCATGGGTGAGCCCTGTACAATGTGTTCCGAAGAAAGGAGGCAAGACTGTGATTACCAATGAGGATAATGAGCTATTACCCACTCTCACTGTTACTGGATGGAGGATATGCGTGGATTATCGTAAACTCAACAAATCTACAAAGAAAGACCATTTTCCTCTACCTTTCATCAACCAAATTTTGGATCGATTGGCAGGCAAAACATTTTATTGATTTTTGAATGGGTACTCAGGGTACAATCAAATTGCCATCGTACCAGAGGACCAGGAAAAGACTACATTTACTTGTCTCTATGTCACTTTTGCCTTTAAGAAGATGCCTTTTGGACTGTGCCCCGACAATATTTTAGCATTGTATGCAAGCTATATTTTCAGACATGGTTGAGGATTTCCTGGAGATATGCATGGATGGCTTTTCTATTTTTGGAGACGATTTTGTGCGATGCCTCGATAATTTGGCAAAAGTTCTCAAAAGATGCGAGGAATCTGATTTGGTCTTGAATTGGGAAAATGTCACTTCATGGTGACTGAAGGCATTGTGTTAGGCCACAAAATATCTCAAAAGGGCATTAAAATAGATAAAGTAAAAATTAAAGTAATTGAAAAATTGCCACCACCAACTTCGTTCAAGGGTATAAGGAGTTTTCTTGGACATGCTGGATTTTATAGAAGATTTATCAAAGATTTCTCCAATATTTCTAAGCCCTTATGCACATTGCTTTAACAAAACCAACCCTTTGTATTTTACAAGTTATGCATCAGCCCATTCACTAAGCTGAAACAATGATTGATCTCGGCACCTGTTGTAGTTCCTTCTGATTGGACATCACCATTCAAGCTGATGTGTGATGCAAGCGATTATGTCATAGGAGTTGTTTTGGGGAAACACCGAGGTAACCTTTTCATGTTATGTATTACTCTAGACGCACATTGAATGAAGCATAATTGAACTGCACTACCACTGAGAAAGAATTACTTGTCGTGGCATTTGTTTTTGATAAATTTATATCATACCTAATAGGCACTAAATTTATTGTTCACACTGATCATTCGGCTATAAAATACTTAGTGAATAAAAAGGATGCAAAGCCTAGACTTATTAGGTGGATCTTATTTTTGCAAGAATTCGACTTAGAGGTTGTAGATAGAGAAGGTACTAAAAACCAAGTTGCTAATTATTTATCTATGCTAAAGAACAATTATGAACGTCATGACACTGTAGACGTCCAAGAGGAATTTCCTGATGAGAAAATTTTATATGCCACGACAATCCCGTAGTACGCTGACCTTGTTAATGTTCTTGTTAGCAGAATATTGCCTTTTGATTTGGACAACCAGGGTAAAAATAAGTTCAAGCATGATACAAGGTATTATTTTTGGGACGAGCCATATTTGTTTAAGCATTGTGCTAATCAGCTCATTAGACAATGTGTACCTGAAGAAGAACATCGCGACATTCGATACCATTGTCATTCAGCACTAAATAGAGGCCATTTTGGAGGAGCAAGGACTACTGTTAAGGTCATGCAATCAGGCTTTTACTGGCCAACTCTATTCAGAGATGCTCAAGCATTTTACAAATCTTGTGATTGATGCCAACGCACTGGAAACATATCCATGCGACATGAAATGTCACTGCAAAATATTTTGGAAATAGAGTTGTTTGATGTGTGGGGCATCGATTTCATGGGACCATTCCCATCTTCCGGATGAGATCTATATATCTTTTTTGCTGTGGATTATGTGTCCAAATGAGTAGAAGTAATAGCAATATCAAGAAATGACTCTAAAACCGTACTCAAGTTCTTGCACAAGTATATTTTCACTCGGTTTGGAGTACCTCGAGCTATCGTTAGTGATGAATGAACCCATTTCGATAACAAGTTGATTTCCAAGGCATTAAGGAGATATGGAGTTCGACATAAAATTGCCACGACATATCATCCGCAGACAAATGACCAAGCAGAGATATCCAATCGAGAGATAAAGCAGATTTTAGAAAAGTGGTGAACCCAAGGCGAAATGATTGGTCACCAAATTTAGATGAAGCACTTTGGGCATATAGAACAACATTCAAAACTCCTTTGGGAATGTCACCATTCAAGCTAATGTATGGGAATGCTTGTCATTTCCCGATTGAACTTGAACACAAAGCATACTAAGCCATTAAGCAATTGAATTTTGATGCTCAGTTAGCAGGGGATAAGAGATTACTGGAACTTAATGAAATGGAAGAGTTTATAGCACAAGCATATGAAAATGCATGAATATACAAGGAAAAAACTAATAAGTGGCATGACCAAAAACTGATGCCACGTCATTTTTATATTGGCCAATAAGTATTGCTTTATAATTCCAGACTCAAACTGTTTCCTGGGAAGCTTAAATCTTGATAGTCATGGCCATTTGAGGTGCATTATGTTTATCCCTAATGAGCCGTTGACATCAAGAATATAGATGATGGGACAATTTTCAAAGTCAATAGTCGGCGTCTGAAAGCTTATAATGGAGTTTCACCACTGCACAATAAGGCAGTGTTATATCTGCATGATACTGAAGTGTGCCCAACTGAGAACCAAATTTTGATGCCACGACATTGAATTCCGTTGACTGTGCATAAATAATAATTTTAGTTTTTCCTTTATTTTTATTTTCATTTTTTATTTTTATTTTATTTTGTAGATAATTTTGATTTGTTTATAGGGGACCCACATTACTGCATCCGTGCAAGGAGCGGTTACCAAGGGAGGAAAGGACAAATCAATTAATTGGGGAAAAGATTTTTTTTTTCATTTATTTTATTTTATTTCCTTATTTTAACTTTTCTCTCTCCATTGTCTTGTTCCATCACAATTACTTTTACAGTTTACTTTTTTCTTTTCCCACCTACCCATATACCCCCGTCCACTCATTCTTTCAACCATCCACTCACTTAAAAAAATTTCTTTTTACTTTTTCCTTTATCTTTACTCACTTCTTCTTCTTCCTTCATTTTCCCCCATAACCGAAATTCCTCAAGTTTTCCAAGCACAAAGCTCACTCTTTTTTTCAATTTTTCTTTCTTCAAAACATTGAGAAAAAAATGGTGCGTACAAGACCCACAGAGGCAGAAGCTCCTATTACTCAGCAATTCAAGAACGATGAAGCAAAAGCAAGATTTCAAAACTTCAAAAATATGAAGTTTTTCTTTGAGTTGGGGTTCAATTTTATGGATGAAGTGGATGACGGTTTTGGACCAGACATGATGGATATAATTGTTCCACACAAATGACACAAGTTTGTGAGTCACCCTGGTTCAGTGAATACGTCATTGGTGAAAGAATTTTATGCTAATATTTCCAAACCGAACCAGCATGCTATTTTTGTGAGAGGTAAGTATATTTGGTTTACACCAACTGCTATTAATCGATACTTTCATTTGCAGGGTGTTGAAGAACAATGTACAAAGTTTGAAAATGATGCTAACAGTGCCACTTATGATGGAGTTTTGGAAGACTTATGCTTTGCAAATACCTCCTGGAATGGTCGCCAAACCAGCCACTACTCAGTTAATCGTGAACATCTCCAACCACGTGCCAAACTTTGGAACCATTTCCTAAAGCACAAGCTAATGCCCACATCCCACAATACGAATGAATCTTTTCCTCATTTAATGCTCTTACATTCGATTATGGTAACTCGTTCTTTTGATGTGGGTAGGATCATTGTTCAACAAGTGCAAGAATGTTTAGGTAAAAGGCTAGTGCTTTAGTTTTCCCAAATTTGATTATTGCTTTGTATCGAAAGAAAAAGGTAAGTGAAAATGCCTTTGATGAAATTTTATTTGGAGTTTCGGGTATTACAAGGGCCAGATTACCATTATTGTTGGGTCTTGAAAACATAAAATCTAAGGCCAATGTTCATGAGAAGTCTACAGAGAATGCACAATCTAATGTCGAGGCAAGGATGCTTGCTCTCGAAGAAGCTGTTATGCAAACTCAAACTCATTTACACGCTTTAGGTGATGATATCAAAAATTTATTTGGTTATGTCAAACATAGAGATGTTGTGGTGGAAACAATGTTCCAAGAAATACCTCCCCACGTCAAACAAATTTTCCAGGTTTTCCGGATAAAATTCTGTCGACATTCAATGTCAAGGCATCTCCCGATCCAGAGCAAGATGACGTCGATCCTCCTATTGAAGAACCGACTCCATATCCTCAATGTTCCCACCCCTGACTCACCTATTGTTCTAGCTAAAAAAACACCCAGTCCAGTTGTTGTGCCTGACCCCTCTCCTGCATGACGCAACAACCGACGTACCAAAACATCAGCTAGACGCATAAATGTATCGTATTACTACTCTATCTCTTCATATTCCAGCCCTGCACCATTGCAAAAGAGCATAAGACGAGGAGCTGCCAGCATCTCCAAGGCATCACCATCACAGAAAACATAAGGTACCTCCAGTTGCATCCATTTGTATTCATTTTGCATTTTTATTGCATGGCATATAGTTTTATTTATTTTAGTTCTCTTTAAGCATTAAGGATAATGTTTTCCTTAAGTTTGGGGGAGGTAGTCTTCTTGGTAGAACATGTGCATGATAGTGTTAGTATAACATTATGCCATGGCATCAGTAAGTGGTAGGACAATTAGATAAAATGTCTTGATAATACCTGATGATGATGAACTTGTTAGGCTATAAATTGAATATAAATGACTATTGAGAATGATAGAACTGACTCTAGGGCTTGATGCTTTGTGAATTATTTTTACATGATTTGTATGTTCTCTATACTTAGGAAATTTAGAAAATTTTTTATGAAGGAACTTTAGTTAGTCTTGGCATTGAAATTTAGTATTGTGCTTGAAAGATAAATAAAAATAACTCTCTTATATCTGAGACTGTGAATAAATGCTTAGGCATAGCTGTAGAGGGACACTCCACTTTTCCATGGTATTGTTTGGAACTCTCTTTAATAAATGGAAGTCACGTGCATATGAGTGAATGAAAGTAGTCACGGGATGACTCTACTTAACTAGCTTGGGGTGGAAGGTATGCTCCCTTTCACTAAGAGTGTGGGAAGTAGGTGTGATGAGCTGACTCCCTTCGTAGCAGCACTTGTAAAAAAAGGTAAAATGGGAGTAAAAATATGCTTAATAAATGAGTAAATGCCTTAGCAAAAACTAGGGGACTTGATTAGAAATTGTTTAAATTTATTAAGTATAGATTGGATACAATCACTCACATACACTATCACAAAGAATCTTGACCTAGGGAAAAGTACTCGAATTCTTGATAAGTCTAGCATGTTGAAGCTAATTTTTCTGAGGGTTGAAATTCAATTTTTATCCTGTTGTCCTATTGTTGAAAATTTCCATGACATTCTGCTTATGTTAATTGTTATCAATTGCTTGAGGACAAGCAATAACTTAAGTTTGGGGGTGTGATAAATTCCTAAAAAGGCTACTTTTAAGGTTTTTTCACTTAAGTTATTGTTTGTTTAAAAGCCCATTTTAGTCATTTTAAGATCACGTCGTTGCATATAGTTGCATTTGTGGTGGTATTGTTATTTTATCTTTTAAGGATGTTGTATGAGAGAAAGGTGCAGTTGCTTATGGTGTGTAGGAAATAGTAAGCAGAAGGTCACACTGGGAAGGAATGTCACGACATCACATGCTATTGAAGCAGATTGAAATGCCTTGGTATTTCTGGCGCAAAAACTGACAAAAAGATATTTTGTAAAAGAACAGCTGGCAAGGCGCGTGTCTGATGGTTGTAACTGCCTGCTGGGGACCACTACTACCTGGGAGGATAAGACTCGCGCCCAAGGAGTAACTCTAAGGGTATGATGGGTATTTTGAGGGTAAAAATCCCATTAATACCCTTATATATTTTATTATATAATACACCTCACATGAGAGAGAAAAGAGAGAGGATTTTTAGCAATATTTTCTTACCTTCTTCTCCATATCCCTCTTTTCATCCTCTAGTGGCGTTCCTCTATTGACGAGCTCCAAGGAGTGGCGAGCTAGACATCCAAGAGGAGCTAGTGAGTTAAGGAGAGTCTTAGTGGTTAAGGAGAGCTCCGATTGCGCGCGTCGAATGCTTCTTCTCCCTTCCCATTTGTTGCTATTTTTATATTTGATGATGGGTTGTTTGGAACGGAAATATTTCATGGCTTGTTTCATGGATGATTCGAACCCCACCATGAACTAACCTTATTTGGTGGGGTTATTTTCATTGATGTTTAACTTTATTTTAATGGTAGATTTATATTTATCTTTTGTATTTTCTTGTTTTTCTTATGAATGCTTCATCGTCTAAGTTTGTAGGAGGCATGAGAGTGTCCATTTCTTAGATGAAGGCTAGGTGTTCGATAGAAACTTAGCTAATAATACTTGTAGTATTCGAGAGAAAAACAAGAAAGATCCACATAAGCAATGGGCTATAGTATTTTCTTAAGCTTTAAACCAACCTAGTAATACTATATCCTAATCTCTTAGTACTTGAGAGATACTAAGATAGGATTTCAATGACTAAAAGGGGTAGTTATTATCAATAGTGTACGCTTCCATAGCTGAGACTGAGAGGAGATGCCATGGCATTCTATTCTGTTCGGTTCCTTTGACTAGAGATAGTTGGAGCATTTTCAGCAAACTCTGTCGAGCAAGTGAAGTTTAGATAGATTAAATCTACCTGAGAGATAAGTTTTAGCATACTTAAATCAATCCCTACCATTCATTCCAGTGGAAGCTTGTTGTGTGAGGATTATCAAACTATCATTTATTTTTTGTTTTTACTATTTTTCATTGCCTTGACATTTCAATCATTTTCAATATTATAATCTTCTCTTGCCACTACATTTCCATTTGCTGCCTCATCAGACTAATCCATATCCACCAATATACAATTTCCATTGCCTTGACATTTGCTATTAGTACATATCAACACTAATTGTACTTAGATAGAGTAGTGCTTTGCTTTGGTTAAACTTTGTAATTTCCACCAATCCTTATGGAAACGATACTCACTCATCACTTTATTACTTGAGCGATTGTGTATACTTGCACATTATTTTCGTATAATTTTATAGTACTCACAACACGCAACACATGTCATCTTGTTTTAACTTGTTTTTCTTTTGTACTTATTATGTTTAAATGTTTGTAAGTCACTTGACATTTGAACATTTTCAATAAAATGCTTCTTTCTTAGGAAATGAACAATGAGCAAATTTCAATCTTGAAATTCTTTTAATATCATTTTCATTAAAAACTTTTTAATAATTGAGGTTGTAAATCTATGACAAATGACAATATTGAACCCCTGTAAAATAAGGACCCCTTGATAAGAGGGACGTTCTAGAGGTACATTCTAGATCAGGGTGTTTAGGTCAGTTTTAGGGTAAGGGAAGTTTAGTCTCTGGTTAGGGATGATAAGAGGGATCTTTTGGGGTCCTTTTAGCTAGCTCGCCACTGCGGTTTCCGCCATGGCTCCCTTTCTCCAACGAGGGACGTTGAGAGAGTTTTATAACTCTCTCCCTCTCTGTTTTATGAGAAATGGAAAATGAGAGAAATATGAAAAATAAGCCTATTTTGGGGGCTTATATGCGTCACACAAAACGGTGCCGTTTTGGCACAACCCCTTCCGTGTTTTTGGGCTTGGGTATAATAGCATACCATGTCCTTCTTGTTTTATAATCTCACCATTTGGACTATTTAATGAAATTTTACATTATTATGTTTCGAGCACTCTTTTTTTAAATGTTGTATTTAAGTCATATATGATGTATTGTATTATTTCAGTTAATATTGGATTTTGGTTACAATATTCATAAATATGTCATTTTGGTCATTAATGTGCATGTGATTATATTTTGGTTTAATTTTTATTTTCCCTTACATATTTTAGTTTAGTTTAATTTAGTCATAGCATTATTATGGGTTATTCTCATTTTTAGTACCTATATTTGTTTAAAATGTTTATTGTGGTTCTGATTTGTTCATAATGGTTGTACGGTCCTTTAAGTTTATGTTATTTTTATTTTGGTCTCATAAATCATTGAATGAACTTATTTTATTGTTTGTATTTTAATCCTTAATGTTTTCTTGTTTGTATTATAGTCCTTTATTTTTAATGTATGTTTTACATATTAAGTAATTATTTTGCACTATATTAAATAAATACTGTTAGCTCTATTTTATGTAAATATCTTATATTGTATATTTTCAATTGCGTTTATTTCCATTGTATTTTTATTTGTTGATGAGATATTTAATTTTATTTTCAAGAACACAAATGCGTAGAATGAGCATGGAAAGCACCACCTGGTCGAAGTGGTGCGATCTCATACGACATTTTAACGACGTAGTAACTTGAAATAAATCGAGTTTATTTTACTAATTAATTTATTTTAATGATGCAATGTGTATTATTTTAATTAACAATTTATTTCATTTTATGTGAATGTAAGCGTCGATTTTTTTATTTATTTATTTGATTCACGTTTTCAAATCAATGAAGGAATATTCTTTTACAAATGAGAAATAGTGGAGATAACTTTCCCGATGGAGGATTGCGAATCTCAATATTTCTTATCGAGTTAAAGGATTTTCTTTAAATAATTAATTCGAAGTAATTTAATAAATGAATCATATTTTAATTTTATATTTGATTCTTAATTTCCACCATTTACGATAACGTGTAAGCGACACAGTACTAATTTTGGGCGCTGTGGGGGTGCTAACCCTTCCCCGCATGTAACCGACTCCCGAATCCATTTAAATATATTTTTGGTAAACGCGGACCAATTTTTGTCTTACAAAATGATTTTTCTTAAAATTGTTTTAAAAGACGTTTTTAAGTGTTCGACCTATCTAGCCCGAAGGTCGATGGCGACTCCTATCCAATTTCATCCAAATTAATTCCAACTCACCAATTTTCAAATAAAAGTAATAATTGTTTTTTAAATAATATTTTAATTGTTTCGAAAAAATGGTTATCACAATTATATTCAAAAAGATAATTTATCATGGAGTCTGGAATTTGACACTTTGTCCTCTTGTGTTGTGGCATACGGAAATTTGGCTCCCTTGGAATAGTTGGATTCTTTGAGGACCTTCAAAAAGCCATGCAAAATAACCATGTTAACATGAAAATTTTGGCACAGAAATTTCAATATCAATCTATTTAACTCTTCTTCTTCTTCTTCTAGTAAATCCCACAGTTTTATATAATTTTGAACTTTTTACCTTATGGGAAGGAAAGGCCTGTCGAAGAAAAGCAAAAGTTGTGCTTTTGGAACCAGCTCCTTTCTCAACCTCTTTATCTCTTCTTCTTCTGCCATCTGCAACATCGAAAAGATCAATCTTTACCTTTTAAAATCATGCATTTTTCTGATCATTTTCTGTACCTTATCCTGCCTAGCCCTTTCCATTTTATACTGTCTGATTAGACTCATTTTCTCGGCTACTTTATGGTCGAACTCTGAACGTTCTGATGCTAGAATGTCGGAGCACAGTATTGGGCATACCGGCCTTATAATCTCTTTAACATGAGGTTTGATCAACACCTGCATAGGCAAAACCAATACAAGATTGAGAAAGGCACATGACATTGTTTGGTTTTGATTTTTGGATTTAGAGCTTAGGTACTATAAACCTCATATTCCTCTGTTGTCCATGCGAGGCCTTGAGCAATAGGGATCAAGGATTTAAATAGCGAAATACAATTGCAATAGCGGCTGCTATTTCGCGGTAGCGTCGTCGTCCGAAATCGATATTCGGGAAAATCACGGTGGGTAATGGAATCACGTCAATAGCGGCCAGTTGCGCCCGTAATTTAACAGGTAACAATGTATAGCGCTGATAACGGGACGTTATTACCGTTATCTACCGCTACTGTTAAAATAAAGCAAAACTAAAACCTTACGTGTACCATCCAGTTTCTCCGCCAGTGAAGAAGTTGAGCAGTAACGACGGGCTTCAACTTTGTAGAAGATGAAACTTGAAACTTTTTGCGCTGATAACGGGACGTTATTACTGTTATCTACCGCGAAAAGAAGGTAAAACTAAAACCTTACGTGCGCCGCCGAGCTTCTCCGGCGATGAAGAAGTTGAGCAATAAAAATGGGGGAGGGGGAGTTGAGAGTGATAGTAGAATTTTTTTTTCAAACAATGAAAGGTCGGGGAAGGGGGAGTTGGCACATTTTTTTTAATATAATTTTAAAGTATATATTAATTTGACACCTTTCCTACCTTTTAGAATTTATAATTTAATCTTTAGTTAAAAATGTAAACTTTAATTTTTATTTAATTTAATCTTAATTTCAGTAATCTAAATTTCTGTAATTTAAATTTTATATTTTATTTTAATTATATTTAATTTAATCATTTGTAAGTTGTGCGATATTTAAAAAAAATTCACGACTGCGACACCCGCAATGATATTCGTTATGTCCGCAAACGTGACAAATACAACGCGATCGAAAACGTGACCGCGATCGCTATTTAAATCCTTGATAGGGATCCTTAGTTTCTCTTCTTCGACCGTCATTTCTTGGATCTTCTTCATGAATTCTTCTTCCTTCACTCTCCCTCGTTTCTGTTAACGTTAACGAGCAATCGAAAATTGTAAGGAACGAATGCCACGAAAGGTCTTGAATAATAGAGTTTTTCAAGTTAAAAGATGAGACCTCAGTTCTTAGCTTGAATGGTTTCCGGGAAGTTGGCTTGACCTGTTTCTTCCATCTCCTCCCACCAATTGTCCCATGAGACTCAGAGCTCTAAAATCCAAAAATGAATACAAATGAATAAAAAACATTTATATCTTTATTTTCACATGTGATTCATTACCTTTATAAGGTAACAAACTAAGAACAAAAATGATAAATTTGCAGAAGTGAGAGTTTGCTTGCATTTCTTTGACTTCTTCCTCCACTAGAAGACCTGCTTGGAAAACTGCAAAACAAGGGAACAATATTAATTGAAATATATTTATTTAAAAAAAAACCCGAATCTGAGAAGTTAAAGAAAAAGGCAAATATATGATTTGCAGATTGTGAACTAATCAATCAATTGCTTCACTGACCTTCCTTGGGTTCCATCCCATGAAGAAGAAACTGAGAAACGCCGATCAAAGCCAAGATTCTGAAGATTTCTGGGAAGAGGATACTGGATTCCTGGAAGAATCTTTCTGGGAATTTGAAGATTTTGTTAATGGGGAAATCGAAAAAGAGGTGCTTGGATTCGAATTCTCGTAATGTTTGGAAACCTTTGGAGTTTTGGATCGAGAAGACCCACTCCCTACTGGGTCTTTCACTGGAGTCCCCTGTTTTGAATGCTTGGAAACCTCCATTTTTTGAGGTGAAAAAGAGGAATAATTCTTTCGAGGAATTGGAAAATAAAAACTGGGTTTTGGTGGGAAAATGAGAGTAAAGTATGAGTTTTGATCCATGTGAAAAAACATGAATAGGAGAAAAGAAGGAAGAGCTCCGTTAGACTCTTTATAACGGCTACTTTTTGGTGGTGTTTGTAGACCGTCGGATAAATTGTTTAAAATTAAGATTCTATTTTACTAACCGTTGGATTATGAGATTTGTATTTCGGGCAATGGTGGGCTTAGTTTTGGGGCAAATTTGGACTAATGGGTTCATTTAGTGTTTTTTACAATGCTTATACAAGTACATTTGTTTCAACGAAAATATTTTTAAAAAATCATTTAGAGAAATTCTTTTCAATATTTAAATGATATTGTATAAATTATTTTCTGTTGTTCGATAAATTTTTTTAATTATAAATATTAAATACAAATAAATAAGATTACGATAACATTTTCACAAATGTTTACATAATTGATATGTATCTAGAATGATAATACCAAACATAATCTAACCTAAGAAATTAGATCCTAATACATTAATATCATCCCATACACGAAATTGATTATTATCAATAATAAGATTGCATTGATTTACTTAGTAAATAATATACTCTCATGCTAATAAAAACCTTAACTTTATTTCTCATTAGACTCAATCTATTGTCATTTACTTTTATTCTTTTGTGCAGTTAAAAATTTTGCTTGAAAAATACAAAAAAAAATTCAATACATTAACATTTTTTCTTTAATTCAATTCAAAATATCTTTACGATTATTAGAAAGTTCTGTGATTTTTTTTTTTTGGATATGGACTGCATGATTTGGGTTTTGTTGGTCCTTCCTTTATTTGGGCTCGCGGATCACTTATTTAATGGAACAATTTTCTAAGTCGAGAGTGTTTCATGTTTAACGATTGCTTCGGATCAAATCAAGCTGTTAAATACAAGGGAGTTAGACTATTTCGATTCCTAGCTGCTTGGAAAAATCATCCTACTTTCTAAGACTTCCTTAAACAAAGAAATATGGGGGAATTTAGAAGTCTTTAGTAAAGCAACCCATAATTGGAGTTATGAGACGTTTGGTCACATCAGTCGCCGCAAATCATTTTTATTAGCAAGAATTCGACGGATAGAAAAATCATTAGATCTAAGATCCTCCTTTCACCTTATTGAATTAAGGACTCTAAAGGAGGAGCTAGACCTGATGCTCAAACATGAAGAAATGTGATGATTTCAAAAATCTCGGAGTTAATAGATCGATAACGGTGACCGAAATACATCCTACTTTCATCGATCCACTACGATTCGTCGCCACAATATGATTCATACTTTTACCAAAAGTAAAGGTGTTCGAATACTTCACTCAACTCCGATCGAGTAGCCTTTGTACTATTTTATACAATACCATTACTAAAGTTGTTGTTAATCGCCTTAAATCGTTTCTTCCGAAATGGGTGAATCAAAATCAATCAAGTTTTGTGTAAGGGATATGCATTACGGATAACATCATATTGGTTCAAGAGGTAATTCAATGAGGAAGAAAGTCGGTCGTAAAGGTTGTCGGTAATTAAAATTGATCTTGAAAAAGCATATAATAGATTAGAATAGAGGTTTATTCATGAAACTTTAAAAGACACCAGAATGCCTTTGGCTTTAATTAATTTGATTAGGCATTGTCTGAGCTCTGTTTCCGTGCAGGTTCTATAGACTGGGGAGCTGATAGAATCGTTCAAACCAACGAGAGGTATAAGACAAGGAGACCCTCTTTCTGCCTATATCTTTGTCCTATATATAGAGAAATTATCCCATTTGATCAATAGTCATGTTGATGAAGGTTCATGAAAAGAAATGAAATTCAGCTGTAATGGCCCTGGTATATCCCACCTTTTCTTTGCAGATGGTCTCATCCTATTTATTGAGGCTTCGATGGAACAAATGCATCTCATTCAGAGAATTCTCAAAATATATTGTGCATGCTCCGACCACTGGGTGAATGGTGCAAAAACACAAATTTTCTTCTCTATAAATATTTTGACAACTGCTCACAATGACATCCCAGGTTTTTTGGTTTTCAAGAAGTAGAAGATTTTCGAAAATACCTAGGGGTACCTTTACTTCACAGTCGGGTCACCAAAGCCATGTATGAGTACCTGCTCGAAAAAAGTGAGATCTTTGGGTGGGTGGTAAAATCATTATCTTTAGCAGGAAGGATTACGTTAGCAAAATCAGTGCTTCAAGCAATATCTGGTTATGTTATGCAGTCTGCTTGGATCCCAAAAGGTGATATGGAAAGACTTGTTCGTAGTTTCATTTGGGGTTATACCATGGAGAATAAAAATAATAATCTTGTAAGCTGGAATATTGTACAAGAGCCATTAGATCAAGGAGGATTGGGACTCAAAGACCTTCACCGCCAAAATAAAGCTTTTCTAATGAAAATAGGTTATAACTTGATTGTGAATGAGGACAGATTATGGGTAAGGGTTTTGAGAGTCCAATACAAATGGCATGATATTGTACCTATTAAATTACATGAACGGAATTATTCCAAATTATGGAAAGGGATTTGCAAGGTTTGGGAGGATGTTCGTTGTGGCATTCGATAGAACATTCGTAATGGCATTTGAACCGATTTTTGGAATGACACCTTGGTCGATAAAGAGATCCCTTTGTGGAATGCTTACATTCAAAGTGGTTGTCCATCTCATTCTCATGTCAACTCTTATTTCTCTGAATCTGAGGGATTGGGATGGGGATAAATTACAAATAATGCTACCAATGAGAGTGCTTCAAAAATTAAATGCTATTATTCCTTCATAGATTAATCTTGGAGATGATTTGCCCAGATGGCGTTGGGAGGATAAACAAATTTTTACCACAAAATCAGCTTATCAGGTTTTATCAACAATGAATATGGTAGACGAAACCACGATTGGAAGGTCATTTAGAAGACTTGCCACAGTTTCTACAAAACAAGTGGAAGTCTTGTTGTCATCTTCTAGTAATGTAACACCCCAAATCACAAGTTAGTAGTTTCGAATAACCCAAATAGGTCTTAGAGCAAACCAAGTAACCAATTAAATCTTTGGGGTTAATTTGGGCTTCCCCTGAATTGGGCTTGAGCCCATCTAGGCTTAAAAAGGATAATTTTGGGAGTTGACCAAAAGTAGGGGGAACAAAAGTGTAATTTACCCCTAAAGTTACCTAAAGGTTGATTTCCATTTATTAGTGCCTATGTCACGTTTGGAGACTCTATCTGCTTGTCTTCTTCTTCATCAATTTTCAAAATCCTTCCTCCTTCTTAAGTCTAGCAAAGGTGAGACTTTGTTCGCCCTCAACCACATTTCAGAACTTCAAAGGTAATAAACGAAGTCCCAACATCCTAAGCTTTCATCCAAGCCTCTTATTTTAAAATTTGACTAGGGAAAGTTTTAAATGGGGTTTAAAATGGGTTTTAGGGTCCTTTAGTTATCTCAATCTACTTTTAGAGGGTTAAAACCATATTTCTAATCTTTTTAAGCCTCTAGATGAGTTAGTAACTCATTTTCTCATGTTATTGTTAATGAAAGAGATTTGAGAAAGCTCTCAAGCCAGTGACAAAGGAAAGTTGGTTCTTGGGTGATTGAAGACGTTTTTGATAGCTAGGGAGACAAGGTAACACATTTCTAACCTTCATATACCATTTGTGGACCTTTTAGTGCCTTTTCTTAGCTTGTATTAGTTTATGAAGCATATGAGCATGCCTATGGTAGATTCTATTTTGAAGTGTTTTTAAGCATGCAAAATGACTCTTACAAACTTGCATAAGACTTAAACATCATTTGATGGCCTTAGGGGACAAATGGGTAGTGTTAGGTGGCATTTTTGTGCCCAAAAATCGAGCATTTCTGGGTTACAGTCTCGGTACTAGAAGAACAATATTGATATTGTTCCTCGTATAGTTAAATTTCATAAGCTCTTTGGGTCTAGAGTATTGATACTCATTTAAGAGGTATCGATATTGATCTCTAGTTGTCGATACTCAAAGGGTAGTATCAATACCATTTTTAGGTTTAGAATTCTAGTAGCCAATTTTGGTATTGGTACTCAAAGGAGTATCGATACCGAGGGTCGAGTATCAATACTCTAGTAGGGGTATTAATACTAGGTTAATTTTTAAAAACATCGAAGCTATTATTAGTATCGATACTCGGGGTAGTATCAATGCCCTCTCATATAGAAGTATCGATACTAAGGAATTTTCCAAAACATCAAAAACAAATTTGGTATCGATACCTAGTATGCTAGTACTGATACTCCAACTAAGAGTATCGGTACCCTCGTCATTATTTGGATAAGAGACCCTCTTCACTTTAAGAATTCGAGTAGGACGAGCAAACGCCATCGAAACTTAACAAATAAGATTTCATGTAAGAACAATGCTAATAATTATAATCACATCTAGAAACGATATAAAAATAGGAAATCATAAAATTATCCCTTGTATGATACTCAAGAAACACCCAGGACACTCGAGACACTTTAGTAGCAGGGTGAACGTTTGTTTGATAGAAATGTCCAGGCAAGTCTCAATTAGCTCACGAGGCACTTGTTTACCGACCGGGCGTAGATTCCTTAAAAACTCGTAAGGAGTTGGTTGGTCGAGTGAACGTTTTCGATGTAGAAATTTCGGATCTCACCCTTGGTAGGCTAGAGGGGTGTATGTCTCTGAGATGTAGTGAAACCCTCCAACCACGCCATAATGCCTACCTCTGTATGTATGTTTAGCTTAGCATCTTCGTATGCTAATATTTACATTTACTAGCATGTGAATGTAGAGGACGCAAGTAGTATAGTTTGGTTATTAGTGTGACATTGAGCCTGTGAGCTCGACGTTCAGAATTTGTTTTCATGCACAGGTTAAGAGGAGCATTCAAGGAGTGCATTGTGCAGTCTGTATTCTAGTTTGACACTATAATACCCCAAATTTTTTATTAGTGATTGAAATGTAAATTTTGGTAGTTTGGGGGCTAAACTGTAAAGCTGGAAAAGTTCTAGGACTAAAAATATAAAATTTTAAAAGTTATATTTTGGGTCTGAAAATGAGTGGTTTAGTTCAAGAATAATATTTTAGTGGGTTTTAGATTTTTTATTTGGAGCTTGCATAAAAGTCTATTAAGTAATAAAGTTTGGTAAAATATTCAGATAACCGCATCGAACCAGAAGTTTACAAAAATTTGAAGGAAGGTAATCTGAGATTAGAAAAATTATATTGATATTTTTAATTAATAGAATTTAACGTGAATTGGTGGACTTTGGTGGAAATTGTATGTTAAAGTAGAATAGTGAAATTTAGTGACTATATTGAATTTTTGGAAATTGGAAAGACAAAGATGGAAATTCCAAAATGGGATTTTTATATTTATTTAAGAATATCAAAATGGAGATAAAAGGATGGCATGGGGGTAAATATTAGGATTCGTTAATGGCAATTTTGACTTTTGGGCTAAAATGAATTTTAAATTCATTTTTAATGGGATTTTAAAGTGAGAATAATGAGATATTTTGGAGGAAATTTCTTGAATTTCTTCTTCTTCTTCTTCTCCAGCTGCTACCCGAAACTCATAGCTAAGGTAAGTAAATTTTTCTTTTTCATTTTTGAAATAAGAAAATCATCTACACTAAGTTCTCTATAAATTGGTATAAATATCTCATTGATTCATCATTGATTGGTGAAATGGGTATTTTTGGTGGATGAAGGGGAAGTTGAATTTGATTGAAATAAGGTTGAATTTAGGTGTTAGTAGTGTTGAGGAATTAAAATCAAGAATGAAAGTTGATTTAAAACCATTAGGGGGACTAAATTGAAACTTTCGGCCAACATATGGGTTTACAGAAAAACGTTGATTTTGATATGTGATGGGTTAAGAATAGTTAGAATTGATTGCAAATGATTTTTTCTTGATGAATCAAACTTGAAAACAAGTTGGAGATTATTAAATTAAAGCATGATTATGCAATTGTTGGAAATTAGTGTATTATACTGGAAATTTTGGTTTGAATAATAGAATGTTGATTTTGGATCAATATGGAAGATTTGGAATAGATGGAAGACTAATTGAAAAGCAAGGTATGTTTTCTTTATTTCTTTTCTTTATTTTAGTCCTTTTTTCTTTCTTTTTTTGGATTAAGTTATGAAATAGAAAAATGATCCATATTAAATTCTCTATCATTTGGTTATAATATTTCATTGTTTTCATGCTTGAATTATTGGGTTGAGTGTTAGAATAGATGATGAACAAGTTGAATTTTAATGATTTATGGATAGTTGTTTGTGTTCTTAATGTTATAAAATTGTTTCTAAGCTTAAATGATGATCAAAACACTTAGAAATTGCATATATATTACTCGACTATGGTTGGATTTCATGAGAAGTTGTTGAAATGGAAATAGTTGAAATTACATGAAAATATTTTTTTTAGAAGATGAATTCATGCTTGAATCAAAATGTAATCCATGCTAGGGAAACTTTAATCAATTAGGCCTAATGGAGGGAACTAGAGAAAATCTTGTGGAAAAATTATGCAAGACATATAATTGATATTAGAATGATCCTACGCGCTTTGAATGTGATTTAGACCAATTTGAAATTTTGTGAAAGTATAGGGACTTAATCACAAATTGTGAGAAATATAGGGATTGATATAAAATTGTTTAATAATTGATGTGTTATGTTGAAATTTATGATGGAATGATGAAATGTTGAATTTGGATCAACATGAAAGTTGAGTAAGATAGAGGTTCAATTCATAAAATGTAGAAAAGTAAGTGAAATGGGAATTATGTAAAATTTATGCATTAGACTGGAAATAATGTGAAATAATTGATTTGGATTTAAATTAAATATTAGTGGACCAATTTGGATATTTTTGAAATAATGGGATTATAATTGAAAGAAAGATTTACTGGTGAATAAATGTGAAATGCTGAAAAGTTAATAGAATGATTGTAAGAAATAATTATTTAAGAATTTGATAGAATTAAAGTTAGTTTATGATTTAATAGAGAATTTAGTATAAAATATATATTAATGGTATTTTTAGAATATCTATACGAATAAGAATTTATTATATTAGTTAAAGTATAAATACCTGATTAAAATAGTATATGAAACTGATAACTAATGATTTATAATCAAAAGGATATAAAATTTGAATAAAAGCCCAGTGTATAAGACATGAGTGTATGAGACATCCTTAATTTGTATTTGGATACAAATGTGGGTTAAGGGTGTTACAGGCACAAGCTTTTAAGTACGTCTTAAGTATATTTTTAGAGGACATGTATTGTATATGAATCTTCTTATATTAGAGTCATAATTGTATTTTGAAATATTATTAAACTTAATTTGGGATTTACTTTGGGGTATCCCGTATTTTGTAAATCAAATACTATGATTTTATTTTGTTATTGTTATTATTATAGATGGCTTTAAATGGATCTTTTAATTATTTTTAAAAGAAGATTTTTAGATTAGCAACTCTGGTGGTTTCGTATATCGCCTTGGTTCGTCGATCTTCAAGTCGTATTGGATTAAGACGTTACAAGTAAACACGAGGCCTTAAAGTAGAGACGTCCACCTAGCGGATGGGTTAAGATCAGTAACGATGGAGTAGTGAGAAGGAACGATGGAGCTGCAACATGTGGTGGAGTTATACATAACGATCAAGGGAAATGAGTATTTGGCTTTTCGCGGAGCTTAGGAATTTATTTGGCATTACTGCCTGAATTATCGACAGTGCACAATGCTTTGAAGCATGCATGGAGCTTAGGGTTAAACAAGATCGAAGTGGAGACAGATTGTCTAGATGTTGTTAACACCTTGATTCATAATCCATCAATGTTAGAAGGGAATATTATCGCAGATGCTATGAGAACACTAATGAATTTATAGGGGATGGTAGCAGAGTGACGATCATTGCTCGTAGTTGAAGAATCAAGCTTAGGACTCTAGACTCAATCAAAGAATGAGGTAGAAGATGGATTAGATTGTTGTCACAATTTTGAGGTTTGAATGGAAAAGAAAATTACTAGAAAATTAAGATAAGATCAAAAGATTAATATGAAGATAACAAAGATGACAATAAGATAAACAAAGACCAAGAAGATAAAGATATGATGACTTAGCTAAAATTAGGATTTTGGTGATGATGAGCAAGAATGGTGATTTGATGATGATGATGATGATAATGATGGTGGTGATTAATAGAAAGTTGTCCTACGAACCCCTCTAATCGCAATTGATTAGGCAAACTCGATAATCAGATCTAACCAGCCCTCATAATCACAATGAGAAGGTAAACCAGAGTGTGAAGATCTCTCTCACAAAGAACTTGAATAACTTAATGAAAAATAATGCTTCGAAAGCACAAGGCAAGTAGCACTTGCAAAAATGAAGTATCGTTGTACTATTAATCAAGAAATCTGATTTACAATGGTGAATAAAGTCTCCTTTATATAAGGTAAGAAGTTCTATGAATCTAAGCAACTACTAAATAATAAACGAAAGATAATGTTGTGATTTTATCCTATTTCCTAATAAAAAATAATAATAAAGTGAAAATAATGTTTTTAACTCTATGTTAATTCCTAATAAAATAATAAATATAATCCTAAAAGATAATGCATTATCTTATATTAAATTATATTATAAATAATTAATAAAAATCATTGATAATTCGTTTTTACAAAATCTCATATTAATCACGTATATAAATTTTTGCATGTGTTGTCTTCACTAAAATGGGTGTATCATGAGTTCCCGACATCGGATTGATGCGTTTCAAGTACTGTTGGAAAGCTAAGAGATAGCATGTCGTATCTCCAGAAGACACGTCGATCAAATAGCACTCGGATCTCATTCAAAAAGTCATAGTAAGTCTAGTGTTATTTTGATCTTCTTTTCTAAGATTTGATTGTGTGAGTTAATTGGAAACGTCAGTTCATCTTCCTTTGATGTAAATATTGTGATGAATCATGCAGGTATCATGAATCAACCTTGGCAGGTGAGGATCCGTCATGTTCGACGTGAGCTTAATACTGTTGCTGATTCTTTAGCGTCACTGAGTCGGGGTAAGCCAATTGGAAAAAAAAATACTATTTGACTCTTCCTAAGAGTTGTGGGACGCATGCTTAAGTGTGAAGAATTGCACCTACATTACTAAACTAGTTGTACTGTACGAGAATAAAAAGATTCGAAAAAGTATATTTAAATTAAAAACATACTTTTAAATTAAAAACTAAACCCGAGTTTCAGTTAAACGGAAAAAAATTAAGTCATTACATATTATATTATATAGATCAATATAGTTCATATAACAATTAATTATCTAACATAAAGCAGTAATCTACCATGACCAAAATTAGAACCTTCGATTCTCCGGCAGCAAAACCACCGTTTTGGACAGCAAAACTGGTGGCTGCCGCGGCAGCGAATACGTCTCATTTTCAATTTATAAAATTTATTAAAATATCTTTCGTTAAACCTGGTAAGCTGAGGGACATTATAGTTATGCTTAACTACTTTTTCTCATTATCAGTTTCTAAAATTTATTAAAAATCATTTATTAAAGTAATTATCAATGATTCTCCAATATTTTGTTTCCAGATTATATGGAGTATTATTATTTTTTTCATTATAAATTTTCTACTTTATTGGAAAATTATACGATAAATTTGATTTGATTTTAATTTAATTTTAAAATTTTAGAAAAGTTTAATAAAAAGTTAAATTCATTGTTTAATTTTTTCCATATAAAAATAAATAAATAAATAAATTTATTCATAAAAAAATATATAATTAAAGTAAAATTAGTATATATTAATCAAACTAAAATCAAAATTTTTAATATATATATATATATTCATAATATATATAATTAAATTAAAATTAGTATATATTAATCAAAATAAAATAAAAATTTTCATATATATATAATTAAAATTCATACAACATTACAAATTTTAATAAAATTAATTCCACTTGAATAATTTTATAAATAAAGTTGTAATTCCAATAGAATAATAAAATTATACTTGTAATTTTATAAATTTTACTTCACTCAAAAAATTTAAATGAAGTTTGAGTTATAAAATCAAACTCGAATAACTCAAATTTTTTACTAATTTGTTGATTGATTTTCAAGTTCGAGTCAAGTCCCACAAAAATCTACATTATATATGTATATCTCATATGAAAATCATATATATATATATATATATATATATATATATATATATATATATATATATATATATATATATATATAGATATAGAAAGTTGTTTGCATTGAAATCAATTAGTACTATGATATTATAAATATTTATAATTAAATTTATACAGAAACTCAAACAACTTAATTAAAATTTTATAAACTCGACTCTAAATATTTTCAAATGAAGTCTAAATTATAAAATAATAATCGTAAATTTTAAAAAAAATATATTCAATTCTACTTGATGGAATAATCTACAGGGATAGTTCCCAAACCCTGTTAGCTTTTGTAACTTTGCTTGACATGCAAGGATTTCAAGATGCAAATTCAGTGTTAAAAGGTCAAAACATCTTATTAACCGAAACTCTTTT
This sequence comes from Hibiscus syriacus, assembly GCF_006381635.1. Classification (NCBI taxonomy): domain Eukaryota; kingdom Viridiplantae; phylum Streptophyta; class Magnoliopsida; order Malvales; family Malvaceae; genus Hibiscus; species Hibiscus syriacus. Next base: position 755,482 of record NW_024062067.1, on the reverse strand, counting down.
TCACTTCAGTTTGATGGAATACTCTTGAAAGTAATTTTCAGTAAACAAATTCATTATTCTTCACACTTAGCACTGAGGACTTAAAGCCCTTTTATACAGTTTGTTTACAGCCACCCATAACATATTTATAACAACCTCATAACAAACTATTAACGTTCACACTCACACACGCTCAACAACCTCACACCATGCATACAGCTCAGCTGCTAAACTAACTGATATCACTGCTAAACTGACTTCACTCACACTCAACCTCAATATGCTAATATTCTCCCATCTTTCTTCTTCTCCTTTTCTTAACTCAACATTGTTGGACATGAACCTTATCTCGAAAAACCTGAAATGACGCCTTAGCTAAAGGCTTGGTAAATTCATCAGCAAGTTGAAAATCAGCAGGTACATAACTCACCTTCAGTTTTCCAGCAGCAACCTTCTCTCAAACAAAATGAATGCCAAGGTCAACATGTTCTGATTTCGCATGATAAACTGGATTGGCAGTCATTGCCACTGCACTTGTGTTATCACACCAAACAATAGGACTATCTAGTGACTGCAGCCTTAGATCACTCAATAAAGCATCAACCCAAGTTACTTCAACAGTAGCTTCTGTAATACTTTGATATTCAGCCTCCATCGTTGAGCGTGACACCGATTTTTTCTTCTTAGATGCCCATGTAACCAAGTTGTTGCCAACAAACACTCCATAGCCAGTCATCGAGCGCCTATCTCCACTATCACATGCCCAATCAGCATCATAAAACGCTCTCACACACAACTTAGTATGCTCAGAAGAGAAAACTAAGCCATAATCCAGTGTACCAGCTAGATAGCGTAGGGTGCGCTTAACAACAACCAGATGTTCTTCACAAGGTGCTTGCATGAACTGTGCCACCTTGTTGACAATAAATAATATATCAGGCCTAGTATGGTACACATATAACAAAGCACCTACAATTCTTCAATAATCACGTGCATTGGCTAATAGAAAACTTCTTTTCCCAGAATTTTTCATAGCAACTACTATAGGTGTGCAGGTTGAAGATGCTTGAAGCATATCTATTTTCTATAACAAATCGAGTATGTATTTCTTTTGACTGAGGACTAAACCAGCACCATTCCTCTTAACCTCAATACCAAAAAAGAACGAAAGTGCTCCAAGATCCTTTAGAGAGAACTTCTTGTGCAGCATATTAATAATGGTATCAATATCAACATTCGAACTACCAGTAATGATTATATCATCAACGTATTCTAAAATATACGAGCACGAATCATTCACAACTCGTACAAATAGGGACGTATCAGCCCTTGACACCACAAAGCCTAGCTCAAGTATATTGTTCTTGAGTTTATCGTTCCAGTTTCGAGGAGCCTGTCGAAGTCCATATAAAGCTCTCTGCAACTTACAAACTAAAGGAAATCCATTAGAGCCAAGTTGTTCAAAACCAGGGGCTATTGCATATAAACATCTTCAGCTAAATCTCCATTAAAAAATGCATTATTGACATCTATTTATCGTAGAGACCACCCTTTAACTAGTGCTACTACTAGAACTACATAGACAGTTGCAAACCTAACAACTGGATAAACGTGGCCATAAAATCATGGCCAGGAACTTGCGAAAAACCCTTGGCAACTAGGCGAGCTTTATATCGATGAACAGAACCATCTGGGTTCCTTTTTAATTTGAATAGCCATTTGCAGCCAACAACACTTTTATCACGAGGCAGCTCAACTAAACTCCACGTTCGGTTTTGAATTGAAGTCGAGTACTCCTCATGGACAGCAGCTGCCCACTTAGGTGACATTAATGCATCATGAATATTAGATGGAACATTATCATCAAGAACATTGGTGTATACCTTGGGCTTATAGACACCACATTTGCTGCGAGTCAGTATGGGATGATGATTAACATGAGGTGCAACAGTCTCATCATGAACTACTTCTTCAACATGTGTTTCATTTGGACACAAAGCCTTAGATGATTCCTCAAGATTATTCGAGGAAGCAGCAGAACCAGCAATTGAGCTCTCAGGCCCATGCATAGGAGTATGTTGATTTCCTGATACCCCTACATTTTCAGCAAGTAACCGATTCACATCTACTACAACATTAAGGGGTCGACTGATTTCTGCAGAGGAGCTGCAACAACTGTGACCGGACTTAGTTGCAAATGGAAAGTGCCATTCATCAAATTTTACATGCCTAGACACATACAGTCGCCCATTCTTTCCGAGACACAAGAAACCTTTGTGTTGGGGACTAATGCCAAGAAACATATACGGTTGTGAACAAAATTCCAGTTTATGATGGTTAAACAATCTAAGGTGTGGAAAACACCGATAGCCAAAAACCTTCAACAAACTATAGTCAGGCTGCTTATGGAACAGTGACTCATATGGAGAGAGCCCATGTAGCACCTTTGTAGGCAACCTGTTGATGAGATGTACAGCCGTTGTTGCAGCATAAACCCAAAACATGATAAGCATAGAAGCCTGAGCAAGCAAAACTAACGCAAGCTCAATGATGTGCCTGTGTTTTCATTCAAAGACTCCATTTTGCTCGGAGGTGTGTGGACAAGTTACACGGTGCACAACCCCAGCTGTTTGAAGAACATGAGAGAGGCTTCGAAACTCACCTCCCCAATCACTCTGCACAGCTAATATCTTCGAGTTAAACTGCGTGATTACAATCTGTTGAAATAATTGAAAAACATGTACTGCTTGGGATTTATCACGCAATATATATAGCCAAGTGTGTCGTGTACACGCATCAACAAAGCTCACATAATACCTAAACCCGTTAGAAGAAACTGGTGAAGGTCCCCATAAATCAGTATAAACCAATTGAAATGGGATAGTATAAATCAAATCGGATACATGAAAGGGGAGTTTGTGACTTTTGCCCATATGAGAAGCAACACAACATTCATTCACATTCTTTTCAACAAGTATATTTAAGAATTTGCAAACTTGCTCTAGGGTCCCATATGCAGGATGCCCTAGGCGCCTATGCCAAAGTTTATACAGCTTATTTGGAGATAATGCAACATAAGTTTGTGCCTGACCACTACTCGTAGCATCCACATTCGACTGAAAGAAATACAAACCACCTCGTTCTTCACCACGTAACAAAATTTCTCCAGACCTCTCGTCTCGAACACAGTAACTTGAAGCTCGAAATTCAAAGTAAACATCGTTGTCCTTAGCAAGCTTTAACACCGAGAGCAGATTTTTCATTATCGTAGGCACATGCAACAAGTCATTCAATAACAACGCTCGAGAATTAGATGTTAAAATAGATCTACCAGAAGTATGAATAGATAAGGGCACACCATTGCCAACAAGTAATTTACCTGGACCTGTAAAATCACCCTTATGACCAATGGTTGAGGCATCAGGTGTGACATGGTGTGATGCACCAGAATCAACCACCCACGAACCACTAGAGGTGAAAGTGCTATGAGCCTCAGCAAGTCCTTTAGTACAGAGGAACATGCTACATTCTCTACAGCTTCAAGACTAGAGTAATGAGCACTACCAGAATTATCTCGTGATGAAGGACGAGCAGAACCTTTACCAGAGAAATTCTGATCAAACCGATGCCAGCAGTCAACCACTAGGTGACCATTTTTGCCACATAGTTGGCACTGAACCCGTGGTCTTCCACGACCGCGTCCACGAGTAAAATAAGCAGACTCATTACGGTAGGCAGATCAATTGTAAGAATTTGTGTTGCTCAATTTGGAACCAGCTCTCAGATTAGCAATATGAGCACTCATTGGAAATTGATCATCTCGAGCATCAAATCCAGCCATTTGAGTTTCAGCATCAATCAGCAAAGAACATACCTTATCAAGCGAGAGAGAGTCTTTCATTGTTGTAATGAAAGCAACATAAGATTGATAATTTCTGGAGAGGCCTTTTAAGATGCTGGACACTTGCTCGGCAGGGGAGATCGCAATATCACATGATGCCAATGCATCACAGACCTCCTTAATCCGAGTGAGATCGGTCCTCATGTTATCATCTCCTTTTATAGGAGATTGAAGCTTGTAATGCAGACTAATTACTGCTGTTGTAGAGCGATTCGCGAAGAACTGCAGTACTTTGTTCCAAACAGCCACTGCTGTCTCCGCACCAACGAATTGAGAAAGTAGATGAGAGCTAATGGTTGACAATAGCCACGATGCCAGTGCATTATCTTGTGCTACAAAATCGTCATATAACTCGTTCGGCATATATTCACCATTCCCACCTACTATAAATTCAGGCGGAGGCTGCAGCGAACCAGTTAATAACCGCTCGAGGTGATGGCTACGAACTGTTAGCAGAACTTGCTGCTTCCAGAGTAAAAATTTCGACTCATCAAGAACAACATTCACCTTCTTGTGAGTGAACGTTTTAGCAGACACAACATCCATGTCTACCAGAAGATGAAGCGGCGAAGTAAAACACCTCAGGAACAGAAAGCGAATGATGCCATGATGGAATACTCTTGAAAGTAATTTTCAGTAAACAAATTCATTATTCTTCACACTTAGCAGTGAGGACTTAATGCCCTTTTATACAGTTTGTTTACAGCCACCCATAACATATTTATAACAACCTCATAACAAACTATTAACGTTCACACTCACACACGCTCAACAACCTCACACCATGCATACAACTCAGCTGCTAAACTAACTGATATCACTGCTAAACTTACTTCACTCACACTCAATCTCAATATGCTAATACAGTTTGACCTTTTCTACTTGCTTGCTTATACTTCAATTCAAGAGATTGAAACTGCACACAAGAAAGTCAATACTCACTTTTCCATCGAGTCTTCTTTAGCCACTTGGATCTCATTTTTCTACACTTTTATCTTTATCGAGTTAACCCAACAAGCAATTGGTTCTTCTTTAGTTGATGTGAGCTCTAAGATTTCTCATCCAGTTTCCTCTAAAAGAAGCTTCTTTTTTATCTGGATTCTTCTCTTTGAGTTGAGATTCGTTTCAATGGAAAAGAAGTCTGGTAAAAGAAAGGCAAATGAGATAATGGGTTTTCAAGGTTATGGCTTGAGGGATAACCCTAAGAAATCTTGGAAATATTTGGGCTCCAAGGTTGACGATAATGCAACTATTAGCTCGACCCTTGGGTTCCAGTGCAAAGCTTGCGGCAAACAATTCGAGTCAACGAATGCTCTGTTCGGTCATACGAGGCATCATTCTGCAAAAGAAAGGAAAGATGTCAAGTGTCAAGAATGTGGCAGAAAGTTTTAAGTCTTTGAAGGCTCTCACTGTTCATATGAGATTGCACCCTTTGAAGAACTTAACATTGAGGAGAAAGAGATCGCAAAGATTGAGGTACAATAATAATGGTCTAAATTGTTAGAAGACTGCTTCAGGACTGAAACAAGTCCACACGTTTCTGTTCTTTTGTTAAGTTGTTTGTGTCAATGTTTGTTCATATTTCTTAGGAAGTGGTTATTATGTTATTCATGATCTCTAAACATGGAGAAAGTTTAGGATCATATTGTTAGTGGTTAGTTTTTTGTTTTTGCTTTAAAACTGTAACGTTTCTGATTTTTATCAGGCAGTTCTGTTTTTTGTTTTTCTATAGCAACGTTCTTTCTCTTCTACATATTAAAAAATAACATTTGGTATCAGAGCTCTTTTCTTAAGGGACCTGTGAGTGACTTTGACACGCCATGGAAGTTGAAGCAAGTTTTTCTCCAATTTCTCCACCGGTGTTTGATGAAGAAAACTACCAAATGTGGGCAGTTCGCATGGAGACGTATTTGGAGGCTTTAGATCTTTGGGTAGCAGTAGAAGAGGACTACATAGTTCCAATAATTCCAGCCAATCCCCACTTTGGCTCAGATCAAAGCACATAAGGAGAAGAAGACGAAAAAAGCTAAGGCAAAATCCTGTTTTGTTTGCTGCAGTTTCAGCCACCATTTTCACCCAAATTATGTCTCTAAAGTCAGCAAAGGAGATATGGGATTATCTCAAGACTGAGTACGAAGGAGATGAGAGAATTCGTGGGATTCAGGTGCTGAATTTAGTTCATGATTTTGAGTTGCAAAAGATGAAGGAAACTGAGACAGTCAAAGAGTATGCTGAAAGACTTCTCAGTATAGCAAACCGAGTCCGGTTGTTGGGATCATCTCTGGTAGACTCGAGGATTATGGAGAAAATCCTTGTAACATTGCCTGAAAAATTTGAGGCTACTGTTACCACCTTGGAGAATACCAAGGACTTGTCCAAGATTCCTCTGGCATAACTCTTGAGTGCCTTGCAAGCACAAGAACATAGGCGTGCAATGAGACAAGAAGGAACTATTAAAGGAGCCCTAGCAGCCAAGCATCACAATAATGGCAAGAATAGAAAGCAAAAATTCAAGCAGCCTTACGCAGAAGGAGACAGCTCAACAACAGAGAGTAAAACCACGGCTGGAAATAGAAAACCAGGTGTGAAGAAAGAGTATCCTCCGTGTCATCATTACAACAAAAAGGGTCATCCCCCTTTCAAATATTGGAGGAGACCTGATGCGAGATGCAACAAATGCAATCAAATACGGCACGAAGCTGTCATATGCAGAAACAAAAATCAACAGTAAAAGGAAGAAGCTAAAGTTGCATATCAAGAGGAAGAAGATCAACTGTTTGTCGCTACATGTTTCGTGGGCAGTGAATCAAATGAAAGTTGGCTGATTGACAGTGGTTGCACCAACCATATGACGCATGACAAGGAGTTGTTTAGAGATTTGAAGCCAACTAGCATCGCCAAAGTTAGAATTGGCAATGGGGATTATATCTCTGTCAAAGGAAAAGGGACTATTGCGATTGTAAGCTATGCAAGTACAAAACTTATACAGGATGTTCTATTTGTTACTGAAATTGACCAAAATCTGTTAAGTGTTAGCCAACTAATTGAAAAAGACTTTAAAGTTATTTTTGAAGATGAATATTGCTTGATTAAGGATGCAACTAATCAAGATATCTTCAAAGTAAAAATGAAAGGAAAGAGTTTTTCACTCAATCCTTTAGAGGAGGAGCAATCTATTTTTTCACTCAAAGAAGATGCAACTCAAATTTGGCACAAAAGAGTCGGACACTATCATCATCAAGGATTGTTGCAACTAAGAGAAAAGGAGTTGGCACTTGATGTTCCCAAACTTAGTGATGCAATCTCAAGCTGCAAAGCATGTCAGTTTGGAAAGCAAAAAAGGAAGCCAATTCCGAAGTCAATCTGGAGAGCCACTCATAAATTGCAGTTCGTCCACACGGATGTTTCAGGCCCTCAAAAAACACCTTCTTTAAAAGATAGTCTCTATTATATTGCCTTTATTGATGATTTCACCAGAATGTGTTGGATTTTTTTCTTGAAGTTTAAATCAGAAGTAGCTCAAGTTTTTTGGAAATTCAAAGCAAAAGTTGAGAATGAAAGTGGCTGCAAAATTCAGATAATAAGGTCTGACAATGGGAAGGAGTATACTTTCACAAAATTTGACAAGTTTTGTGAAGATTCAGGCATAGAGCATCAGCTTACAGCTCCTTACACACCTTAACAAAATGGTGTTAGTGAAAGGAGAAATAGATACATCATGGAAATGTCAAGATGCATGTTGCATGAAAAGAATTTGGCAAAGAAGTTTTGGGCAGAGGCAGCAAATACTGTTGTGTTTCTTCAAAACAGACTTCCCACAAAGGCAGTGAAGGAACAAACACCATTTGAGGCATGGTATGGTTACAAACCATCTCTGAAGTTCCTTAAAGTATTTGGTTGCTTGTGTTTCACTCATGTTCCATAGAGCAAGCGTGACAAGCTTGATAGGAGAGCTTCACCAGGTATCTTTATAGGCTACAGTACTATCAGCAAGGCCTATAAAATTTTCCAGCCACAAACTGGAAATATTGTTATTAGCAGGGATGTTCACTTTGTGGAGGATGAAGAGTGGAGCTGGGATGATGCAGAGAAGAAGGGTCAGACTGTGGCAGAATTAAATCACAAGTTTTTTGGTTCAAGCATTGACGAAGAAGATGATTGGCTGAATGAAACAGTGGATGATGCTCCTGTGAGAGGAACAAGGTTGCTCTCAGATATTTATGAAATGTGCAATATAGATGTGTGTGAGCCTGCCGACTATGCCGAAGCAAAAAAGGATCAAATGTGGATAGCTGCAATGGAGGAGGAGCTGTCAATGATAGATAAAAACAAGACTTGGATCCTTGTGGACAGACCTCAAGACAGGAAAGTAATTGGAGTTAAGTGGGTGTTTAGAACCAAGCTTAACGCCGATGGATCGATTAACAAGCACAAAGCTAGGCTTGTGGTTAAAAGGTATGCCCAAATCTTTGGTGTTGATTACTTTGATGCTTTTGCTCCTGTTGCTAGATTGGACACAATTAGATTACTGCTTGCAATAACTGCACAAAAGGACTAGAAAGTGTTCCAGTTGGATGTCAAATCAGCTTTTTTAAATGGTGTCTTACAGGAAGAAATTTATGTGGAGCAACCCCAAGGATTTGTGAAGGAAGGTGAAGGAGATAAAGTATATCTTCTCAAGAAGGTCCTTTATGGTCTGAAACAAGCTCCAAGAGCTTGGTATAGTAAAATTGATGAATATTTGCTGAACTTTGGTTTAGTGAAAAGCCCATCAGAAACAACCTTGTATGTCAAGCACAATGGTACTGACATTCTTATTGTTTCACTGTATGTTGATGACCTGCTGGTTACAGGAAACAATACAGATCATATTCAAAATTTCAAACAAGAGATGATGAAGGTGTTTGAAATGACAGATCTCGGGTTTATTTCCTACTTCCTTGGCATGGAGATTAAGCAAGGGCAAGGTGAAGTTTTTATCTTCCAGAAAAAATATGCAAAGGAAATACTAAAGAAGTTTCAAATGGAAGAGTGCAAGGCAGCAAGCACTCCAATGAATCAAAGGGAGAAGCTGTGCAAAGAAGATGGTGCTGACAAAGTTGATGAAGGATATTTCAGGAGTTTGATTTGCTTGATGTATCTCACGGCAACAAGGCCAGATATTTTGAATAATGTAAGTATTTTGCCTCAATTCATGCATTGTGCAAGTGAATTACATCTCAAGGCTGCCAAAAGAGTGATTCGATATGTCAAAGGCACAAGTGATTTTGGTGTTAAGTTCAAAGGGTGCAAGGAGTTCAAGTTGGTTGGTTTTTCAGACAGTGACTGGGGAGGTTCCATTGATGATATGAGGAGCACTTCGGGCTACTGTTTTACTCTTGGCTCTGGTGTTTTCTCTTGGAGCTCGAAGAAGCAAGAAATTGTAGCTCAATCCACTGCCGAAGCAGAGTTTATTGCTGCAACAGCTACTGTTAATCAAGCTTTATGGCTAAGGAAGATTTTACTTGATCTTAATTTAAAGCAGAAGGAAAGCACAGAGATTCTTGTTGACAACCAAGCTGCTATTTCTATCTCTCATAATCCTGTGTTTCATGGAAAGACTAAACATTTCAACATCAAGTTATTTTTCCTAAGGGAAGTAGAGAATCATGGAGATGTGATTCTTGTATACTGAAAAACAGAAGATCAAGTTACAGACATTTTAACCAAATCATTGCCTGCATGCAAGTTCTAGTTTTTGAGGTCAAGACTTGGTGTTTGCAACTCCTAAAGCAAGGAGGAGTGTTAGAAGACTGCTTCAGGACTGAAACAAGTCCACACGTTTCTGTTCTTTTGTTAAGTTGTTTGTGTCAAAGTTTGTTCCTATTTCTTAGGAAGTGGTTATTATGTTATTCATGATCTCTAAACATGGAGAAAGTTTAGGATCATATTGTTAGTGGTTAGTTTTTTTGTTTTTGCTTTAAAACTGTAATGTTTCTGATTTTTATCAGGCAGTTCTGGTTTTTGTTTTTCTACAGCAACGTTCTTTCTCTTCTACATATTAAAAAATAACATAAATGAATCTTCTGGTTCACTTGAAATTGAACAAGAGATTGAAGAAGCTGCTCTGTGTTTGATAATGTTGTCTAGAGGTGTCAAGAATTGGACCGAATTCAATTGTTTTTTAGAGTCTTGTGATAATAAAGAAATTTTGCATAGTCCTTTTGGTTATGGGGATGATTTTGATTCATACGCCTATGGTTCTATGAATGATCAATCTCGATTTGAATATTGTGAAACTGAGATCGAGGGAAGAATTCCCGGTGAAGTGATAAAATTGGGGTGCAATAGGGTTGAACCAGGGCAGGATTTGATGGAAGGATTAGGATTAACTAGTTTAGGCTCCACAAAATCTAGTTCTTGCAAGCAAAGATGTCAAGTTCGATGCTTGTGATTCGGAACTGGGAGGGGATGCTTCGAACATAATAATAAGTACTCCATTGAATTCTGAGATATCTGATGATTCCCAGAACAAGAACAAATTCAAGTGCAGGATCTGCAGCAAGACTTTCAAATCTCACCAGGCACTAGGAGGTCATCAAACAATCCACAGAAAGAGTAATACTTGTTCCGTAGAGATGGTTGAAGATTGCGAAATGAATGAGGTGACTAGTTCTGTAACAGGAGTAGTATACAAGGTGCACAAATGCCTAATCTGCTAGAAGGTTTTCGGATCGGGGTGAGCTTTGCGTGGTCACAAGAAGTTTCACATGTTGAAAAAACAGCCTGCGAAGCTGCTAGACCTTTGTAACATCTCTTCTGATGTTATCTTAATGTACCAGTTATGCACAATGAAGACGGTAACGGTGACGCCAGATTTTCGTTCTGCCAGCTTGGGACTGACTGCAAGAGTGACGCTCTACTGAGCCTAGTTGCCAACTGATGAAAGGCGATGCCGAAACTGTTACCTTGGGCTTTTCTTCTGGTTTCCAGTGGTAACTCACTTCCGGCTTACTTCTTTCAACTGATATTTGGTATTGAAAAGTTCCATCGATACGATTTTTTCGAAAGTTTTCGTAGCAGTAACATTGATTGAATGTTCTCTTTCTTTTGGGGTTCTTCATTCTTTTGTTTCATACATTTAAAGAATATAAGAAAACTGTGTGAGATATATTCTTTTCTGCTGAATATACAACATATGAAATGAAAGCAATTTTACTTGTTAATCATCTACTATGCCTATGACAGAGGCTTTATATTCGATTTTGTTCGATAAGACCGATACTGAAATCCATGTCGGATACGGATTCTTAAAGAAAACGAAGAGTCGAAACAGCATAGCAAGAGCTCTAACTGTAACACCCAAACCCGTATCCGACCCGGATACGAATCCGAGGTGTCACATTGACCTTTTAAAACATGTACTTGTATAAAATAGTGAGTAATTTAAAACTTTTATAACATATAAATGACTAATTTACATAAAAGACATTTTCATTATTACAAAACCAATCAGAGCGTGTATATTTCACTTATTTATTTACATATAACTATTCGAAACATTTATAAAATTATTCATAGCTTAAACAATATATTCTTTTAAAAACATGCCAACTAGAACTTTATATACTAAAATACATATTATTCACCTCTTTTCTGATCTGACCTTTAGTAAGGAGAACTAACATGTCTTGCTCCACATTGCTCTTTACTCTCCTCGAAACCTACGTGTAAATCACTTACACGCTAAGTCAAAGACTTAGTGAGGCATATAAACATATAAGGTAAACGGTAACTAATAATCATACCTAAACAATTCCTACTATCATTTCATACCACTCATACTTTTACATGTAACGAATATATGCATACATATATGTCATTATCATTCATATCACTTATCTCATGTTCCTATGATCTGTTATGTCCATATCATATAACATATACAATAACCAATTGCACATATACATATCATGTCATGTAAACCATATATATATACTATCATAAAACACGTACACCCAAGCAACTATATTATCATCTTCATTTCTTTCTTATTTTATCACTATAATTGATTCCTTTCATCATATAGTCTTATAAGTTACCATTTGTACAATCAATATCACACATAAAATTCCACAAGGAAACAAACATATTATCATATCACTTTATTAATATTATCTATTTAATAGCCCATGATACACATGTGAGAACTAAAGATATGCGAGTACATAGAGGTTGTGCACTAATGATGTCACCACAGCTCATATAATTGCACCGAAGTGCCACATATAATTGCACCGGAGTGCCGCATAGAATTGCATCGTAGTGCCATATAATAATGTCCATAAGGACCACATATCATTCCTTAAGAATCATATACATATACTAGGGATCAAGTATGTGTCTCACCAGACTTCACACATGTTCCAAAGAATACATATATATCCCGAAGGACCACATATCATTCCTTAAGAATCATATACATATGCCAAGGATCAAGTATGTGTCTCACCAGACTTCACACATGTTCCAAAGAATACATATATGTCCCGAAGGACCACATAGACCCTCGACTCTTGGCATGCCAACTATACCCCTAGCTCTCATGACACATAACATGGGCATTATCTTTTATATCCTTTTACATATTCATGTAACCATATCATATATTCATATAAGCTCATGGTTTCATTCACATATACATGTAATCACGTAGTTCATGTCAATTCTCATATGAGTTCATATTCATATAAACATAGGATTCACCCTCATGTATCACATATACTTTCTCTTTCATATGGTTCATAACATTTCTTATGTGTTCATATGACATGTAAATCATTGTCATCTTATCATGTTATCACATAAATATATCATCTTACAATACATACAAAAACACATCAATACATATATTCACATATACCTATCATTTCATTATCCTTATTATTATTCTAATCATCACCATTAATCCCTTTTACTTACCATATTCATATCAATAACACATATACTCATGCACACATATAAATCATAACCAATACATACTTCTATGAATTCAGGTTTTTCACTATTGGAAATAGACTTATCGCAAGTCTTATTTTCCATTGAACCTCATATACTAAATAATGTGCACTCACCTGAGCCTTGTTTGCTTTGAATCAATCTTAATCCTTAGATTGTTCCGGAATAAGCTTTATTCTATATCTACATCATAATAATACATTGATACATATCAGTATACTAATTGATATCTTCTAAATTGTCACTTCTTAGGCTAAAAGAAAAGCCCATTTCATCTTTTAATGAAGGTATGCATCGATGCACTGCACAGTGTATCGATGCATTCCCTATCGGTGCATCGATGCACTACATGTGCATCGGTGCATAAAATACATTCGATGTTTGTTTATTACTGGGATGCATCGATGCATGCCTTATGCATCAATGCACCAATTGCATTCGATGTTTTTAGATTAAAAGAGTGCATCGATGCACTACTTGTGCATCGATACACCTTCAAAAAATTTCTAGGTTTTAACCTTGATGCATCGGTGCACTCTGAATATGCATCGATGCACTCTGCCCAGAATCCTCTTTTTGAACCCGAAAATTCATTCTTTTTGGATTAAAACCTTCATATTTCAACCCCTTTCATATTCCTAACTTACATTACATACTTAAACTCATTAATATTCATTTATCTCATCTTTAACCTCTAAATTCCATCTTTCATATGGAAATCAATAATCATACCCAATTTTCCATGTTATCCAAACTTAATTCTAACACTTCTAACTTCTTATTCTTATAGATGACAAGTCAAATTCATCCTCCAAATTCATTTAAACCTTCTTATTCAAAATTTCAATTAAAAACCCATTTTCTTTAATCTCTGTTAACCTCTTCATCTTTGAGTTTTCACTTATCTTTAGACTTCTTTAAGCTTTCTTACTTTCCAAAGAATCAAAACCAACTTAGAATTCAAATAATAATCAACTAATAAAAATTCTCACCTTTGCTCTTGGCTTCCACGCATGAAGAAGAAAGGAGAAGAAGAAAACTCTTGAAACTCATTTCCCACGTTTTTATATCCCCTAAAAGAGAAATAAAAATATTCTCTTAGAAAAGACCATAATACCCTTGTTACTTTCAAACTTTACTATTAAATCCAACCTCAAAATTCTCCAATTAAAATTCTGAACTTTTAACTTATTTCGAAATTGAACACAATGCTTTCAAAATTCCCCTTTAGGTCACTAGCTTGTTATTGAGGATGTTACAAATCTTCCCTCCTTTTTAAGAAAATTAGTCCCCGAATTTTCACTGCACATCCTGAGAAAACATATCTTCTAACATTCTCATGCTACTTTCTGAACTTAATCTTTTGTATCATCATTAATAACTTGGTTCTTATCTTTTCAATTATTCAACTACCTTTTTACTTTACATCTCCTATCATGTCACTTATCAGATAGACAATAACATTAATTCTTATTACTCAAACTCATAAATCAATCAAATTCCTTATCAATCTTCAATTGTCTTTCAAGAATCACCAAACTTTTATTTCATCCTTACTTGACTGACTCCAAAACTTCCTTAATACATATGAATCTTTCTTCATTTCTCTGACTACATCCACTTTACCAAGAAACATAACCTTAAATCTTCATCATAACTGATTAAACATACACTTTGCATAACTAGACAATTTCTCATATCACCTGACATACCTTTCTTACTTCTAGTTAAACTTATAATCTATATCTCAACATAACCTTTATCACATCTGATTCTTTAAACATCATCCTTTCATTTCCTTCATAAATCAAAATCTTCTTATACACCAATCATATCTTTCTTTCATGTTCACATACTCTATTCATATCACTTAAACTTATCTCTGATTACCAATCTTTATTATATCTTTATAACTTTACTAATCAACTTCACTTATACATAACCTCATTCTTATCGTATCTTGCTTATATTTTCTTCCTCCAAAATTTTCTTTAAAACACATAAATATTCATCTCCTTGCCTATATCATATCTATATGATCAAAATACACAACCACATCCAGATTCGTATCTCATTTGATTAACTTACTTTATGTTTCTTTCAAATCTGATAAATCTAACATCCATGCCATTACAACTAATTAATAACAACTTTTCAATCTAGGGCGTAAGCCCTGATCAAATTAATCATAAACATCATTTCAGTTAAAATCAACCCAGTGTAATTCACTTATTGAACTCATACTCTCATTCATATACAGTATTATGCCTTGTCTCCTTTATTACCTTTCATTTCAATGATTAAAATACATAACCATATCTCAATCCACACCATACATAATTAGCTTACCCTGAAATCATCTTCTAATCCTTTAACTTTAATACACTACTATCTTATAACTCTGTTAGTCAACATCGATTCTTCCAATCTAAAATGTAAACCTTCATCGAACCATTCATATGCATTCTTTGCAGTCGGAATTATTTCAACAATGGTTTACTCAACTAATCAAATAAACATTCAATCTCATACAACATGTCACTTCTATTATTCAAGCTTAACATTCTAACTTCCTTTATTTATAAACTGATCATTGATGTACCCATACTTAAACTCTTCTTATCAATCATTAGTTTTACTCAAACATTTGAATCCTCACTTCCTTCACTCTATCATATTACTATAATCACAGCATACAACTGTATCCAGATTCACTTCATATTTGGTTATCATAACCTACCATAATCTTGTTAGTCAACGCTAACTCTTTCCATCTTAAATAAAAAAAAACAGTATCTACCTCACTTGATACATTTAAAGTACTTTTTATCCTTCACCTTATTTAATCTCTAGCAAAGCACTTAATCCATTCATCCACTTGTTTCAAAAATCACCAGATTTCAATACTCATCTAATCCATTTAAAATACTTTTTCTGCTTCAATTTACATAACTTCTGAAAGAGCTTTTAACCCAATTCACAAGGGTTGTCTTTAACCCTGACTTATCCTCAATTAACTCTTAGTTTAATCTTTCAAGATCAAACCTACTGTTGGAGTCTGTCGAACTCTCATCTGATTTGATTCTCTGACGGAGAATACAACTAATTCATGTCTGGTTTAAAGTTGAACCAGAATCTCTACCTTTCTTTGATGGTGCTAAAATTCTATGAAGCACTAATTATCTTAATCATCTGAGATTTTTTTCCCAATCCTTTTATTCTTAGCTCTCTCTAGAGCTTTAACACGATCAACCATTTCTTGAAATGAGAATAATTTCAAAACCAGTAAAACTCTTTTAATTTAAGGCACAAGTCTTAAACAATCAATCACATGTATCCTTTTTATCCTTCTTAATCAGAATCAATTCAACAATAAATCTGCTTAACTTGTCAAACTTACTTTCATACACATGCATGGGTAATTCCCTTGCTTCAAGCTCATATATTCGAGCTTCATTTATCCGTCATACTCTAACTTGTCAAAGTAGTAACGAAACTACTCAATTTAATTTCTCCTCTTTGGAGAAATAAAAACCTTCTATAATATCATCTAACCATAGGTCTGTAACAATAGAACCTTCCTCAAATCCATCCTTGAACTCGTGTGCTCTTAACTTTTCAACTAATTCGATACATTCATTCTATGAGTTAAAAAAAAATATAAATTGAAAATTCATCAGAATATTCTTCAACATGGTGAAGACATTCCCTAAATTTATACAGGCATTTCCTGAGGTTTTTCGCTCTTCTCTCTGCCTGGCCAGGGCAGGTGAATGCTATTACCTTCAGTCTATTACCTTGTGCTTCACTTTGGAAGCTCTCATGATCATACATCTAATATAACATAACATTTTAATTCTATTAGCATGACAATACACTCCTTACACTATCATATCAGAAATTATTCACTCTATGTTGGTATGTATACTTTTTAAAACACTTTTTACTTCGATTTATGCCTAGAATCGGCTAAATCGTAGCTCTGATACCATTAAATGTAACACCCCAACCCGTATCTGACCCGGATACGAATCCGAGGTGTCACATTGACCTTTTAAAACATGTACTTGTATAAAATAGTGAGTAATTTAAAACTTTTATAACATATAAATGACTAATTTACATAAAAAGACATTTTCATTATTACAAAACCAATCAGAGCGTGTATATTTCACTTATTTATTTACATATAACTATTCGAAACATTTATAAAAACTGTTCATAGCTTAAATAATATATTCTTTTGAAAACATGCCAACTAGAACTTTATATACTAAAATACATATTATTCACCTCTTTTCTGATTTGGCCTTTAGTAAGGAGAACTGACCTGTCTTGCTCCACATTGCTCTTTACTCTTCTCGAAACCTACGTGTAAATCACTTACACGCTAAGTCAAAGACTTAGTGAGGCATATAAACATATAAGGTAAACAGTAACTAATAATCACACCTAAACAATTACTACTATCATTTCATATCATTCATACTTTTACATGTAACGAATATATGCATACATATATGTCATTATCATTCATATCTCTTATCTCATGTTCCTATGATCTCTTATGTCCATATCATATAACATATACCATAACCAATTGGCACATATACATATCATGTCATGTAAACCATATATATATATACTATCATAAAACACGTACACTCAAGCAACTATATTATCATCTTCATTTCTTTCTTATTTTATCACTATCATTGATTCCTTTCATCATATAGTCTTATAAGTTACCATTTGTACAATCAATATCACACATAAAATTCCGTAAGGAAACAAACATATTATCATATCACTTTATTAATATTATCTATTTAATAGCCCATGATACACATATAAGAACTAAAGATATGCGAGTACATAGAGGTTGTGCACTAATGCTGTCACCACAACTCATATAATTGCACCGAAGTGCCACGTATAATTGCTCCGGAGTACCGCGTAGAATTGCACCGTAGTTCCATATAATAATGTCCAAAAGGACCACATATCATTCCTTAAGAATCATATACATATACTAGGGATCAAGTATGTGTCTCACCCGACTTCACACATGTTCCAAAGAATACATATATGTCCCGAATGACCATATATCATTCCTTAAGAATCATATACATATGCCAAGGATCAAGTATGTGTCTCACCAGACTTCACACATGTTCCAAAGAATACATATATATCCCGAAGGACCACATAGACCCTCGACTCTTGGCATGCCAACTATACCCCTAGCTCTCATTACACATAACATGGGCATTATCTTTTATATCCTTTTACATATTCATGTAACCATATCATATATTCATATAAGCTCATGGTTTCATTCACATATACATGTAATCATGTAGTTCATATCAATTCTCATATGAGTTCATATTCATATAAACATAGGATTCACCCTCATGTATCACATATACTTTCTCTTTCATATGGTTCATAACATTTCTCATGTGTTCATATGAAATGTAAATCATTGTCATCTTATCATGTTATCACATAAACATATCATCTTACAATACATACAAAAACACATCAATACCTATCATTTCATTATCCTTATTATTATTCTTATCATCACCATTAGTCCCTTTTACTTACCATATATATATCAATAACACATATACTCATGCACACATATAAATCATAACCAATACATACTTCTATGAATTCATGTTTTTCACTATTGGAAATAGACTTATCGCAAGTCTTATTTTCCATTGAACCTCATATACTAAATAATGTCCACTCACCTGAGCCTTGTTTGCTTTTAATCAATCTTAATCCTTAGATTGTTCCGGAACAAGCTTTATTCTATATCTACATCATAATAATACATTGATACATATCAGTATACTAATTGATATCTTCTAAATTGTCACTTCTTAGGCTAAAAGAAAAGCCCATTTCATCTTTTAATGAAGGTATGCATCGATGCACTACACAGTGTATCGATGCATTTCCTATCGGTGCATCGATGCACTACATGTGCATCGGTGCATAAAATACATTCGATGTTTGTTTATTACTGGGATGCATCGATGCACTACTTGTGCATCGATACACCTTCAAAATATTTATGGGTTTTAACCTTGATGCATCGGTTCACTATGAATATGCATCGATGCACTCTTCCCAGAATCCTCTTTTTGAACCCGAAAATTCATTCTTTTTGGATTAAATCCTTCATATTTCAACCCCTTTCATATTCCTAACTTACATTACATACTTAAACTCATTAATATTCATTTATCTCATCTTTAACCTCTAAATTCCATCTTTCATATGGAAATCAATAATCATACCCAATTTTCCATGTTATCCAAACTTAATTCTAACACTTCTAACTTCTTATTCTTATAGATGACAAGTAAAATTCATCCTCCAAATTCATTTAAACCTTCTTATTCAAAATTTCACTTAAAAATCCATTTTCTTTAATCTCTTCCAACCTCTTCATCTTTGAGTTTTCACTTATCTTTAGACTTCTTTAAGCTTTCTTACTTTCCAAAGAATCAAAACCAACTTAGAATTCAAATAATAATCAACTAATAAAAATTCTCACCTTTGCTCTTGGCTTCCACGCGTGAAGAAGAAATGAGAAGAAGAAAACTCTGGAAACTCATTTCCCTCATTTCCCACGTTTTTATATCCCCTAAAAGAGAAATAAAAATCTTCTCTTAGAAAAGACAATAATACCCTTATTACTTTCAAACTTTACTATTAAATTCAACCTCAAAATTCTCCAATTAAAATTCTAAACTTTTAACTTATTTCGAAATTGAACACAATGCTTTCAAAATTCCCCTTTAGGTCACTAGCCTGATATTGAGGATGTTACACTAACATAGAAAGGAAGAAGGGTATAAAAAAATTGGAGGAAGTTTGTGAGATTAGAAAAAGGAAACATGTTGATGATGATGAATGCCATGTGCATGGCTTGCAGAGATTTTTAGTTACAAACAAGATATGGTGTTGTTTGTGGCTGTCTTATTGGGTTTGAAGGGATCTGTGAGATAAAATGTACCTGTTTCCACCACATCATATTTTAAAGCAATGGAGTAGAATATGCATCAGAACTTTCATCAAGTCAATAAGATAGTAATATATGAATACAAATATATATAATTTTATTATTATTTTTTAAAATAAGATAGTAATATAAAAAACTTGAGTCCCTCCCAAGTCAATAACAAATATCGTTTTACATAACATAATAATACAAAAACCCGAGTCTCAATAATAAAAAATTAAAAATAAATACATTATAGAACATTATTTTCTTATTATGGTATAATTCTTACTCTGTCTAATATATAGGAGTAAAAGATTACCAGGGAATAGGATTACTTGAATATTGTATTTATGTTTGGTTGGTTTAGCAGGAATGTAAGATTGTCGTGTTTGGTTAAAGGAATAAAAGATCATTGGAATGTATATTTGACCAAATTTTCCTTATTATATATTTGTTTTTTAACAAGTTGGAAAATATTTATATATTTTCTTAAAAAAATTAAATTCATAAAATTTATATAATTTTTTTACAAAATTGAAAATATAACCAGGTTTAATGAAAGGGTAAAATTTTATTTTAACTTCTGAACTTCATATAAAATTTTAATTATAGACTTTTTTTGTAAATCTAAAATAGTTTAAGGATAAATTTGTAATTTAACCTTCGTAGAATTTTTATTATTCAATGACAAAATAAATATATTTTTGAAATAAAAAAAATTAAGGACATTTTAGTCCAAAACACCGGTAATCCAACAATACCTAAGGAAAATGAGGTAATGACATTCCTGGTAATATACCCCAAAAAAATCACTATTGGTAATGTAAGATTACCGGTAATGACATTCCCGGCCAACCAAACAGGGGAATGTGGATGAGACATTAGATCTTTTAAGAAATGTCATAAGTTTGAATCCCGACGATTGTAAATAGAACAAATCGGGTTAAGAGAATTGTCCCATAATAGGCCTCTATAAAACCAGATGAAAAATTGTCGACAAATAAATCGGATACTAATTGTTAAATCTAAAAATTAAAAAGGATTTTTTTAATTTTCAGAATTTTTTATTTTTTAAATTGCAATTATGGTTAATTTAGTTAGAAGTTTTAAAAAAATCCTTTAAATGGTGAAAACCATTAAAAATATGTTTTAATGGATTTTTAAAGAATTATTTTTTCTTTTTTTCTTTTAAAGAACTTAGAAAAACTAAAAATACTATTAAAATGAAAAAAATATTACAAAAATTCTATGATTCTTTATGTTTGGAACTTATAGCTTTTTATAAAAGTATAATTTATGGTCAATTTATTTTTGAAAAATGTAAAATTCATAGAATCATTAAAAATATATAAAATCATAAAAACTGAAAAGGCATAGGAATTTTTAAAACAACTCTTTATAAAATAATTTTTTTTACTTGTTGCATTTTTATAATTTTTTAATATATAAAGAATTTTTACCATGATACGTAATAATCTCTTATTGAACTATGTGTTTTCTTAATAAAAAATACCACTGAAATAAAATAATATGTTAAACAAAATGATAATATAAAATAATTGTACATAATACAAAGTGTATACTAAATTATAATACATGGGATAATGTAATATTAAGTCAAAATAAAAGAAAACAAGCCCTGAATTTTAATACTGTTTAGACCTTAGCTCTTGTACTAATAATGGATCTAGAACTATTTTAAGGTTAAGTACATAATTTTTAAAATAAGATCAATACAAATAGAATTTTAAAATAGATATCAACAAGAAAATAAATAAATAATAAAAAAATAAATTTCAAGATAGTTAGATGTCCACACTCAATTACATATGAATCTATCATATCTTTTATTGCATCCAGAGCATTTATTATAGGCTTAATACAAAAAATAAGTGCATAAACTATACCTTGAAATATGAATTGGTGTTTAAAGAATTTTTCGCTATATAAAGTTCATAAAATTTTCAATGTTACACTTTTAGGTGTCTGGATTATAACGACCGTTAAATTTAGCTGTTATGACATCTGTCACCCTCTTTTTTAACAAAAAATATTTTCTAAAAAAAATTAAGAATATTATTAATTTAAAAGAAAAATCCAAATATTTTCAGAAATTATAAAAAAGACCCCATAACCTTAAAATTTCTCATTCCAACCCTAGTTATCATCCATCACCGATCATCGCTGGTGACCTTCACCATCGTCGAACGATCACCCACCCATCGCCGCCGCAGCTGTTGTTACCGACGTTGCTATAGTGTTCGATTTCTTTTTGTTTCTATCAACCCCTAAATCTAACCCATTAAAAATTGAAAGAAAAAATGATTTGGAGTTTAGGGTTACTTCTGAAACTGAAAACCCACGTTTTCAAATCAAACATTTAGTACTGAAAACCTCATAATATAGTTTGGAAAATATGAATCTCTAATAGTACAAAAGGAAGAATATTCGAGACAGAAGTTTTCAGATGTAATATCAAACTTATATTTCTTGAGTTGTCTTTTTTTGCCCCCAAGACCGAATCTAATGCTTTATTTCTTATAGGTTTGTGTGGAGTCCACACATAAAGTGAAAGCGCTGCTATGCTGTTACCAAGAAAAATGTTGGTACATCTTTTATTTTTTATATAAAAAAAATATAGGCAAATTGTGTGTTGCAGATTGATTATAATAAACTAAGAATAGCAAACTAATAGTATAAACTTGTATTATAAGTATGTTATTTTGTTTAAAACAATAGGAAAGTATGTTTGATTATGTTGAATTGTTTAAAACAGTTAAACATGTCTTGAATTGATTATAAACTAAGAACATGTCTTAAAAGTATGTTGAATTGTTTAAATCAGCGAAACATGTTGATTTTTTTATTATTAAAGTATGAAACATGTTGTTATTTATGAAACATGTTATGTGAAACATACTGTTATGTGGAACATGATGTCATTATGCGGAACATGAAGTAATTATGTGATTCTGCCAGTGTCATGTTACTTTAGGTTAATTGTTTAATTATTGATTCTGTTAAATAAACATGTTGTTTAAATTATTGTAGAAAATAACTTTGGGCATCCAAAAGATAGTGTTTGTCGTGGGCTTAATGCTAAAAGTGGGCCTAATACACTTGAAGGTGATGGAATAAATGTTACTGATAGGGATAGTTGTGAGCGTGAATGGTTACATAAAGGGAATTTATTGTTTGATGATAAGGATATAGTTGCAATCATTGATAAGTTTAGGCTAGTAAAAAGGAAAACCAAATAAAAGTTTGTCACTAAAGAAGACTTCGGACCTAATGTTGTGTTGGAGGACACTAACATTTCTAATGAGGAAAATGAAGAAAGTACAGATGGTATAGGTCGTGGAGATGATACTGAGTATCTAGATTCTTCTGATGTTGGCAGCTTCGAGACGGATTCAGATGGTGATAATGTTTGTAAAAGGAGTGGTAAGGTATTTTTTGATCCTTCAACAGATGAACCCAGTTTTTAGCTGGGAATGATTTTTCAATCCCAAGAGTAGTTGAAATATGTCCTTTATAATTATGCAGTAGCACATAGTTTTGATTTTAGGTTTGCTTCAAATAAAAAAGAAAAAATAGGGGTTGTTTGTAAGACAAAAGCTTGCCCATTTGTCATACATGCTTTCTGGGATAGAAACGATGGATGGTTGAAGATCAAGACTTTAGTTATTGAGCACAAGTGTACAACCACTTTTAAGAACAAAAGGGCAATGTTTAAGTTGGTGGGAAAACACTTTTTAGAGAAGTTGAGAATATTTCCTCAAATAAAGATGGTCAAGATGAAAAACCTTGCTAGAGAGGATTTAAAAGTAGACATAAACAAGCATACTTATTTGAAGGTTAGGAAATGGGCTTTGGAAAAGATAAGGGGTAGATTGTAGATGAGTTTAATAGGTTGTTTGATTATGTCTTTGCACTAAGGATTGTTGATCCGAATAGAACGTTTGAGCTAATGGATTGTTGATCCGAATAGAACGTTTGAGCTAATGGTAGAGAGGGCCACTAAAGATTCTAAACCAATTTTTAGGAGATTTTATGTATGTTTTAGTGCTCTCAAGGAAGGTTTTAAAAGGTTTTGCAGACCTATAATTTCTTTGGATGGATATTTCTTAAAAGGGAAACTCAAAGGTGAAATATTATCAGTTGTGGGTAGAGATGAGAATAACCAAATATTTCCTATAGCTTGGGCATTGATTGAGGTTTAAAACAAAGATATTGGGGGCTAATTTTTAGCCTAATTCAGATAGATTTGAACTTGGGAGATGTTACGCAGTTGACTTTGATAACTGATATGCAGAAGGTAATGATATTTTCTAACTATTTATTAGTAATTATTATCAATATTCATAACCATTTCTATTTTTATTATTCAAGGATTGATTGAAGAAGTTTAACTGCTATTGTCGAATGTGGAACATAGATTCTGTGTTAGGCATATGTATGCTAAATGGAAGAAATCACATAAATGTGGTGACCTACAATTACTATTCTGGACATGTTGCAAGGCTACTACTGAATCAAGATTTCGTACAAGTGGTTCAAGAATTGATGAGTTGAAGAAGAAAACATTGGATGATCTTATGTCAAAGGACCCACATCAATGGTCCAAAGCTTTCTTCTCTACTAGATCCAAATGTGATACAATAGATAACAATTTCTCTGAAACATTTAATTATGCAATTATTGGGGCTAGGTTTAAATCTGTTATATAAATGTTTGAAGATATTAGTCATTATGTTATGATTAGTCTAATTGAACACAAAAAAATCAATTAGTTGAAGTGGTGAGTTGTGCCCTAGAATTGGAAAAAAAAAACTTGAATTGCATAAATGTAGTAGTGCTTTTTGTCATGTCATTTGGAATGGGGCTGATGGGTATGAGGTTATGTGTCAACAAGACACATTTTTAGTTGGTTTTGTAGGCTACAAATGCACTTGTAGGTCATGGTACTTAACTGGAATTCTGTGTGCCCATGCTATATGTGTCATTTTATTTCGGGAAGAAAAGTTGGAAGATTATCCATTTCATTTATACAAGAAACAACTATACATTGATTTGTATAATGTTATCATGCCAACCATACCAAGTTCAAGATTTGGGAAAGATATTGAAATGGGCAGCATAGACCCCCCCCCCATTAAAGCGAACCTTACCTGGAAGACCAAAGAAAAAAAGAAATAGAGAAAAAAAAATGAAGAGTATAGTGAAGCAAGATTGACAAAACGAGGAGTTAAGATGAGTTGCAGTCTATATGGCATTTTGGGACATAATGCAAGATGATGTCGAAATAAAAGACAATCCAATGTAAGTTAAAAGTGTTATTTTTTATGATTTTTTAATGTGTACTTTAAGAAATATTTTAATGAGATTTTTTTCTATTTTGTTATTTATAGGTTGCGAGCCAATGATCCCCTCAAACAGGATCTACTCAATCAGGATCTCCACAAATTCAAGTGATGTTATGTTGTTGATAATTTAGACTGATTTATTGATATATTAAAATTCATATTAATATTTTACTGTAATGTTATTCATAGATTGAAACTGAAGGTTGTCAACCAGGATCTTCTGAATCGGTATACAATAAAGAAACTGATTTGGGTGTGATAACCCCGTAAAAAGGTTGTATTTTGTGCCATTTTACTTAGTTTATTGGTTGTGTAAAAGCTCATGTCATAGCATTTAGATTGCATGCAGGTCATGTAATTGCATTTGGTGGTAATGTCTTGCTGCAACATTTATTTTTTGGGAACCGATGCTGTTGAGGGAAAGGTTTTGCTCTTTTGGTGTTGTGCTGGTAAGGAAAACTTAAGCAGAAGATTTGGCTGTTATAGCATTCAGGAGAAAGAAATGCCACAGCAAATGTTGAAAGATTGTTGTAGCATAATTGAGAAAAACTTACTGCAGAGAAAATTGGACAGCAAAATCTAGAGCAGAAAAGACAAAATAGTAAAAATATAATTGTTAAGCAGTCCAGCCACACATGACTCATTGCCCTTGCTGTAATTTTTGGGACCACATGATAGCCTAGCCTCCCATTCACATGAAAGGAATGATATCTAGGGTACAAAGGGAATTTTGGCACAAAACCCTAGGGATTCCCTTAGCATAAATAGATAAGGATATATATTTTTATGGAGCTTTTAGGAGTGATTTAAGAAATGAGCCAAGAGCTCACCAGTCTTTAATTTTCTTCTTAATTTGCTCTTTTTTCATGGCGACATCCATAGTCGAGCTTCGAAGGGGTGACGTCTAGGACCTTAAGAGAGGCTAGCTAGCTAAGGCGGTTCATGATGGTGGTTCTAAGTGCCATAGAAGCAACTTATTTGGGAGTTTCCTTCTCTTTGTGCTTTAATTTTTTATATTGTTTTGGGCTTGTATTAACTTGAATGATCTTGGATGAACTTAGCCACACCATGAACTAAATTATTTGACATTAGATTTGTCTTGGTTGATTTTATTTTGTGTTAATGAATGGTTTGATGTTTTTATGTTTAAATGTTATTTTTCTCGTTGTTTTTAAGTTATACGTCGTAGCATTGTAAGAGCTTTTGAGATATTGTCGTTTGCTATAGTGTATATGCTTAGTCTTGTAAGAGGTTTTGAGAGATTGCTATTTTCTAAATATAGATACCTAGTATCGAGAGAGCTAGGTTAGATCTACGTGAGCAAAGGAGCCAATGGGGAGGTTCTAACCTGCCTTAGAGATAAAGAGAGGGTTTTAAGCGATAAAAAGGGATAGTACTTACTCGATAGCCTAGTGTTGTAGTTCACGCTAAGAGGTATTATCGTATCATTAGTTTATCAGGTTCCTTGCTAGAGATAGTTTAGGAGCACTTTCAGCAAATCTTGTTAGGTAACATACTCATAGGAGCAGAAACCATTCTAGACATAGAATATAAATTGTCATAGCAAATCCAGTCAATTACCCCTTAAGAAACTTGATTGTGTAAGGTTGTCAAGTATTATTTCATTCCCCAGAGTTCAATTTACTTTTTTGTAGCATTCTTTTATTGTTTACCTCATCACTTCACTTAAACTTTTGCTACAATATTTTTATACTCATACCCCCTACACATATCAATTTGTGACAACTTTTCTTTCTCACTTGTTCATACCACAATAATTATACTTAGATAATATAGAATAGTGCATAAACTTTACTCGAAGTCCCTCCAATACTTGTGAAGACGATACTCACTCACTACTATATTACTTGTTCGATTATGTATTCTTACAAATATTTGCATGCCATAACATAGTACATTACACACGCGATCAGGGTATGTCAACAGGGAAAACAACAAGAAGCCCTGCACTTAAGAAGAAGATAACATCAAATAAGAAACCTGAATTGGGTAGGCCAAAAGGAAGAACAATTATGCAAGGTTTTGGCATGTATACAAATGGAGAAACTGGTTGCCAAATTCTAAATGTGAGTTGTTTTATTTACTACAATAACCATTTACAATCCAATGTAAATTTTAAATATTTTTCTTTATCAGTCTGGAAGACCAATTCAGGTCATAATTTCTCGACCTCACACTAGGGATCGATCAATATCTTCTCGACATTCAAAAAATGTTCCTCAACTTACTGTAGCATCCTTTGATCCCACTGCAACATCTTATCAGCATTCAGTGAATTTTGTTGAGCCTCGACAAGAAAGGATCAAGCTGCCCATAAGAAGGCCTAATCCCACCATATGGATACCTTAAAAAAACTTTAATCAATCTATTGTCATAGCACTGCTTTGTTTACTAGTATGTTTAAACATGTTTTGTTTGTGTGCTCAATGTTGTTAGTTAAACAGTTTAGAAAGTTATGTACAAGGATTCCAACTGTTTTTCAAATTTTGTATGCTATGAATGATATTTTTTATGTAAGTTAAATTGGTTATTAATGTGTCAATGGGAGATGTTCAAAATATTTTGTTTAAATGTTATGTTTATTGTGTCAATTGTCGAATGTCTTAGCATTTATTGAATATGCACTTATTAACACAATATGCTCTTTTATGCACCTTAATGTTACCAAAAAATAAAGATTAGGCACTTTGTTGCCATAAAAAATAAACTTGAGGCACCTTTCTGAGACCAAAAATAAATTTTAGGTAGCTTTTTGCAACAAAAAAAATAAACTTTAGGCACCTTGATTTGATAAAAATAAACTTTACGCTCCTTATTGATACCAAAAATAAACTTTATGATAACCATATAATTGACATAAAATAAGTTCTTACACACTAATACAATAAGTTCTTACAATATTTTCGTCTCATCACATTTAACAATTTATGCTCTCTAGAGATCAAATTTTATAAAAATATACACTAACCATGATGTAAGAAAGGCAATTTTGTAGGATCTAATCCACATTTTTTTCTCCTCCGCCATTGTTCTCAACCTTTGGACTTCATCGATTTTGATCAGTTCCTTCAATTCATTGTTTTCGACTTTGATTTTTCTATTTTCGACCATCTTCATTTCAAGCATATATCTCAATTCTTCAACTACACAACCATTAACTTCTTCTTTGTCAATCTACATAAAGAAATTAAATCGATTCTAAGACATTTAAACAACATCCAAATATCTAATTCAAAATGCAAACAAACCAAACAACCATCGATGAGCCCAATTACATGTAAAAATTAAATTAGTTTATTAAAAACATTCAAACTAGATACAAGCATCAATTACAACAATATAATTACAGCAAATATGTTGAATTTTTAAAAGCGCGTGCTACTTTCAAATATCAATTACAACATCAAAAGTAGAAATAAACCAAATATTTTGAATTTCCAGTTGATTCACTATCAAGCACAATAAAAGAACATGATTTTCAATCTATTTAATAGCCTGATTTCTAATCAAATTAACAAATTTTAAATATTTGTTAGGAGATTCAAAAAATAATTACGTTTTTCATTTGTGCACACCCATAAAATCTCATTCCTTTACTTCAAGGTGCATTTGAACTGTAAATCGGAGCCCTCATCCCGGAGTGACAATACTCCAACCTTAAACTATGACGTGATTTCGAAGATTCACTCGACATTTTTCACGATTTTGAAGATAAAGAGATAATATGATTCACTAACCCTAGTTTCAGGGAGGATACATGAGGATGTAAATGGAAAGGGCGGAGAAGGGAAATCGAGGAAGAACAAGGAGGATGAGAGGATGAGAGGATGAGGTTTTTCAAAAGAAAATGGGGGATGAGGACAAACGACAGAGAAGAGGAGGAGGATCGTGGTAACTTTTAGAGATTTACTTTTTAAGTTAAAAAATTAGTTTTAATGTTAATATTAAAATATTAATTTTAATATTTTAATCATTTCGTTTTTTATATTTAATTGAAAGCTGAAAAAGAAATTAAAATAGTGCCATGTGTTAGCAAATGAATGGTTAATAGTTTTAATTTAACGACCGTTATGACTGAGGCACCTAAATGGATAACGTTTATAACGTTAAGCACCTGGATGAGTCAAAAAATAGTTTAAACACCAATTTGAGAAAAGTGATATAGTTTAGGCACTTATTTTGGTATTAGGCCAATTTAAAAACAGGAAAAGTAAATAAATGAGACATTTTTCTCCGTTTTAATGGAACTTGTAAAAAATATACTAATGTCAATGTACCGGATAATAGTCATGTTTATATTTGATTATTATATATAAAAAAAAGTTAAGAAAAATATTCACTTACAGTATATCTATTAATCATAAATTTTATTTAAAAATTTTATTTATAATTTTTTAATAATCTATGGTGATGGCAAGTAGGAACAGAACCATGATTGACCTACAAGGAGACAAATATTTTAATTTTAAAATAATAAGATCTCTAAAATTTAACAAACCATAAAATTAAAAGAATTGTAATTTTATTTCATTAATTTTAAAATTGAAGGATTTAAAGAGTAATTAAACAAAAAATTTGAAGTCAAAATTTTATTTTAAAACTAAAAGGTCCTAACATATAATTAAATCAATAAATTTGGGAGGAGCAATGACTTAATTGTAATGATTTTGAAAATATTAGTAACATAAAACCAATTAAACCATCAAAGTTGAAAGTAGGGGCGGAGTTAGAAATTTTAAGTTACGGTATCATAATTTTAAGGTGTGTAGACACGACATTTCGTTCCATGGGTCACACGTTTATAATATATATTATACTAAACATACATTACATAAATTATATATTATATTTACTTTGGTTTTTTACATGCTTCAGACCATTTACAAGACCAAGTGGCCCATACTACACAACTCCAGCGGCCCACGTGCAAACCAGCAGAAGGTTAGGGTTGCCTAACCTCGTCTCATCCAACCGCGCCGTCTTCAACGAGATTCCCTCACACAGCACGTCTCCCTTCTCATCCCACAGCCGCACGTTTCTTATCTCCATCAGCCCGAGTCCTCCAGCGCAAGAATCTCGGCCATCACCAACAACCAATATAAGTATTTCACTCATATTAGAACACTAAAAATAGGCTTGTATTTTCACTATAAATAAGACATGTAATCAACATACAAGAACACAGAGAGTTACACAAAGGATTACACGCAAAAATCCACAATACATAAGAGATTACCACGGAAATCTTACTAGAGTACTAGTAAAATACAGAGGAGGAAAGGAAGCACTTGTACCTTTTCGAATAGCAAAGAAATATAATAAAGGTAGAACCTTTTTTTCGTTTCGTTGGTGACTTGCATGCGTTGTTGTGTTGTTTTCGCTCAAAAACATCAAAGTTTTCGGCCGATGAACGAGGTGAGGCCCTTATTTTCGAAAATATTTTCTTAGATTTACTCTTCTCTAAAGCTCGGTTTTTAAAAAAACTTGGACTTTTGAGTAAAGGAGAAGAAGAGCTCTTTAAAAACGGGATCTTTTTTGTGGACCACTGCCTATGACCGGGGGCCGGCGTCGATCCAGGGCGGCCGACGAGGTGGTGACCACCGTTTTCTGGAAACAAGTGGCGGCTTTCATCCTTTTGGATGAACAAACCAAAGAAAACGAGAGAGAGATGAGGGGCTTTCGTCTGGTGAGGAGAGAAATTAGGGAAATTAAGAAATGTTTGGCTTTTATACTTAGCCCACGTCCGACCCGAGACCCGCGCGCGACTCGATCCAGCTGAAAAAGATCCGCGTGTTTTTCTTTAAAAAGGGTAAACTTCACTTTTCGTCCCTCCTATTTTAAAACGCCCCCTTTTAACCCCCAAAATCAATTTTTCAAACTCCAATTCCCTTTTAATTGGGCCACTCGATTGGCCTTTCCTTTCAATTTAACCCCTCTTTCGTTCCAAGATCTGAATCTAATTTTAAATTGGCCCTTGAATTTATTTTTTCTTTCGATTTAATCCTTTTTATTACCCTTTTTTTAATACCTATTATTACTATTATTTTATTTACCTTGTTTATAAGTCATTATATATATATATATATATATATATATATTTGTGACTTTTTTTTACTATTTACGTATATAAATATATTATTTATTTATTCCTTTTTATTACTATTAACGTATACATATATTCTTTTTTTTTTACTTGGTTTTCCTCATGTTTAATTATATGTATATATATATATATATTCTTTGTTTTCTTTTAATTATTAAATATTATATTAGGGGGCCCTTTTTTATTTGGTTTCAACTAAATTCCCCCCTCCCAATTTTCGGTGAAGTGATGGGGGGTAGGTTTCTTTTTTTAAATATTTATTATATATGTATATAGTTTATATGTTTTATTAGTACTTTGATGTATATATATATTTATTTATTTCTTCATCTTATGTTCTATTAGTTTATATGTTTTATTAGTACTTTGATGTATATATATATTTATATATATATGTATATACTTTTTTTTCCTCATCTTATTTATTTCTTTATTTATTTATTTATTTATTTATTTTTCTTCTCTTTATTTTTTTATTTCCTTTATCTTTGATTTATTTACTCATATTTATTTATTTATTTATTTATTTATGTAAATAGTGTCTTTGCTCTTTTTTATCTCGTTTTATTCTTTTTCCCCTTTATTTTATTTTCTTTATATTATTTGTTTTCTTTACTCTAACACATTCACTTTTAAAGGGTGTAACTTTCAAATCAATCTACGGTAAGTAATTAGGATCAGAGTTTTACTTTTCAATTCAAACTTTCAATTTTTCTTAATTTAAGACAACTGGAAATTACATAGTACCGAAAGGGCAGTTCAAGGGTGCTAACCCTATTTTGACTGTAACCGACTCCCAAACCCGATACATCTTTGGAAAGACGCGGACCAGGTAAGAAATAAGGTATCCGATCAACCCATTTTTTATAAAATATATGATCGGTGGCGACTCCTAATCCATTTTCCTAAGTCGAAGCCCAATTTCGGGGCTCAACCGAAAGACGGTTCCGACAGCTTGGCGACTCCGTTGGGGATACAGGTAAGTGAGTCAGGCTAAGGTAATTTCCAGTTATCTTTTTAACGAAAAGGGTAAGTTTAAATTTTTATGTAATATTTCGATCCTTTTTACTTACTTTTGATTATATTTTTCGAGTAAATAGTTGTACTAATCGTTTTCTCATGATTTTAGCCTTCAAAGTTTTTTTCACTTAAGGCTCTAAACCTGAGCTCCAAACCCGTTTTAAGTGGGGGGTGAAAGTGACGTCTTTGTGTGAATTTATTCATCGTATGGGCCTAGCAAGTAGCCTTTGGGATTCATATACCTTATGCCTTCGTGTGAATTTATTCTCCGTATGGGCATAAGGGAATGTGTCCTCTCAAGTTTAACTTAGTCCAAACAAGCCTGTGATGGGTTTAGGACTAAGGGTCTGGTAAGCCCAAGGGGGCACCGGCAAGGAGAACTCGGGTATCGTTTTTTAGAACCTAAACCGGGAAGCTATGGAGAAATAGAGCCTACCCCAAAACCATATTTCAAAACCTAGGACATTTTTACCCTAACCATGTTTTTGTTCCTTCTTACTCTTCTTATTTTTCTTTCGTCATTTCATATTTATTTATATGTTTTCATTTTACTAACGTTTTTACCTTTGTGTTTGTTTTCTAGCATTTGCATCATTATAAGAGGCTGTTGATCCCTAAAAAGCGTTTGTTATACATAAAATAATTAGAATTAATGGACAAAGGTATTGTAATGCAAGAGATTAAAAACCCTGAAGTACGACTATGGTCCGAGAAGACCCAGAAGGAAAAGGGAGACAGTCTTCAAGGAAGCTATGTGTCAGAGCTGGTTAATTATGCCTCTATCAGCCTAAAACAGAACAATGTTCAAGATCTTCGAGACATCTGGGATAGTTGGAAGAATGATCGAAAACAAAAGTTCAGCCAATGGTATGGTGACATTGCACTTCTACTCCAGGTTAAGACTGATGAGCCCTTAATCAGAGCCTTGGTTTAGTTCTAAAACCCGGGATATAGTTGCTTTACTTTTAACCGGGAGGACATGGTGCCCACCATTGAAGAATACACTACTCTGCTGCATTGTGAAAACATCAAACTAGAGCGAGCCTACATTAAACACATTAAAAGTCAGCCTTTTAAGAATACATTGGCCAAGGTTGCGAGAGTAGACGAAAAATGGGTAATTGACTGGACTCAGTGCAGAGGTAGTGGGGAAGGAATTGAATGGATCCACATAAGGCAATTATTGAAGAACCACCCTGATGAGTGGAAGACTATAGACCTTTTTGCACTAGGTCTGTACGGGTTGATTATCTTTAGAAGGCATTGGGCTACATTGACGCATCCGTGGTAGAATTGTTTGAACAACTTCCGAGACGAGTCAACCCAGCACCGACCATCTAAGCCGAGACCTTTCGGTCTCTTAATCATTGTCGAAGATCCAATGGAGGAAGGTTCATTGGGTGTGTTCAGCTCCTTCAAGTCTGGATTCACAGCCACTTCTGGAAGACTAACGGGGTTGCCTACTGTCGATTTAGCACCACATATTCACCTTTAGGAGAGTTTATCACAATGAAATGGCATGAAGGTGCTTCAAAGGAAAAGTGGATAAAAGTTTTTACACATCTTCAGGATCAGGATATTACCTAGAGAGCCCCATGGTTGTTCCTCGGTGACGTTCTTTTCGGTGTGGGGATTCTGATACTATAACTTTACTTGGACTTTGGGGTGCAGTTGGGTATGCTCCGTTGTTGGCACTGAGATGGTATGGGGCACGTCAGTTTGTCCCCGCAACATACGGACTAATTAAATCAGAGTTTGTGTATAGCGATGACAGTTATAAGAAGATGATCAAGGAAGCGGCCGATTCATGGAAGCAAGTATTTCGGATGGATGTTGTAGCTGCTAGAGACATGATTACTCCGGACTATGTGGAATGGCGAAGATTGAGAAAAAATGATAACATCCCGGTGCCAGACTGCGAAGACACCCGAACTATGGAGGAACATCTCAGGTCTGTCCCTTCTGGACTTGAGATAGCAGGGCAGAGTTTGAAGCTGTGAATAATGAGCTTAAGTAGAGGATTAAGGAACTTGAAGCTGAACGTTATCAATGGAATCTAGATGCCGACTCTCAGAAAGATAGAGCAGACAAACTAGAAAGAGAACATAAAAGAGTCCGTTTTGAGCTCGAAGATTTGATAAAGGGGTATCAAGATAAAGTCAAAGATAACTCAAAGTTGAAAGTAACCTCTGAATACTAGAAAGACGAAGCACACAGTCTAAAAAGAAAGTTCGAGGGACCAGATGAAAGAGCTTGGAAGGAACAGTTGAAGACTGCTCAGAGGCGTTTGGCAGACAGTCAACATTAGAACCAACGCTTGAGAATCCGAATGGCTGACTTAGAGAAACAACATGAAAAGGATGGCAAGACAATAGTTGAATTAGAAGCTATTGTAGATGGGTTCAAGAGGAAAGCGAACGAGCTTCAGATAGTGCCTTTCGATGGAGGATTATAGTTTTGTTTCCGTTGGGAGCAAGCACAACAAAGGGTGAGGGCTAGGGCCGCAACCATTCAAGATTTCCTGGAACAAGTACAGAGGGCGGCTCGTCATCTTCACGGCCTGGAAAGAGAAACAGGAGTGGTTCGACAAGGCATTCAACCAGTGACAGATAAAGGCAGAAGACTTGTCAATCTATTAGAAGCTATTAGGGGTCTAGAGGATTTAGTCCGGATGTACCTTTAATTTGTTTTTATGTCTCTTAAAAGATAAAACATTTTTTTTCTGAATAAGGATTATTTATAATAATGAACACTTTTCTGGATCAATGCCTCCAAATTGCATACATCATACATTGCATATTTTGCATTTTATATTCCATGTTGTTTTTTATTTTATATTTTCCATGTTTTTACATTCGTATTAACTAACAGAACATGTCTCAGACACCAAGCTTACCACTGCAAGCACTAGATACGCATCACCCGCACAATACTTGATCAAAAAAGAGACAAATGGAGGCCAGAATGGAGAAGATCGAAGAGAACATGGCAAAACTGCAGAAGGAATTGGAGGACAAAATGGTTCAGAACAGTCAAAGTACCATGGAGTTCATCAAGAAAAGCCAGGAATCCTTAGTCGACCAAATCATGGCTAAGTTGTAGGGTTTACAACCACAAGCAAGTACACTCGGAGTAGGTGCTTCTGAGGGGGTAACCATTTCTCTGACCCCACAAGTGGTTGTCTCATCTGGGATCTTACCTGGACTGCAAGGTGACTCATCTGCCACCAAAGGGAAAGTTGTTGCAAATTTACAGACTTCTGCAGTAAATCCTGACAATCATCCGGACGACTGCCCTATCCCAAATTTTGACGAGGAGGATAAGGCAATAAAGATGAAAGAAAAGATCATGATGTTAGAAGACCAAATGAAGATGGTCCAAAGGGACCATGATTATTATGGGGTGGATGCAATGGAACTGAGTTTAGTTCCCGATTTAGTGCTCCCACCAAAATTCAAAGTCCCGGAGTTTGAGAAGTTCGATGGGAACAGCTTCCCTTCAGCCCATATAACTATGTTTTGTCGAAAGATGACAGGATATGGGGGAAATGACCAACTCCTGATCCATTGCTTTCAAGAGAGCCTGTCCAGTTCAACTATCCGGTGGTACAACCAGCTTAGTCGAACTCATATCAAGACGTGGAAAGACCTAGCCAAGTCTTTCTTAGAACAGTACAAACATATCAATGATATGAGACCAGACCGAGTTATGCTGCAGAGCCTAGAAAAGAAGCATAACGAGAGTTTTCGACAATACGCGCAGAGATGGAGGGATTTATCTGTGCAAGTTCATCCACCCTTGGATGAAAAGGAAACTAGAAAGTTGTTTGTACAAACCCTAAAGGCACCTTACTTCGGGCACTTGGTAGCAATCACGTTCAGAATCATTTATTAGTTGTTGACACGTAAAAACCTCAATAGACACAATTACATAAACCCATAAGAATCTACTTGATGAGTTCATAAGTAAATATATTTTAGTTATTCGTGGATATATTCAATTATATATTTTATATTCGCATATAATGTATTCGTAAACATTATACGAACAAACGCGAACACAAATAATTTCAAATAAAAGAATATGAATACAAATAAAACATAAACAAACTTAAAATTACATAAATGAACTTGGACAAAGGCTCACTCAATCAAACTTGGAATAGTGTAAATTCTTGATTTAATTCGATCTAAAAAATTGGATATATAAAGTTTTGGATAACTAAAATAGTTATCTGTATCTGATTAAAAAATCTAATATACGAATTTTCGTATCCGATATCTGAATCTTAATATAAAATTTAATTTTATAAAAAAATAGTTTTAAGTTTTAAATTTTGTGACTTTATGTAACTTATTCGATACATCTACTATATTTTTTATATGTATTTAACTATTCACACATAATAAATAATTAAATATCCTAATTTTTATTGAGCTAAAACTTTAATGAGTTAGTGGATTACTAATTTCTTGGGCTAAGGACTATCTAAATATAAAGGCATATATATATTTTTTAGATTTTAAGCTAATCCAAAATTAAAATTTATCAAATCAACATCTAATCTAATTTTTTTTTAGATATTCGATCCAAATTATTCAAAAAATAAAAATAAAACCAACATATCAAATATTCAAATTTTTAAATTGAGTGTTTTTACACGTCCCTAATGACTATCCTAATCAATATATCATTATATATTTTATTCAATTAATATCATACTATATTCTAAATAATATGGGTCACCTTTTTTTCAATGTCATTCTACAAATTAAAGTTTTGTCGTTTTTTTTTTCAATTTAATATCCAAAAGCGTGTGTCATTATTTATCATAAAATCGTAATTTAATTCATACTAAATGATAGATGAATACGAATAAAGATTATGAGTGAGATTTTTAGAATATTTTTATTCCAAACTTGTAATGTGATTAAGACATATTTTTGCCTTTAAGCAATGTCATAAGGATTACATTATTTATTGATAAATTTGTGTTTAAATTTGGGCGATTTTCCTCAAAAATAACATTTTCTTATATATTTATCTGTCAGATATCTTTCAGATATATTTTTTGATCTAACAACATTTGCAGAAAGGCGCAGCCCATGCACCGTGCCTTACGCTGATGTGGCACCACGTGTAAAAATCGAATGCTAGTTTTGTAAATATTTTTAAAATGTAATTAATTTCTATTATGGTGATTTTTATGTAAAAACGTCAACTTTATTTATTTATTTTTTGTTTGTGAAAAAACTTTTTACATTAAAATCTTTAAATATTCTTTTCCAATTATAAATTGATAAATTTTGATTTTTGCATGAAATTACACAATACGTAAATCTAGTACAAGAAAACTTTGAGGGTAAGTAATTTAAAACATGAATAATTTTATAAAAATTTTATAACTAGTATTTATTTTACAAAATGATGATAAGAAATATTTTATAATTTAAAAAATTATAAATTTCATATATTTTTGAAATATTTATTAACTTTTAAAATTAATTTTTTAAAAATATAAAAATATAAAAATAATTGATATTTTAGCTTTACGTTCTTTTTTTATTAAATTTTATTAACTTTTAATTTTTTTATTGTATTTTTATTTATTTTTAATATATATGAGTTATAATTCAAATTAATCATTTATTCTGTTATTATTCAAATTAATTAAGAAAACTAATGGTAAAATATTTCTAAAAGAATAGTATAAATTCATACATGAAAATCTAAAGATTTTTCATATTTCTAAAAGAATAGTATAAATTCATACATGAAAATCTAAAGATTTTTCTTTCTTTTGTGTTACTCTCTAAACTTGTAACAAAATTCAATAAAAAATGTAAAACTAAAAAATATCACCTATATATTTAAAATATTCTTCTAATATTAATTTTAAAAAATATAAAATAAATATTAAATTCTAATTTATTAAAAATGAATAAACATTATTAACTGTTGTTAAAAAATAATAATTAATGAATAATTATTCATTTGATCACTCAATTGTAATTAAAAGTTTATTTTAATATTTTTATATTTTTAAACAATTAATTTTAAAAGTTAATAAAGTTTTTCAAAAATATATGAAATTTATAATTTTTTAAATTATAAAATATTTCTTATCATCATCATCATCATTTTGTAAAAGAAATATTAGTTATAAAACTTTTATAAAATTATTCATATTTTAAATTACTTAGATTAAAAGTGTTCCTACACTAGATTATACGTATTGTGTAATTTCATGAAAAAAATTAAAATTTTTCGAGTTATAAAATAATTTACAAAATAATATTTAAAGATTTTAATGTAGAAATTTTTTTAAGCACACATAAAAAATAAATAAAATTAACGTTTTTATATAAATATCACCCTAATAAAAATTAATTACATATTTGACATTATTATAAAAAACTACGAAATTAACACTTAATTTTTACCTACACGGTGCGTGAGCTGTGCTTTTCAACACGTGTTAATATATCTAAAAGAGTATATTATAGGTAAATATTTAAGGAAGATTTGATTTTTCAAAAATATTGCCATAAATTTGTGCAGTAGAAATGATTGATTGATGTGATT
Organism: Hibiscus syriacus; assembly: GCF_006381635.1. Lineage (NCBI taxonomy): Eukaryota > Viridiplantae > Streptophyta > Magnoliopsida > Malvales > Malvaceae > Hibiscus > Hibiscus syriacus. The sequence goes on along the minus strand of NW_024062067.1, from coordinate 716,483 downwards.
AGTTTACGGTAACTTTTGCAGACTCTTATAATTTTGTTGTAATTTTCTTTAACCAATAAAACTAACAACTATTATTAGTTCCAAAACAATATTTCAGTTCAAATCGATCATGCATCTCAAAATTTGAGTAAAATAAAAACACGCAACTATTAGTTTATAAAGAAAATAATTAATTATGTATTGATAAAGATAACATTTTTATAAATAACAGATTCGTTCAAGTATTAAATAGTTTGATATCGCTTAAACAAAGTCTCATATTCTTATCTTTTAAATTTTTTTAAAAGACACGATTGATTAAACACATTTGTTACATAATTTAAAATTTTTTCGTCATTTGTTAATTGAAATGTCGCGTAAAATAAAGACACGATTGATATGATACATCTTTATCCTATGTAAGAAAAATAAGTGTTATTTTCATAAATTATAAAAATGTTATTTTTAATAGATAATATTAAAAAAACGACATATACGGGCAAAGAAACCAATTTTCATCGTATGAGAAAATTAATGCATATTTAATTAATTATTGCATGAAAATGAGCAAACTTCAAAAACTTATAACCAACTTTTATCTTTAAAGTCAATTATTTGAGTTAACATTCACAAAGTTAAAAATACCAACAACGTAGGTTCTTCCTTTCTACATATTTTCACCTATCATATGCTATTGCTTGATATTATGAAATACAAACATTTACTATGACACCAGGAACGGATCTACGTGGTGCATGGAAGGGGTTTTGCTCTTCCCAAACTTTTTGGTATAATAGTATTTTAGGTCCTTTTTAATTTAAATATTAGTTAAATAAGGTTTTTTTCCCCTAATTTTTAGATTTAAATACTTAATAAATTATTGTTCTTTTGATATAAAACTATTTTGACTCTTTAATATTTGATCTTGGCTCCATCCCTGTTTGACATTATTTTAAAGAGATCGCCAATTTTTAGGGGAATGCATCATGAGGCCCCCGAAACTTTTTAAGGGTCGTTTGAAAATCCTTATAAGAATATTTTTGGCTTAATAAAGGTAAAAATTTATGGGGGCAAGGCTCCCCTCATCCCGACAATTATTTTTTAAATTATTAATTAATATTAGAAAATTATATATTTTTAAAAAATAAATAAAAAATTATCAGGCCCCTTTAATTTAAAAAATTATATTTATGAAAAATAATAAAATAATTTAACTCCCGCTATAATAAATTCTTAGTTATGCATCAGGGTCTAAAATTCTGTTTGAAAAGCATAAATATTCTCAAATAACTCATTTTCAATCTAAAATTGAGAAGTGATTATTAACTTGTTAAAAAATTAATATTAGCCTAAATAAGTTTACACCTAAATTAATATGATGTCATTGCTTACATCAATTTAGTTTTGATGTCATTGCTTACATCAATTTAGTTAGGTGAAAATTAAGTATTTTTCTCATTTTTTAATTTCAATGGTTTAGATTATTTAGTGATTATTTTAATGAGTGGTTTAGATTATTTCTTGTAACCTATAAATACCCTACTTGTATTTGAGTTTTATCATCCAACAATCAAAGCTTAATTATAAGCATTTGAAAGCTTTCTTAAGAGTTCTTCCCTTTTGTAATTTTGTGAGATTATTCTAAAGAGGTTTTTTTTATTCTTCTCGATCAATTAGAGTTTTTACTCTATTTTAATTCAACAATTGGTATCAGAGCCACGTTTTTAAGGTCTCTTGAAATTCTGAGTATGCTCTGTGGCTGCAGTTTTTAACTGATCTTCCACATCGGAAAATATTTCTTGAGTTATTGTCGGGATTATTACAAACCTTGTGGAACTTCTTTGTGTTTAGAGTAATTTAGTACTCTGCACGTTTGTTACTCAAGCTTGTTCGGTGTAGTCAAAGCTTTGCCGTTAAGATGGGTGATCTTCAAGTAGTTGGAGGAATCAAGAAGCTCAACAACAAAAACTACAACACGTGGGCAACATGTATGGAGTCATACTTACAAGGTCAAGACCTTTGGGAGGTTGTCGGTGGTGGTGAAGTTACACAACCGGCGACAGAAGATGCTAATGGAATCTTGCGAAAGTGAAAAATTAAAGCAGGTAAAGCAATGTTTGCTTTAAAGTCCACAATTGAAGAAGAAATGTTGGAGCACATTCGGGATGCTAAAACACCAAAGGAAGCATGAGACACTTTTGTTACACTCTTTTCGAAGAGGAACGATATAAAATTGCAACTTCTCGAGAATGAACTTCTATTAATGGCGCAACGCGACATGGCGGTTGCCTTATACTTTCACAAGGTGAAGTCGATATGTCGCAAAATTTCAGAATTAGATCCGACAGCTGCTATTGGGGAAGCCAGGATAAAAAGAATAATTGTCCATGGTTTGAGACCCGAATATCGAGGGTTTGTTGCCGCTGTACAGGGATGGCCGACACAACCATCACTTGTTGAGTTCGAAAATTTGCTTGCAGGACAAGAAGCCATGGCCAAGCAAATGGGAGGAGTCTCGCTGAAGGGTGAAGAGGAAGCGTTCTACACCAGCAAAAACAGAGGCATTTTTCAGCGGTATACTGGCAGTAGATCTAAAAAGGATGGTGACAAGGTGAAAAATTACCAAGGAAAGAGAGGCCCTCATTCAGGGGGAGCATCCAAGAATCGCGGTAATAGTAGAAAGTTCGATGACAAGTGTTATAACTGCGGGAAGATGGGTCACATGGCAAAAGACTGTTGGACCAAGAAAAACCCTATTGAAAGTAATACTGCTACTTCTTGTTCGAAGGAGAATAGTGAAGATGGTTGGGATGCTGAAGCATTATTTGCTACGGAGGAAGAAGAATTAGCTCTCACGGTAACAACACCAGAACGGATTGACTACAAGAATGATTGGATCGTAGATTCTGGCTGCTCAAATCATATGACGGGTTATAAACAGAAGTTGCAAAACTTGTCTGAGTACAATGGAGGTCGTGTGGTGGTGACAGCTGATAACTCAAGACTACCGATAACTCACATCGGTAAGATAATAGTTACGCCTCGATATAATACTAACCAGGTGCAACTCCAAGATGTTTACCATGTCCCAGAAATGAAGAAAAATTTGCTATCTGTGGCTCAACTAACATCATCAGGCCATTATGTCTTATTTGGTCCCCAAAACGTGAAGGTTTATCGTGACGTCAAAATCTCAGAAACATCAACAATGGAGGGACGACGTTTGGAATCAATTTACGTGATGTCAGCAGAGTCTGCATATGTAGACATGACAAGGAAAAATGAGACATCAGATCTATGGCACATGCGGTTAGGTCATGTTAGCTATTCCAAGCTAAGTGTGATGGTGAAAAAGTCGATGCTTAAGGGGCTTCCTCAACTAGACGTGAGAACAAACACGGTCTGTGCGGGATGCCAGTATGGTAAAGCACACCAATTACCATATGACGAGTCAAAGTTTAAAGCAAAAGAACCGTTGGAGTTGGTTCACTCTGATGTGTTCGGACCGGTTAAGCAACAATCAATTAGCGGTGTGCGGTACATGGTAACATTCATTGATGACTTCTCCAGGTATGTGTGGGTTTTCTTTACGAAAGAAAAATCTGATACTTTCTCAAAGTTTAAAGAGTTCAGAGACTCAGCTGAAGGAGAAGTGGGAAAGAAGATATGTTGCTTGTGCACAAACAACGGAGGAGAATATAGATCAAACGAGTTCTCTCAATACCTAAGGGAATGTCGAATACGTCATCAGTACACTTATGCCAATACGCCACAACAGAATGGTGTAGCGGAAAGAAAAAACCGGCATCTTATAGAAATTTGTCGAAGTATGCTACATGCAAAGAATGTACCTAGAAGGTTTTGGGCTGAAGCAATGAGGACTGCAACCTTTGTGATCAACAGACTTCCTCAACCAAGGTTAGGATTTGTTTCACCCTTTGAGAAACTATGGAACATAAAACCTACAGTTAGCTACTTTTGAGTATTTGGTTGTGTATGTTATG